>NC_056535.1:35734113-36334113 GCF_910596095.1 Thunnus maccoyii | reverse complement strand
TTTATTAGCCTTCTGTTAGCAGAAAGATTAGAGAAGAGATCTGCTGCTGAACATCTCCTCTTTCATTAGCAGAGACGAGGAACAGCGCTGGATTGATTACAAATATGTGTGTGTGTGTGTGAATTTGTCATTTGTTCTCTGGATGTAGAAAGCCGTGCTGATGCTCTGAAGGCTCATCACGTTTCTCCAGTCAGTCATTAAAAAGGCGACTGGTGAGAGTAAAGTGGAGGGTTCATCACACTGGGCAGGTAATCAGGGGTTAAACTGGGGTTTGTGAGGAAGAGGAGCCTTCGTCCAATCAGGTTTGACTGTTTTTTTTCTCAAGTAGCAAGTAGCTCTAATGAAAACTGTGACCGTGGACGTGGAGAATAACAATGACATGTTTTCTTGTTATTACTAGATTATTTATGTTTTAACAAGAAACACATTGTATCTTCTTCTATATGAACGTATCTCATTAAAACAAACTTTGCTCGTTATAACAAGTATGAAGCTGAAACAAGAGAAAGATCCAGTCAGTGCCAAAAGATGAAGATCTGCTGCAAAACAAGTACTTACTTAATTTAGCTGATAATATTTCTGTACTTATATTTAAACCTACAGTAAGTGATTTTTTATCCACTTTTTTGTCACATCAAGATTTATTTAAAATGCATCACTTCAAAACAAAAGCAGAACTAACAGTAATACAATTCATATATATACAGTATATACATATACTTGTTAGCAAACAGTTGTTTATTTCCACATCCAGCAGTTACGGAGCAACATCATCATTCATGTGGAGTCGTGTTTCTGTCCAATATTCTCTCTCTTTTAGCTCTGTTTTTGGTCTCCACCACCTCCTGAGGGAAATATCTGGCTCTTTAGCTGCTAAATGCTCCACTATGTTCACCAGCTAGTCTACAGCTAACTGTGTCTGTTTGGTGCTGAGCAGGTAGTGTACAGCGACGCTGAGAGTGAACCAGAACAGTAAAAGCTGCAGCCGGACAGATAAACAATGAGCTGAAACTCACTATAAAGCTCCGTAAAGCCGAGAGGAGCTGCAGAGTCTCTGATGATTCTCTGTAGGTTCATCACTACGAGCCACAACCAACACGTTACACACTAACACTGTAAAAAAATATCAAATATAGCCGCTTTAAAAGAAGCATATTTATCTTTAGTGCTTTTAATTTTTACTCAGAAAAACATCTTTCACTGAGAGACCAAGGAATCACTGAATCAGCTGTGAAACTTTGCTTTAACTTGATGTTTCTGGCTATAATTAATATTTCCAAACTGTTTTTAAGCCGTCTTTGGTTTGATCAAAGTTTACTGTGAACTCGTGACGCTGCATCCATGTTTTTACTTTGTTTTAATTGACCAACATGAAGCCAGTTATCATCAAACTAGAGGAAGAGTAACAGTGCTATGAAATGATCTTATCTTTGTGGTGATGAGTGGAGGCCAAAACTACTTCAAACCTTTAACTATGGATGCACATAAAATTTAGTTTCAGCAATAAAAGTAATACCAACTTACAAATAAAAAGATTAAGAAGCTTGTCTGAGGTTACAACCAACACATTACACACTGACACATCAGAGCTTTAACTTTAACTTTTACTTGTAATGGTGTATTTTTTACATTTACTGAAAGGGTCTGAGCGCTTCCTCTTCAACCACAGTAGATCAAATGTTTCCCGCCACTGCAGACTGCGGCGCTCCTGAACAACCAGCAGCTGATCATCTACATGCAGGAATGACATCAGGTACGCCAGGATCTCACCGAGTTCTGGCAGCGACGACTTTCAGCTCAGTCCAGCTTCAGTCGCCAGCTTCTGGCTCATCATGCGACATCCGCAGAAACATCCCATGATACCGCAGCAGCCATCAGCCTGCTACACACAAACCCAAACCTCTCAACTGGTTTGAAATAATCATTTAGCCTTAATCTCATCACACTAGCTTCCCTGCAGCCACCAGATGAGCGAGCAGAGGGAAGCTGCTGGCTGCTGAAACTCAACTCCTTCTTTTGGATTCAGCCAACCAATTACAATCCAGAACAATTACAGAGCAGTCCATTTAACATGACCAGCCTCCGTATTCATTCATGCTGCAGACATGCACACCGCCTCTGAGCGCTAACCTGCACGCCGAAGACTAAAATTAGCATCACAAATGAAGATCACCTGGAGACTGTAATGTTTGGATTCCTGCAATATGCATGAATAAGGATGAAAACACTGCTTCTCATTCTGCAGCGAATCTTTTTTTGGTCTAAACTCTTTTATTTTTACACTTAGTAATTAATCCAAAATTCTCCTCTGATAGATATCGGTGCTCTTTGTGTTTGTTAGATACAAAAGCTTTTCCTCTGAGACACGATCAGTTAAAACTTTATCTGCCGATGCTGCTTGTTGAACTTTGACATTTAAACCTCTCGATGCTCTTTAAGAGATAAAACTGAGAAACACGTGTTGAAAATCCTCCAAAGTATTTAAATTTATGAAAGCCTGACCAACCTTGTGCTGTTTAATGAGATTAAAATGCTGAATAGAACATTTTTTGTGAGCAGTTTGGTTAACAGCAAAGTGATTCGTTGGTTTTTATTTCTGACATCTTTTACTGACTGAGTCTGAGCTCAAAAGAAATTTGATAAATAGAGGAGCATCTTTGGAATTAAATCATAAGAAGTCATATAAAAACCAACGCTGTTAAAACAATACACACCAAAAAATGATACTCATAAATACACTGTAAAAATACAGTACTGAACTACACTGTAAATTGTATTTATTATGCTCAAATTTACACTGTAAAAATATAAAACTACATTATAAAAAAATTACACACAATACTACACTGTAAAAATAATACAACACACAAATACACTGTAAAAAATACAACAATACATAACTGAACACTGTAAAAAAAATATTACAAGTCTACTCTGTTTAAGTATTCTGAACATAAAAATAATCTACACACAACACTGTAAAAAATATTAAATTGAAGACTACACTGTAAAAAGTAATATCCATAACAAAGTGTGTCGAAAAGGTCACAATCTAGTGAGGTTTTAGTTCATAGTGGACTCCACAGGAGACGCTGTTCACTTCCTGTTTCCAACCGCAAGATGGGACAGTTTTTTAAAAAGCGTAACCGTGATCGTCCCCTGACCTTTAACCCTGTGATTACTATTGTAGCCATGACAACGAGGGTGATCTACCTTTCAGGAAGTAGTAACTTTAACCCACCGCATGTTTCTCCATCATTTCTCATCATTTGAACCCAAACCATCATCTTTAAACCCAACCAGACCTGAACCACAGCGCTGTTGATCAGAACAGCTGAGAAAAACAAAGATGGTGACAAAAAAAACTTTATTTCATAATAATGATCATGTAATTCATGTAAAATGTTCTATAATGGGTTTAAATTATTGTTGATAACTGTTAGATATTAATGTAAAATCCATGAACACTGTGCTGCGTTTAGTAAGACGTTGTTATATACAGAGAGTTTCTCTCTGCATCAGTTTCTGCACTCTCTCTCTCTCTCTTTTATTCTCTCCTTTCTTCTCCCAGAATGCAGTGATGCACTGGTGAACATCCAATCACACTCAGACTCACATGAACACCCAGATGGTTTAAAGGCATCAGCACACAACAGTCGTGACACACAGGCTGCAGTTTAAGAACATTAACGGCCTCAGATCCATCTTAAAGACCCTTAAAGTGCACACACACACACACACATACACACACACACACACACACACACACACACACACACACACACTCGCTCTGTAAACTTTCACTTCATCAAACGTCTCCAGGTCATTAGCCGACTCTCTGCTGGACAGAGCTGCTAGAAAGCTGCTTTAGAGGTGAATCTATGAGGATGTGAACATGTGTGGATGTTAATCTTTACATACAGTCATGTGTGCTCAGGTACACATTAACAGCAGTGGAAAGTAATTAAGTACATTTACTCAAGAACAGTTTAGAGGTATTTGTACTTTACTTGAGTATTTCCATGTGATGCTACTTTCTACATTTCAGAGGGAAATATTGTACTTTCTACTCCACTACATTTATTTGACAGCTTTAGTTACTTTTCAGATGAAGATTTGACACAATGGATAATATAACAAGCTTTTAAAATACAACACATTGTTAAAGATGAAACCAGTGGTTTACAACCTTTTTGGCTTTTGACGTCTTACAAAAAGCAGTGTGTAGTCGGGGTCACATTTCACATGTCTATGAGTTGTTAACAGCTCCACCAAATAGTGATTTTTCCCTCTAAACTTCTCACATGCTTTCATTTCAATAAATGTTCAAATGATCCAATATTTCAGCAAAAATCAAAGATTAGAGAAAAAGTCCAAAAACTGAAAACAGATTTGTGTATCAGAACTTTGTTTTTTCTTCTTTCCTCTCCCATTAATCATCTCACCACCCCTCAGATTTATCTGCTGACCCTTTGGAGGGGCCCGACCCCTAGGTTGGGAACCACTGGACTAAACTAGCTAACTGTATATAAAGTAGTGTAAACTAGCTCCACCTCCAGCAGCTACAACAGTAACATGCTGCTCTAACACTGATGCTTCACTATTAATAATCTAATGATGTCATATATAATAATATAATATATTTACATTATATTTATCCACAAACAGAGATTTTGAAAGATCTGTGTGCTGCATTCAAGTTAAACCTGAAACATGAATGAATTTTAGTGTTACATGTTCTCTAACAGTCGCTGCAGGCAAAAAGTTTCTTTTCTGAATATTGCACATATGACACATAAGTGTACATAAAAGAAACACATCTGTAATGAATGTAAAGATGGTTTCTGCTTGGAGTGAGTCATTTCACAGACGACACCGTCCTCTTAATGACCTGGGACTTGTGTGGCGGTTCTGTAGGCGGCGTTGTGTGACGGTGGTCATTAAATGAGCTGCTGGTCGGTTTTATAACCAACTAGCTGCTGTAACTACTGTAGTTCCCATCCGGTGTTAGAATGTCACATCCACGAGACAAGAGCTGAATACTGTAGTTCATGTGTTCTTCACACGATGATGCGTTTGTGTAAAGTGGGAAATTATAGTGTGTTGTAGAGAAACGCCCCTCTGACGCTGTAATAATAGCAGCATCTTTACACACAGGTCCAAACACCTCCGATGATGTTGAACAACGACGTGTCCATCTGAAAAACACTCTGACAAGAAGACGCTCCGCTAGCGTCCTCTAAATAACCCCCTTTACACTGACCGTGTCATCATCTCTGATGTTCAGTGAAAAGTCAAAAGCAGCTGCCAACAACAGTCCAACAGTTCAATCAATCACTCGAACTCATCGCTGAAAAAAAACCAACTTCCACGTCAGTCAACGAGTTTAATCCCAGTCAGAGATAACAGGAACTTCTGACAGTGACGATACTAGGGATGTGCAGAGATCCCAGTATTTGTATTTGTATCTGTATTTGTCGAGGCAGCAAAATTATTTGTATTTGTATTCGAATATAAATGGAAAGATGATGAGTTTCTTGAGGTCGGGTTAAACTTTGTGCTACATTTGGACGGAAACCTGACCGATGACAAACAGCAGGACATCAGCAGACCTGTGACACAAATAATAAAATCTAGCTGCTTCAGTCTGAAGGTCCATCATCATCATCATCATCATCATCATCATCATCATGGTTTACAGGGACTCCTGAACAGAAGAGCATTACATCGTTACGTTTTCGTAACTCGTCTGCATCCGTTTTCCCATTTAAACTTTCCAACATGACGTGAACATGAGACTCTTTCCATCCCGTGTGATGTGAAAGCAGCATTAGCTTCACTTACTGGTGCATGTGACAGAATTTGAAGCTCTGTGATTGGATGTTTCTTTCCTAAAATGCACCTTTAGGAGTCGTGGTTGACCAGGAGCGTTTCTTGTTGATCCGATCTGTAGAAGTCACATTGTTGCTTGTGTCATAATGTTAAAGGGCGTTGCCATAAAGAAGTAAACAGATGCTGTTTTAGGGGGATTTCCTGTCGTCTTTCTTGTTTCCATGGCATCTCTGCAGCTGTTTGCCTCCTCACTCTCTTCATCCTCCTCCATCTTCTCTCCAAGCAGCCGTCCCCTCAGCGTGTTTATTTATAAATTCATTAGAGCTGGAGAGATATTAGAAGCGACACCCTAGTTAATGCGGCGCCTAATTTGCCTATTTTATTACCTGGGAGTCCCGGATGGCATCCATCAGCCGTTTATTAGTCCCCCTTTTTTTGCTGCCATAAACACAGCGCACTGACACTGTACTTATCACCGCAGTAGGAGGGAAGGAGGGTTGTAAAAATAAAAAAAGAGAGAGGTGGTTTCACTTTACCTCATCAGACTATGGTGTGTAACTCTGGGAATGATAGCCGGTCTGAACCCATCCACAGAGCGATCAGTCACACAGAGGAAACATGTGGATATTCATGTTCAGTGATACAGTATCGCTGCCTGCAGAGGCCGTACTGTCTCCTCAGCAGCAGCCAGGCCTCCATTAATCTAAATAACTTGTCTTCTCTCCTTTAAATATTCGATTTGGTAAAACAAATCCTCCGCACAGCTCAGTCATAATCACCAAAACAGAGATTTTTCTCCATCAGACACACCAGCGATGACTGATCACCCTTTAAGGCTTCTCTCTCTCTCTCTCTCTCTCTCTCTCTCTCTCTTTTGTTTCAGCGCAGAAGCAAATCCAAAAATTCAATGCTGAGTAATTCCAAAACAAGCATTTTAAAGAGAAGCTTAATGGCGTCCCCCTGGGCTGCAGGATTGAGTCAAAGCGACATTAATATTTCACACGCTGGCGGTCTTTGTGTGAACTGGTGGTCGTACTTTAAAAATTGAAGAGGCTGAAGCTCGATATCATGTCAAGATCAAGGACTTTGGAGAAGAGAAAGAGGAAGAAAAGAGGAGAAGAATCCTGCTGCAGGTTCTGTTGTTCATACTGAAGTTTTACATGCGAGGGTTCAGTTGAGTTTGTGTTGGTTAGTTTAACACAAATCCCAAATATTAGTGCCAGTGAACTGTTTATTTCTCAGTCGTCTGCATCCTCACTAGTCACAAAGGTGTAGCTGTAGTTTAATTAAAGGTGCAGTGTGCAGGATTTATTTAGTTGTCACATGCAAACATTCAGACACAATCAGTGAAATGCAGTTCCTTCAAACTGTGCAATAAAAATAGACTAAATAAGTAAAGAGTAGTAATAATTTTAAAAAGTAATAATAGTAATAATATATGTGTATGTGTATGTGGGGGGGGGTCGCTCCCTCTGTAGATATTAAAGGTTCATTCTAAGGAAACAAAAACACAACGATTCTTATGTTAAAGTGATTATAAACTAATTAAAACATACTTATGAATATTATATTCCGTTTCTGTCAAGTCTGTTCTTCTAGATGCCACTAAATTCTACACACTGGTCCTTTAAGGCTGTGCAAAGATGCTCCTGAGACAGTTCAGCACATAATAGCAGGGTGTAAGATGCAGGCAGGAACAGCGTACATGGAACGCCATAACCAAGTGGCTGGCATAGTGTAGAGGAACATCTGCACTGAGTATGGGCTGGAGGTCCAAAGGTCACAATGGAAGACGCCTCCTAAGGAGGTTGAGAATGACCGAGCCAAGATCCTGACTGACAAACTGGTGATGGAGAACCAACCGGACATCGTGTCGATCGACAAACAACAGAAGAAGAAGGCAGTGGTGATAGACGTAGCAATCCCCAGCGACAGTAACATCAAGAAGAAGGAACACGAGAAGATCGAAAAATACCAAGAGGAGCTAGAAAGGATGTGGGGAGTGAAGGCAACAGTGGTGCCAGTGGTAATGGGAGCACTGGGGGCTGTGACCCAGATTCCAGGTACAACATCTGAGGTCTCTGTCCAGAAGAGCGCAGTCCTAGGAACAGCTGAGATACTGTGCAGAACCCTCAAACTCCCGAGGACCCGAGCTTGAGGAAGACACCCCCCCCACCCCCCCCCATGGGAGGAGGGTGAGAGGGGATTTTTTCAGTTATTCTTGTTTGAAGCTCTTCTTACCAACACATCCAGCGTGTTGTTGTTCTCTAGCTGAAGTAACTAACAGTCAGATTTGTCCACAACGCTGTGATGTTGCAGCAGCTTTTAGAGACATCAGTGATTTGATGAATAGTTCTGATGTTAATCTGACTGTCAGCATTGATCCTGTAAGAAAACAGTAACTATAATAACAGTTTACTTTCAAAGCAAACCGGAGCTGCAGGTAGTTTTTTTTTTGTTCGCTCTTCACTCAAACGCTCCACACGGCAAATAGCTGTGAGACATTATTCTCTCTCTCTCTCTCTCTCTCGCTATGTGCTGCCAACGCTGAGCTACAGATGCTACGAGGGGCCCCTGTCAGCACTCTCAACCTCTGAAGGAACAGAAAGCAAATATCTCACAGCATTTTTCTTCACAATCCTGCTGATTCAGAGATGATAAGAGCAGCTTCCTCGGGCTGTCTCTCTCTCTCTTTTTTCCAAGAAGAAGCAGCAGGATAATAACCTGTGGTCAGAAATCACCTCTGAGAGCTCAGATCTCCTCCCTCACATGTGCACTCAACGTTTTATTTCACGCCCAATTAACCCAAACTGACCTGAGACTGAAAGTTTGTTTTTGTAATTAGTTTGAACTTTAAGGTCTAATTGTGTAGACATCTTTGGTTAAAGAGCATGAAATGAGTCCCGACTCAGATATTTAACTAACGTTCCTTCTTCTCGGCCGTGTTTGTGTCTCCTGCTGAAAGAGGTTTTTATTTATGTTCTCATTTATTTTTCATCAAAGCAGGAATGTGGAAGCTAAAAGTACATTTCTGTTCTGACAAAGTATCAAATATACGTTCAGTATCTTAGGAATTAGTTTTTATCTCAGACCAGATCAATGAAATCTGCTGATTTTAGCCTCCACATAAAACTACTGACTGAGAGAATGATGAAAATGTGAAAATGACATTTCCAACCTGTCAGTTACGTTACTACTATATATCTATATATGTATATATCTATATATTAGGGGTGTGCTCAGATACAAATACGTTATACGGCAAAGCACAAATAGTGTTTTTTTTTAATGAATATTTGTTTCATACAAATATTTCAAAAATTATTTGTTTTGGGAAGAAAAAAAAACATGTCAAATACCAGAGTGCAGGTCAGTTACATCACTATCTCAGTGTCTCTCCTCTGCTCCGCTGTGACGTCTATCAGCAGGTCTCAGTGAGGGGAGTCACATCCACCTGCTACATGACGCACATTTCCTAATTTGGACATCACTTTAATTTTCATCTTTAATTTTCTAAAATTAAAAGTGTAATAAAAACAAAAACAGGATTTTTAAGCCTCTTTCCACTTTTATTCGAATACAAATACAAATAATTTTGCTGCCTCAACAAATACAGATACAAATACAAATACTGGGCTCTCTGCACATCCCTAGTATATATATATATATATTAGGGGTGACCCCGAATACAAATACATTATTCTGCAAAGCACAAATAGTGGGTTTTATACGAATATTTGTTTCATACAAATATTTAAAATGTTATTTGTTGGGGGTGTTCCCCAGAGATAAAGCTGAACTACTGACACAAGCAAAGTGGTCCCAACGGACTCTCCATAACCAAAGTTAGGTTGTAAATAATAGGCAATAAATGAAAAGTGCAAAGCAATAATTGCCTTTGAAGTTCCTCCCTACATGTTAAACGCTGTGCTGTCTGTGTGTTATGGGTGTATAAATAGGTAGAGGTCTGTCTGCAATGAGGTGATGAGTAAAGTTTTATCTCAGTAGTCAGCGCAGTCGTCTCTGATCTGAGACTCCAGTTAGAGACCCGGTGTGGGGACCTCCTTCATAAGGTTTATTCATGAACACTTATTGTTAAACTTTAATTTTCTAAATTAAAAGTGTCATAAAAACAAAAACAGGATTTTTAAGCCTCTTTCCACTTTTATTCAAATACAAATACAAATAATTTTGCTGCCTCAACAAATACAGATACAAATACAAATACTGGGCCATCTGCACATGATTGTATGAATATGTATAAATGCTAGTGTGAACTTGTGAAAGGTTAAAATGTTTAGTGACAGTCATAGAAATCCTGTTTGTGTGTCTGAACAGTGTTTTCCTGTAGTGACAGAGAAACAAATAACATCTGTTTATTGTGAAACAGATCCGGCCACGTCTGTCTGGCTGTAACCACTCAGAGCAGCAGACACAACAACTCCTAGAGGTCGGCGTGAAAACAGATGAAGGAGGATTCGTCCTGCTGTTCGTACGTCTGTGTCCAGTGTGAGTGCTCTGAGTGTTAACAACAGTGTGACGGTACTGTACTGTAGAATCGGCTCTTTTCTCATTTAAGTGCAAGAGGTGAATTACCATGACAACGCTCTTAAATTTCTACACGTGTTTCCTAAAAGCAGAGCTCGAGAGCGAGTGCAGATGGGGCTGCAGATGATACTGAATATATTTTAAATAACTTTGCATATTTAATTGTTTTGTAAGCCGTGATGTTTGTTGAAAATACAAACATCTGAAAGAGGAAATGTTGTTAATGACACAAATACATGTTTTATACTTGAAATTCAGTATTCAGTATAAAAGTGAAGTTTTAATGTGCAGTAAACAGTCTCTAAGTCTTTATGATTCATGTTCCTGGAAGTCAGTTGGAGAAAGTAAAACTGTGATTGATTGATCAGCTGCTGGAGGCAGATGTGACTCTGAAGGTTTTCTATAAGCTTCATGAATATGAGTCACTCTGTCATCATCTCTGTATTAGACTGTAAACAGACAAACTGGCAGATCAATAGTTGAATTAATGTGTTGGCTCAGTTTTACTTCCTAATTTAAACATTGACATCATTGATTTTACATCAAATGTTACTTAACAAAGAATTTAAGACTTAAAACTGTAAAAACAAATGAAAACTTCAACAGAACACAGTTTTAGCTTCAGCAGCTTGTGTTCAGGAGTCTTCAGGTACGACGCTTTTGGGAAAAACCTCTTAAGCTGAAGAAGGTTTGTAAAAACGGATTTAACGACCATCAAGGATCTGGTCTGTAACAGACGTGGACATCCAGCAGGATGAAGCCTCCTCATCCTCTGTAACGGGTATAGAATGGACCCAATAGCAGCACAAAAAATGACACTTGTATAAATTTTGCAGTCTTTATTTCACACAATGTCAAGGCAATAGCAGCACGGTCGGAGAAAGTTCTGATGAGTATCGCTCCACCGGAAATTGAACCCCGATCTTCCACTCCCACAGCGGACAAAGACCAGGGAACAGGCAGGCAGAACTCAGAGTCAGGGACAGAAGGCTGGTGGGTTTACCGGGGCAGAGACGAGGAGCGATGGTCGAAGACAAGCTGATCAGGAACCAGGAAGTCCAGTGATGAAGGCAAGATGACTTAGCATAGTAGCATAGACAATCTGACAAGGAGGGAGTGGGCCGAGGCAGCTTATATACTGGCTTGATTGCAGATGATGAGCAGGTGGGAGCGCCAGGTGAAAGTGGTTGAACTAATGAGGGGTGTGGCAGAGCAGAGAGTGAGACTGAATGATTGGATGATTCCCACAGCAGCAGGTGAGGGGGAGAGCAGACTCTGACATCTTCCTTCTCAGAGTCATGACTCAGTCACATCTCAACACAGACAGGAAATCATCATCTCTGATGTCCGTCAACAACAACAAACCTCCATTAATCCACGTAGAAACCAGAGAAGCTGCAGAACCTGCCTGCAGTGATAGTTGTCTGAACATCATGTGACACTGCTAACAGCTGATTCACATGACTTTTAACGGAGACTGTTTGACTAAATGTGAACAAATCAGGTGTAAAAACGTGTCTGAAAGAGAACAGCAGCTCCGACCTGCAGCTGATGTTACAGCAGCACATCTGATCAGCTTTAACGGCGTCTTTTATTTGTTTCTGTCATCATAAAGGTAATTTCAGCTGTAATGATCACTGAGGTGGGGCTGAAAAATGAGCCACATACGTAGAAGGACTGGAGTCAAATCACCGAGCAGCAGGTGACTTTAGTGAGACTTTGATAATAAATGAGGAGAGTTGAGATCAATTTTACCTACAAAGTTGACTTTTAGTGTGTGTGGTTTTTTTTTTTTCTTCGCAGCAGCAGCAGCCGTATCACGATGACACGACACTAATGCTGCTGCTGCTGCAGTGATCCAGTTAGTTAAATCTGACTCAGAGAGAAGTTGTGAGAGAAGCCTGAGAAAACTTTAGATAAGAGAGAAACTCTTTCCTGCTAATCAGTCTCCTACCACCTGACTAATCACTGTGTGTGTGTGTGTGTGTGTGTGTGTGTGCGCAGGATTCTATCTTCAACGCCCTGCTGGAAATGAACGCTGTCTAATTATATTACCGCCGCTGTGTGTTAGTGTGTGTGTGTGTGTAGATGTGTGAACCTCCCAGAATCAATACATGCAGGATTACTCACAAATCTGTAGATAACCCAGAAAGACCTACACACACACACACACACACACACACACACACACACAGACACACTTTTGGGGTATTTACACAGACTTGCATTAATTTCCTGGAGACCTACATTAACATTAACCACTGACCCAAAATTCAGCTTTTTATCAGTTGTGGACACGACTTTTACATTTTCTTTGATTGATAGTGTCAAGAGTATTTAGGTGTAATAACAACATGTGCACACTGACCAGACTCTGGACACGACATAGTAAAGATGTAAAGATGAAAACCGATACAAGAGTCAGAGATTCGGCTGCATCGATACACAACTTCAAATAGTCCAGAGCATCCTCACACTGACAGCGGAGTCATAAATGATGCAGACAGCGCCTCAAACCTCGCTACTAATTTAACAGATAATTTCAACCTGCTGTATTTCCCATAAATGTGTTCACGTGTCTCTATGCATCGTGCTAACTTTGCACTAATGTCCGATCACAGAGCAGGAAATTTGGTCACATGTGCCGCTAACGGCGAGCAGAAGCTAAAGATTACAATGTTGAGGAAAACTGATTTTACAATCTGCAGATTCAAACAGTTTATTTTTAATTTCAGGGTCAGTTTTGGGTGAATTCACGCCTCTGACTGACTTCTTCTCCATGGCAACAGCAGCCGGGGCTCGTGGGTATTGTAGTATGTTTTAGCCAACAGAATGACAGAAGAAAACAAAGTGTGTATAATTAAAACTGGTGTTCAGAACACATTTATATATATATATATATATATATATATATATTAGTCATGTATTTGTCATACACATAACCTATTGATCCCTCATTAATATAAAAATATTGATTACCTTAAGCCAGCTCTGCCTGTCTATCTACCTGAGCAACAATTACAGATTTAACACATGATGTAAAATATTAAATACATATTTAGAGATTTAATCCTTAAGATTTTCATGAACGCTGGGACGATGCTGCAAACCTTAAACACACTGTTATGTTCATGTCTGCGCTGATGTTCGGTGGATGTTTGGTTTCATGTGAAGTTACTGATTTATCTGCTTATTATCCTTAAAAATCAAGAACACAGTTGGTGGTTAATGCAGAATATTTTTTCCTGGATATTTTTTTAAAAAGGAACCTGTTGCAGGGATAAAGAAGGTGAATACTGGCCCGGGGGGGGGGGGGGGGGGGGGGGGGGGGGGGGAATCTTATCATATCATTGTTCAAAAGGCAGCACAGTTCAATGATCAGGGCTTTATCTGTGTGGAAGTATTTGGCGACTGTTTGTGTTAGCACAGTTAAAAGATTTGTGGGCGTCCTCTGTGCACCCTGGCAGCGCCGTGTCCTTTAATAATCTCCTAAAAAAAAACTCCAGCTCATAAATGTCAGGACACATTCTAACTGGCGAGTTGTGAAGAGTCATCAGATCGCTTCTAAATGTCACAGAGATTATTCAGAGAGCAATCGACACCGCTGTAAACTCTCATTAATTCCTTTCAAGCTTCTGTGACTCCACAGTTTTAAATCCGATCACTTCACGTTCAGAAGTAGGATGATTACCTTTTACAAGAAGAAACAAAACTGGCAGACATGTTTTTGAGCTTTGAATGAGTTAAAGATAGTTTAGTTTTGTTAATACAGACGCTGATTTTACCTTCCAACCATCTTTTTTTTAGGTTTTGAATCAGATGGAAAAAAAGTATTCAGATCATTTAGTGAAGTGAAAGTAACTCCTACAACTAGCTGTCAATACATCGGAGTAAAACTGATCCTGCTTGGAACAAAGAAGTTGTCAAAAACTGAAATATGTAACAACTGAAACTGTATCTCAGACATTTGTCCCATATTTAGGAATAATATTGGATTCGCTCTCCTGTCATCTGTCAATCTGTTGATGCTGAAATATTATCTGACTCATAAATAAAAATAACTAAGTTTAATAATTTGTGCTCTTGATTTGATGAACACCCTCACTGTGGATCACTTGGATTTAATGAGGTTTTATTTTGGTCTTGAACTAACATATGCTGATATACTTAAAGCACAACACTGTGTTATTATCTCCGACATCCCTTGAACGTACCCTACAGGATTCCTGTTGATGTCATCCAGTTCATAGAAACTTCAGGTTATTCTGGTTAAACCAACAAGTTTTACCTCCTCTTCATTCAACACATCAGGAAGCGACTGATGTTACAGGACTAATATCTTCTGTCTTTAAACTCCTGGATGTTTGAATGTGTCCGCTCCACCAGCTGCTCCTGTGTTTTCCGGTTCGTTTGCTGGTTTCTCTTTGGCAGGACGGAGGTTCTTCATCGGCTTCATGAGCCACACCTGGACCCGGCGTGGTCTGGTGTATAAAGCATGGTCTTCCACACATCCACACATCCACACATGCATACACCACTGATTACTGGCTTCCACCTTTTTTCCATTTTCATTTATAAGTTGTAAATAAAATTAAAGCTGCAAGCAGCGTTGGTCAGGACCTCGCACTCTGGCCCGTCGGCATCAGATCATTTTGCTTTTTAAAAATGAGGGATATTTCTTACAAGTGTGGTGTGCTTTTATTTTGAAAGTTTGACTGATGTGTGTGCTGTCAGGTGTGTAGAGACAATAAGTAACTGCAGCTGGACACAGAAAAATACTCATATATTTGAATGGAGAGTGTGAGTGAACCCACACCTGTTTGAACATTTACTGCTTCCACATAGTTTTAGATACAAACTTCATTTGAACTTTAAATGAGTCACCGTTCGAGTTATTACAAAGTTTTTAACAACTTTTTTTCAACATAGTGTCATAAGTCATTTATTAAAGTTTGAAGCCGATACCATTAACACCCTCAGAGGAGATAGTGTTTGTTCGGGGGCCAAAATTGGGGCAAAGTCTTATTTTGAAAGGCTACTTGCGGACTTCCTGTATGATTTAGGTCAGGGGTGTCAGTGTATGATTTCTAGGTCTTGATGAGACGAATAATTGAGTTTTGGTTTGATCTCTCTATGACATTCCTACGGGCTGTGGCGGCCATTTTAAACATAGGTGGCGCTAGAGAGCACATTTTGGCACTTTGAGGGTTAATTTTTACAATCCATCAAATTCTTCACCAGACCTGATGTGCGTGCCAAATTTGGTGAGTTTTTGAGCACGTTTAGGGGGTCAAATTTAGGTCTGAATTGGCGTAATAATAAAGAAAGAAGAAAGAAAGAAAGAAAGAAACACATGAAAAACAACAGGGCCTGTTTTTAAAACTACTGTTTTACAGTAGTCTTCTGCCTTTTGGGCTCTGTCTCTAAATATTTGTCCACACTAGCAAACTTGTCTGGTCTCTCATATGTGTTGCAGCCTGTGAGCCGGGCTGTGACCTCTCTAAGAGAGAGGAACAGGCAAAAGAGATAAATCGAGAGAGAGAGCGCACTAATTAAGTGATTTTAAGTATATTAAATTATTAAATCAAGAGCACAAATGAGCTTTTTTTTCCCTCCGTGGCGCCTCCCAGGCTCAGTAAAATCAACTTCCTCTCTCGCAGAACTTTTCTGTAGAGGAACTTCTCGTATATTTCGACTCTGTCTGTTCTGCTCGGTTCAGCGGTTTGACAACTACATTTAAGAACAAACTGCAAGTGATGCATACTGAAAAAATATTCCATATTTATGAAATGCGTCACCTTGTTGTGCTGTGATGAAGCTGCTGTCAGTGCAGCTCAGAGTAGAACAAATGCAGCTGCATCATATATATATATATATATATATATATGTATATGTACAGTGTTATCAGTGCTCCTCAGTATTAGTAATAGTATCCACAGATAATAATGATACACCAGATTCAGAAAGCCAGCATGGTGCAGCACCCTCACCGGCCAATTAAAATCTGGAGGCGACAACATGGGAAAAACTTCCTGCTCGCTATCGATGAGGAAACTGTAATCAGACAAGCACAGAATACTAAAGGACCCATCATGTGTTTAATACTCTGAGTAGGAGCTGTGACCCGCCAGGAGACGTTACAGAGCGTCTCCAGCTCTCCTTTGTGCCCACCTCCAGAAGACAGCTGTTTATTTGAACTGACTATACCCAGTGCAGCCTGGTCTCATGTGAAATACTGTTGATTTAATTGGATATCTAATTTATGGACATTCCCTCACCTCTTTATTGTTTGAGTTGTTTTAAATATGTTCTGCCTCTTTACTGTGTTTTATCATTAGAGGAACAGTTGTCCTGTGTTTATGCAGCTGTGTGCAACACTTGAGCCTAAGACAGACCCCCCCCCCCCCCCCCGGGGGGACAATAAAATATGTCTCACCTTATCTTATCTCACATACTCAGCATAACTATAATACCAAAGCCAGTGTGTGTTCATGTAGGGAGCCTCCAGTAAATTATGTAGCCAGAAGAGAAACACTTACACATCCAGTTGTTAAAGGTCCCATCTCGTAGAAAGAGAGAGATTTCCATTTCTTTTTTGATGATAAAGCAGGTTTAGATGCTCTATAAATATTGTGAAAGTGTCAAAACGCTCAGTCCACGAAGAAATAAATGCACACAGCCCGTCTTCAGAAACTCTGCCTTTAAACAAGCCTTAAACAAGTCTCTACTGTGTTTTTCTGTCATTAATGGTCACACTAGTTTCTCTGCTCTGCTCTGTGTGTTTCACTGAGGGCGGGGCTTAACCCGGGATTCCACCGGGCGCGTGTGCGCCGCGTTCCGGCTCCGACACGGTTTTGCTCCATCCTCCCTTCCCCTATTCCACCGGGAGCGTGTCAGAAGCAGAGCGTCTTCACTGCGGGGAAGCCTTGTGCCATTTAAAGTCAGTTGCACTCCTACTACAGTAATTACAGCAGCCTAGTCAAAGCTGATAAAGTCCCTTAAGGCTACCGTAATTACTGCAGTAGCAGGGCAACTAAACTGCCCAATTTTGTGAACTTGCTCAGCTTTTGTTGATTTGGTCATTTTCCTTCATTTTCATGCTGATGTTTCTTTATTCATCTGTTTTAATTGCGTTTATTGTTGATATACGACAAGGAGTCTGCACGGGGTGTTTTATTTTGAAAATTGACCGGATGCTCAATGCTGTTTCTGTGTCTGACTTCCTGCCCAGCTCCATCTGCTCTGAGCTGCTTGACCGTAAAAAATAGATGCGCAGCGCACACGCATCCGGTGGGATTTAGGGGTCAGGAATCTACAACGTTTCTCTTAGTTTCTATAGTCAAAGGGTAACAAATTCAAAAATAATTACACATTTCTTCTAATTAGGTGACCTAGTTTAAAACTCTCAGCTGTTTATATTCACCGCTGAGAGTTTTTCCTTTGAGTAAAAGTTGACAAGTTTTCTCAACTTCTGTCAAGCAGCTAATAATTGATGAGCTTAAAAAGACAAACAGACGGTCTGAAACATGATCACTGTCAGAGGAAATTATTTAGATGGTTCCAACAGTCTGACAGTAAAGACTGTGACTGACTGAAGATTCACTTTTACAAGAGAAAATGCTTCAAGGATGAAGTCTTACTCATGTTTCCAGCATTCCTCTTTAAGAAAAAACTATTAAATATCCATCATCCTTGTGTGGACGTGTAGGAAATCCAGCAGCAGTCTTACCTGCTTCTCTGGAGAGCTGCATGAAGGCGTCCACCCCCTTCTCCCCGTAGCTGCCCTCCGACGCCACCGTGGACACGTAGTTCCAGCCCATGGCCTTGACGATGTCCACCATGGCCTGAGCCTGGAAACTATCCGGAGGGACGACCCGAGAGAAGAAGTCGTACCTGCGGTCGTCGCTCAGCTCCGGGGCGGTGGATGCATAGCTGATCTGAGGGATCTGCAGGGAGACGCAGGAAAACGTTGGAGTTAGGACGGTGAGAAGAAGGATCAATCAGACGCTGTTACACAAAGTATGTAGATGTACTTTATGTGTTTAAATGTAGTTAATAAATAGAAAGAGAAGCATACATGGATTAGGAAACAAAAATGAATAAGGAAAGATCCTGACACTGTAGAACCTCCTGTCAGAGGTAGACATGATTTCAGTTTTAGGGTTCATGAGCCAAACAGGTTGAGGACCATTAAATTAATTAAAGCTGCAAGCAGCGTTGGTCGGGACCTCGCACTCTGGCCCGTCAGGATCAGATCATTTTGCTTTTTAAAAATGAGGGATATTTCTTACAAGTGTAGTGTGCTTTTATTTTGAAAGTTTGATTGACATGTGTACTGTCAGGTGTGTAGAGACAATAAGTAACTGCAGCTGGACACAGAAAAATACTCATATATTTGAATGGAGAGTGTGAGTGAACCCACACCTTTTTGAACATTTACTGCTTCCACATAGTTTTAGATACAAACTTCATTTGAACTTCAAATGAGTCACGAGACTTTGACCTACAAATCTTGAATTTACATGTTTTTTCTATCTTTTATTGTTTTTGAGATATTAGAGTGTGAGTTTTAAAGTCTTTTCTTGCTCCTCCTGTGATTTTATAATGAGTGTGTATTGCGGAATGTTTCACAGCACTGAGGGAGTGACATCACCAGGAGCAGTTGGAGAGGAGGATTTTAGAGTACGCTTCTGGTGAAATCTCCTCATAAATCACATGACTTTGGCCAAATCTAACATTAAAAATCATATTTTAGTAGGAAATTTCATGGTGAATCCATTGATACAGGTTTGAAAGTGGTCAGACTTATAGTTTAGACATCAGAAGCCTCTGTTTGACACAAAGTTCATGCCCATAGATTGCCTCCCCATTGGTTTACATTGTAAGGGTGATGTGGCACTGCAACTTTCAGGGCTGATAAAATCCAATCTGTTCGAGTCATTACAAAGTTTTTAACAACATTTTTTCAGCATAGTGTCAAAAGTCATCTATTAAAGTTTGAAGCTGATACCATTAACACCCTCAGAGGAGATAGCATTTGTTTGGGGGCCAAAATTGGGGCAAATCTTATTTTGAAAGGCTAATTGCGGACTTCCTGTTGGATTTAGGTCAGGGGTGTCAGCATATGATTTGTAGGTCTTGATGAGACGAATAACTGAGTTTTGGTTTGATCTCTCTACGACATTCTTACGGGCCGTGGCGGCCATTTTAGTTACATAAGTGATGCTAGAGAGCACATTTTGGCACTTTGGAGGTTTGGGGGTAACATTACAACACTACTGTTTTACCGTAGTCCTCTGCCTTTTGGGCTCAGTCCCTAATTATTATTATTTATATAAGAATATGATGGATACCCAGGAGAAGTTTTACCCTGAGTGTAGACTCACAGGCAGATCTAAGACAGTGCAGCTGGGATGCTGAAGATGTTGGAGCATCAAAACACAAGAAGATTCAGTTACTCATCCATCTGTTCAGACTGTTTTATCCTTTATGATGACTATTGGAGTTTCTATCTATCTATCTATCTATCTCTCTATCATCTATCTATATATATATATCTATCTACAGGAAACAGGTCAGGAAAGGTTGATAAATTAGCTTTAGCTTTAGCTATGGTTAGCTGTGTTAGCGCTCCAGCTGTTTTGTAATTCCTACAAAGTTTTTCAACTTTTCCTGAAAATGAGGCAGTGATTTCTATGTCATAATATTTCTTCTGTGGTAAAACAGATGTCAAAAAGAGAGAAAGAGAGATGCTGGTTTTGACTAATTTTTTTTAATCTAATATGTAGTTACTGTGTTTTTTGCTTTGAAGGCAGAATTAAATGACAGCTACATTAAATATTCCTTTAATAATTTACATTCTAGTTGTGCATGAACATCAAAACATTGAATTTAACTGCAAATAACTAACACTCATTTTGATATGAAGCCTCAAAATATGAAGCAATGTCTTTAAGTGATTAAACAGTAAATACAGTCAAGTTAAAGTAAACAGAGCTAATCTATGTGAGCCTACTTTCATTATAAATATGGAGGTGATGGTGGATTCTCTCCGTTTGACAGATTGAAGGTGTTCGTGGTAATTACATCAAATCTGCGTGAGGTCAGGGGTCATTTGATCTCTGTCCATCAAGGTCCGCGTTAATGTGCAGTAACAATTAAATTCCTACCCCCTCTGGAAAATCTGAGAAACTCTGAAAGTTGCATATCTCCCACTAGATGTTTCTTCAAATTAGCCTTTAATCTGTCGGGAGCTGATCTGCACTCACATTATTATGCATGTACGGGGTTAAAAGTTTGATGTTGTGGGTTAAAACACTCACGGCACATTCTTGTCAATCTACACTTCATTACTGCACACAGGACTCATTATTTTTAGTTTAGTGTTTTTGTATTTTTCATGAAAAGAAAAAAAAGAATAAAAAAACACAGTTTGGAAGAAAATTGGATTTTAAAAATACCATCTTCAGCACAAACACTCAGAGGGACTCTAACACATAATCAGCTGCTCATTTGCACTTTCTTTTTTATTTTTCCTTCAGTTTCTATTAAATGAAGCGACTTTCAGAGCTGTCAGCATCACAAGAGGACTTTATTTACTGGGAACTGTGGTGACCAGTGTCCTCCAGAGATTGTAACCAGAACTTTCCATCCATTGGTGTTGTGCAACCCTTCGTGTTTTGTGTATTACTTAGTGCTTCTACAACATGATCAAACCACAGATCTGGAGCTTCGTTTGGAGGATTTGTTGATATTAAAACAAACATATGATGTGATGACCGACCAACTAGAGACTCATCTCCACATTTGTTAGTCTGTGATCAAATCTTTCTCTGTTTTGTGTTTTGTTATTCTTGTTTTGCTTTGTTGTTAATTCCCAGAATGCTTTTTGTGAGCTTGTTTAGTGAAATAGCTTCATAAATGTAATCCTGCGCTCCAAATACCTCATTTAAAACAGCAGGAACAGTGTACTGACATTACTTAATGTCATTTAAAAAGACTGATTGCCATTAAAGTAAACATCTATTACCAGAAACTTAAAGGGCTTCTTGCGAGGAAATTTGATATTCTGCATAAAAAACAGGTGCAAAAATACAGTAAATGAGGTGAAAGTTACAGTGAGTGTCACTCAGCTCAACTGCAAAATAAAGCAAAGTATGATAATATGTGAAGGTTTTGTGCAGGGCTGCAGTGATGCTCAGCTGAACGCAGTGATGCAGCAGAGCTGCTGCTGCTTTAGCAGCCGTGTCCTTGAAATGCAGCTGAAATGTGTTTGAAGTTTTATGGCTTCTGACTCAAGATGTCACAAAGGCCACCTCATCTGGCCTGCAGGGATGGATGCACACACACACACACACACACACACACACACACACACACACACACACACACACACACACACACAGCTGTAAAAACACACATTTGGTCAAACAAACAAATATAAAATTGCTTTTATACAACATGAAAACCAACCTCACATAAACAGGATATTGAGTGAACATAATGTTGCACAAACCTGAGCACACAGAGAAGCATACAAACACATGAATATTCAGATGTGTGAGCACACACACACACACACACACACACACACACACACACACACACACACACACACACACAGTGTGTGGTTGTGTGTTTTGCTGAATCTGGCGTGGAGGCCTACGGCATGAAAACACAGTAAAACCTCAGGGAACAACCTGCTGTTCCTGCTCTATTCTGCACCATTATTCTGCTCAGGCCTCCTTCTGACACACACACACACACACACACTCACACACACACACACTCACACACACACACACACACACACACACACACACACACACACTCACTCACTCACTCACTCAGTCACTCACTCACACACACACACACACACACACACACACACACACACACACACACACACACACACAGTAATCCAGGAATGTACATTTTGTG
This sequence comes from Thunnus maccoyii, assembly GCF_910596095.1. Lineage (NCBI taxonomy): Eukaryota > Metazoa > Chordata > Actinopteri > Scombriformes > Scombridae > Thunnus > Thunnus maccoyii. The sequence continues at coordinate 36,311,793 of NC_056535.1, read as the reverse complement.
CAGGTTCATCACAGTTATTGGAAGCACTGACACTTTCTGTGGCCATTATATCTTCTCCCAGAGGAGAGAGAGAGACAGAGAGAGAGAGAGAGAGAGAGAGAGAGAGAGAGAGACAGAGAGAGACAGAGAGAGAGAGAGAGAGACAGAGAGAGACAGAGAGAGAGAGAGACAGAGAGAGAGACAGAGAGAGAGAGACAGAGAGAGAGAGAGAGAGACAGAGAGAGACAGAGAGAGAGAGAGAGAGAGACAGAGAGAGACAGAGAGAGAGAGAGAGAGAGACAGAGAGAGAGAGGGGTCATCTAACACACAAAGACACAAAGAAAGAAAGACTTTATATATATATAACTGTACATTTCCCAAATACTGTGCTTAATGCTACTATAAAACGTGAATATTTGGTTGATAAAAGGTTTTGTTTTTCATTTGTTTGAAAAAAAAGGGCCAATGAGATGTGGAATAAGCCAACAGTCAGAACATATGGTTTAATCATAAAGGAGTTTAGTACTGAGATGATGTGAAATGTAAAATCTGCCTGAAAGGAAAAGATCTCTGCGTCTGAATGAGACGATAACTTAACGTTTGGAAACAGGACGTTATGTTTGTGCAGGAGATAAATGAAGCATTTCATTTTGTTTTATGATTCCAGTTACAGACTGGTGAAACTAACAGTGATTATTTCCTTATTAAAGAAGGTGGAATGATGAAAACACTTAGTCAAGTTTATTTCTATAGTGAAGTGGACATTTTCACTCTGTGTGAGTATTAAGACAAAACCCGTTTAATAAAAAATGTTTCATATAAGTAGTAGTTTATATTGTTTATTTGTTTGTTTGTTTTTCCCAGACCACATAGAGTCTGTGGTCTGAATCAGTTATTTACATGTTGTATTATTGCGTGTCAGGTGATCCCATGAGGGACGGATCATTTTTAATGGTATGACATGAAAATAAAAACATCATTGATTTATATAATCAACATTTCTCTCCCTCCACAGTCTGATGTGTCATCAGAGACTCTGCAGCTCCTCTCGGCTTTACGGAGCTTTATAGTGAGTTTCAGCTCATTGTTTATCTGTCCGGCTGCAACTTTTACTGTTCTGGTTCACTCTCAGCGTCTCATAGCGTCGTTTTCAGAGAGTAAAAGCTGTAAAAAGCCGCTGAACACTACCTGCTCACAGTTAGCTGTAGACTAGCTGGTGAACATAGTGGAGCATTTAGCAGCTAAAGAGCCAGATATTTCCCTCAGGAGTTGGTAGAGAGTAAAAACAGAGCTAAAAGAGAGTGAATATTGGACAGAAACACGACTCCACATGAATGATAATGTTGCTCCGTAACTGCTGGATGTGGAAATAAGTTCAACATATCAACTTTAAAGCTGATGGAAACTAGCAGACAAACTATCATTTAATGCAGGTTTAATCAACAGATCTGAATTCTTCTTCTTCTGCAGCTGCTTTGACCCGAGAACAAAACACAGGACATGACAATAAGCGCGTGTCTTATTGTCTTCATCCTCATCATAAGATCTATGGTGTCCTACCGTCTACAGAGCCACCGCGCTCCGTTCTTATTCGTCTTCCAGGTGACAAACTCGGCCTAGTCTTCACCTAAAAGTGATTGTCTAAAAGAGAAATCTTTCCCCGGGCTTCTGTGCTTTCAGAAGCCAAAATAACCTTTCAGGCTGATGGATTCGGTGCTGAGCAGAGAGGACAGAACCCCTTTAGAGCCGCTCTGCTGAAGGTCAGCTGTCCATTTCTCAGCAGGTGGATTATACAAGAAGAACCTCAGGGTGGAAAAAAGAAACTCCTGTATGTTGAATTCAGGCTGATTAAAGGAAAAATTATATTTCATCTTCAGCAACCGGAGGTATTTACCATGTGCAATTTACAGTTACTTAAGTAGTTTCAACAGAAGTGGAAGTTAAAGTCCTGAATTCAAAGTGTTGGATGTATATGAGGGATGTGCAGAGAGACCAGTATTTGTATCTGTATTTGTTGAGGCAGCAAAATTATTTGTATTTGTATTCGAATAAAAGTGGAAAGAAGCTTAAAAATCCTGTTTTTTGTTTTTATTACGCTTTTAATTTTAGAAAATTAAAGATGAACATTAAAGTGTTGTCCAAATTAAGAAATGTGCGTCATGTAGCAGGTGGATGTGACTCCCCTCATATTTAACATGTTTGTTTTTTCTTTTTCTTTTTCTCAAAAACAAATAATTTTTAAAATATTTGTATGAAACAAATATTCGTAAAAACCCATTATTTGTGCTTTGCTGAATAATGTATTTGTATTCAAGCACACTCCTAATATATATCATATTATATATAAGATTTATCACTAACAAACACTCCTAAGAGCATTTTAATGATGTAGTTCATTAGTAACAGCACTGCATTGTATTATATCAGTGTATCATATGTGTTTTATAATAATAATAATAATAATAATAATAAATAAATAAATAAGACAGCTCTTTATGTCGTGTCACAGCTGATCTTTGAGGAGTCTGAACCTATCATAGATCAGCATCAGGTTGATTTTCTTGGTGTTGTGAGAAAGTAATGATAAATATAAAATAGATATTTACAGTAAAAGTAAAAAGGTGAAAAGAGCCGTTCAGTGTTTAAAATGAAGAGAATGTAAAGAACAAAATATTAAATATTATTAATGTGTCTGTTTTGTTGTTTTCCTTTAAAGATATTTATTGTTTATATTAAAGGAGCGAGAGGGAGAAATATTCCTACATTTATCTTCTCAGTGACTGTTTGAAGTGTTTCGCAGCAGATCTGATGATCTGATGTTTGAGTTCCTCCATCAGGAGGCGGCGCTCCACGCCGGCCTCCTCCTGACGCCACCTGGCAGATGTTACACCACTCATCCTGATAAGGAAAAGCAGCAGCTCCTCAAACGGTACATATGTGTGGCGACACAGCGGGGAACCCGGCGGCCTCAAGAACTGGCCGCGCTTCGGAAAGTAATGTACAAAATGGCGTCCGGCCAACGTCGTCCACCACCTCGGGCTCCGGCAGAGACAGCTGCTTGTTACAGACCAGGATGCCAAATCCTCCGTCCTCCCACACGCTGACTGCTCCACTTCCCTCTGCTGTCAGTCCATTAATGTGGTGACAAATTCACACACACATGCAAACACAGATGCAGTGATAGAAGATCCTCTACTGCAGTAAAAGTACATAAGTATTATGAGCTTGATGTAGTTAAAGTATTGCAGTAAAAGTACATAAGTATTATGAGCTTGATGTAGTTAAAGTATTGCAGTAAAAGTACATAAGTATTATGAGCTTGATGTAGTTAAAGTATTGCAGTAAAAGTACATAAGTATTATGAGCTTGATGTAGTTAAAGTATTGCAGTAAAAGTACATAAGTATTATGAGCTTGATGTAGTTAAAGTATTGCAGTAAAAGTACATAAGTATTATGAGCTTGATGTAGTTAAAGTATTGCAGTAAAAGTACATAAGTATTATGAGCTTGATGTAGTTAAAGTATTGCAGTAAAAGTACATAAGTATTATGAGCTTGATGTAGTTAAAGTATTGCAGTAAAAGTACATAAGTATTATGAGCTTGATGTAGTTAAAGTATTGCAGTAAAAGTAGTGGTTTGGTCCCTCTGACTGATATATTATTATATATGACATCATTAGATTATTAATAGTGAAGCATCAGTGTTAGAGCAGCATGTTACTGTTGTAGCTGCTGGAGGTGGAGCTAGTTTACACTACTTTATATACAGTTAGCTAGTTTAGTCCAGTGGTTCCCAACCTAGGGGTCGGGGCCCCTCCAAAGGGTCAGCAGATAAATCTGAGGGGTGGTGAGATGATTAATGGGAGAGGAAAGAAGAAAAAACAAAGTTCTGATACACAAATCTGTTTTCAGTTTTTGGACTTTTTCTCTAATCTTTGATTTTTGCTGAAATATTGGATCATTTGAACATTTATTGAAATGAAAGCATGTGAGAAGTTTAGAGGGAAAAATCACTATTTGGTGGAGCTGTTAACAACTCATAGACATGTGAAATGTGACCCCGACTACACACTGCTTTTTGTAAGACGTCAAAAGACAAAAAAGGTTGGAAACCACTGGTTTCATCTTTAACAATGTGTTGTATTTTAAAAGCTTGTTATATTATCCATTGTGTCAAATCTTCATCTGAAAAGTAACTAAAGCTGTCAAATAAATGTAGTGGAGTAGAAAGTACAATATTTCCTATAAATGTGATGTCCACTGATGGACATGAGAATAGAGATAGAAAAAAGAGGCAAAAGACAAAAATAGCAGCAGACAGAGTCAGTAATGATCTCCAGTTTCCACCTGCGAACTATAAAATCCTCCAAATACAAGTTCAGGTTTCAGGCAGGAAGTGAAACTGATGACAGGAAAGAAAGAAAAAGGGAAAAACTTGGTTTCAGGTCTGAAAGTTAGAAAGATTTGAGCTCGATGTGTTGAAGAGATGCTGATAAAAACCTCATGATCCCACAGTTCATCAACAAAAACTAAAACTAAATGAAAAGTTACCTTTGAAAATGAGAAGTTTAATGAATCTTTGGAAAGAACAAAGATATTTTCGTCGGCCGTTAACATCACGTGTCGGGTTTGGGAGTCTGGTGAAGCTGCACATCTTCAGCACGATGTTTTACAAGTTTACAGAAACATCTTCTCTATGAACTGAATCCAACACAGATGAACAGAAGAGACAAAGGAGAAACACGCAGAGATGCAAAGTTTGCCAGATCCTCCACTCAGCTGCTCTGCACTAACATGATTTGATGATGAACTGCACTTCATTTTAAACCGCAGCTTCCTGCCAAAGACGTGTAATTAGTTTGGTAAGTGAGTGAATGAAAGCACTTCAACGTTCAGCTGGTCAACAAGTACAAGAAAACAACAACAGTTACATACAGTTTGTTCTCTGCTTTCCAAGAAAAATGTGAAGAAACAAACAAATATATAGAAACACAGGTGACTGACATGATGGATAAATAACAGAATAAAAATGAAAGAATCTTTAAATCCTTGAAGGCAGAAGTTTGGCAGCGCAGCAGCTCTTCTCCTCTCTGTCCCTGTGATAGATTAGACTCATAAGTGGTCTGGTCATCCCTCTCTCCTTCCATCATACCTGCTGCCATCCCTCTTTCTTCCCCTGGACATGGAAAGGTCAGCACCTTGACAGCTTCAATAAAACACAACCTGCACTACAATGTGACAATAGCTAAACCCTGCATTTATCCGACACACAGAGAGGGGAGGGGTGGGGGGAGGAGGGGGGAGGATGGGAGAAGCAAACATGACCTGAGCTGGAAGGTGACGACGGATAAAGCTGCATTGATCCAAGACAGATGGTGATAGAAGGAGAGAGAGAGGATGGAGAAAGTGATGGACAGCAGAGGAAGGAAACAGGAAGTGAAGAGAAGAGAATCCGAAATTGATTTGAGCGGCTCAGAAGCTTCTCTGAACCTGAGCGGAATAAGAAGAAGCCGTTCAGAGAGAGAGAGAGGAAACGGAGGTGGCCGCCGCGCCGCGACGCACACACACACACACACACTGTATGATTATTGACATTTCCATCTGACAGCCTCCGATCAGAGAGAGGACCCGAAGATATTGACCTTCTGCTTGAACGCCGGTGTCTATTAAATGAGTGTGTTTGTCTGAGAGGGCGGCAGGCAGGATGAAGTGTGACAGCTGGTGTTGCTCGTGTCCTGCGGCCTTTTGGCTCACATGTACGGGCCCGAGTGTTCTGACAGAGAGGTCAGAGCCCGCCGTCGCTGTCAGGAGTCAGACGGCGGTTACAGAACAGGTGGGAGGACGGAGGTTTGGATCCAGGTACCCAGATCACCTCCACCGCCCACATATCATTACTGTTATTTCATTTTCTTTGTCTTCACTTCACTGCTGCTGCTTGTTGAAACGTCACATAAAGACCAAAACCCCCCAAATCACACGAGTACTGTACAGTTTACATGTGATGCTACTTTCTACATTTCAGAGGGAAATATTGTACTTTTTTCTTCTTTCCTCTCCCATTAATCATCTCACCACCCCTCAGATTTATCTGCTGACCCTTTGGAGGGGCCCGACCCCTAGGTTGGGAACCACTGGACTAAACTAGCTAACTGTATATAAAGTAGTGTAAATATACTTATACATATATAATAATATATCAGTCAGAGGGACCAAACCACTACTTTTACTGCAATACTTTAACTACATCAAGCTCATAATACTTATGTACTTTTACTGCGATACTTTAACTACATCAAGCTCATAATACTTATGTACTTTTACTGCAATACTTTTATCTGCTTATAACTACATTATAGTGTGTTTAAACCATTTATTAACTGTTTATATACTGATTATTAATAATAAATAGAGGAGTTTAAAAAAATAACCAAAGGATAATGATTTCTGATCACCATGGCGACCACAGCAGGGCATCACTGAACCTTCATTGTGTATGAATGAAGTGTGTACATCATTATTTCTGTCTCATCTCTGTACTCGTGTATCTCTGACAGATCTCTGTATTCTCCGTTAATTAGCCGGCGGGGCCACATCTGGCTCGGCGTCGGACCATGTGATCGCTGAACCGAACGGAGCTGACAGGCCTACACGGCACATCTGGCAGTGAGCACCAACGCCGCCGCCGCTGCTGCTGCTGCTGCTGACCGGACGTCACTCACCGCTGATATATGTGTGTGAGTGTTACTGTACATGTGTGTCATTGTAATATTGGTCATTTCTCCTTCGAATGTCTTAGTTCAGTGCATATTGATGTTTCAGGAGCTCCTGGTTCCTGCAGTAAAAGTCATTTTTCTCATAAATGATGTCAGTGACTCACTTTGGATCGACATGAAACTCTCCTGGTCAAATCATCATAACAAAATATGAACAAATGTGTTAGAAAATATGTGGTTGTTTGGTAGAAACTCAACGCTACAAGCCTGCAGACATAAAAACTTCAAGGTAGAGGTCAAAGGTCACGTTCACAGTGTTCCCAGTGTGTTAAACCAGCAGTCAGGTGTCTGTAATCATTCCTGCTGTTCATACAGGATATTAAAAGATCCTTCAAATGTGTTTTAATGGAAGTGATGGAGGATAAAATCCACAGCAGTCTGAGTTAGCCACATCAAGTGGATATCTGACACATTTACAGTCTTTTTAGCATCAAATTCCTTCTTATTATAGTAGTATAGTAACAAAAAGAGGAACTTTGGCACTAAAAAGACTGTAACGTTGAAAGATATCTACTTGATTTGACTCATTTGGACGCTGAAGCTTCATATTAGCTTCAGATAAACTTTTATTTTTGCACAGATGGAGGACTGTGGATTTTGTCCTCCATCACTTCCATTGTTAGTGCTTTATGAAGGGATCTTCTAATGGTCTGTGTGTGTGTGTGTGTGTGTGTGTGATGAAGGGGGAGAAAGAGAAACATGGTGTCCTAATTACACTTACTTACAATGACCCTGCTAGCGATCACTGATTTCATTACAGCCTCTCATTTGCCGCCATATCCTCCTAAACACACACACACACACACACATACACACACACACACACACACACACACAGGCTGACATTTTGGCACAAACGCACACACTCATACAAATATACACACAAGTAGGCGCAGCATTCATCATCACGCTGTTATTTCCCAGCCTGCAGACGGACGACTAAATGAAGCAGAAAGCAACAAGCTACTGGATGGTTGTACAGCCTCTGACTCACTGGACGGGTGTGTGTGTGTGTGTGTGTGTGTGTGTGTGTGCGTGTGTGTGTGTGTGTGTGTGTGTGTGTGTGTGTGTGTGTGTGTGTGTGTGCGTCGTACATCGTTTTAATCACTATCTTTGTAAAAGAGTGCATCAGCATTCAGCTAAACTGTGATTCACACGAGAAAAAACAGTCTGACAAAAAACTGAAACCTCGTCTGCCGACTGACTCACCGTCTTTCATCCTTTCATCCTCCTCCTCCTCTTCCTCTTCCTCACTCGTCTCCCTTCTTCCCTCTCCACTATCTCTATCTCTGTTCCCTCTTCTAATCTTCCTCGTCTGTCTGGGTTTCTCCCTGCTTGCCTCCTCATCAGTGAGGAAACATAAAATGTGGATGAAAGTGGAGCAGCGGGTGGCGGCGGCGGCGGCGCTGACATTCCTCTGATGAGGTGTAACTCTGGTGCATGTGTCACCAGTTATACTTAGCTACATGTGATGGAGATCATGTCCTCGTGAGCTGCCGTGTGTGTCTCCGCACGACGCTACAGAGTGTTTAAAGTTATTTGTAGTTTTGGCTGATCTTTGAGGAGCAGAACTGTTGCACACCTGTAGATCAGACAGGTAGACGGGTGTGTCGGGAGAAGAGCACGGGGGCCGACTACAGCAGAACAAAGAACACCGTCTGCTCCACTTCATATTAGAGAAGATGTTTAGTGCTGTGCAACAGTTTTAGGCACTTTAGCTTCTTCTCCTTAATGCAGCAGGACGACAAACATCCAGCCAGAGTCATAAAGATCCATCTTCAGTCTCTGATCTCAACATCATGGAGTCAGTCTGGGATGAACATGAAGAGAAGAACTGTTGAACTTCTCCGAGACGCAGGAACAACCTGAAACACTGCTGCTGTTCTAAAGACGAAGCTGCTCACAGCAACATATTGATTTCATTTAAGTTTCTGCTGTTTACTCAACTTTGGATCAAGTTAACTGATCAATAAAAACTATTTACTTCCTATATGTGTATATAAATATGTTGGTGAACATAGTGGAGCGTTTAGCAGCTAAAGAGCAGATATTTCCCTTCAGGAGTTGGTAGAGAGTAAAAACACAGACAGAAACACGACTCCACATGAATGATAATGTTGCTCCGTAACTGCTGGATGTGGAAATAAGCAGCTGTTTGCTAACATGTTAGCCACATCTACTTTATAAACTGATAATACGACATGAGTCAAGAGGCTGTAACCAGATAGAAACTATAGAGGATCAAGAACAGACACCTGAGGAACCCCAGAAGCAGCGGTTATTACAGACTAGTCAAGTCTGGGAGATTCAGTGCTGAGTATCGATACTAGAATAACATGGAAGGACACAGAGGTAGAGGGACTGGTTTCCAAAATAAGAGAGAGACAGCCTGGAGGGGGGTTACTTTACTGAGTTCCCGGGCTAGCTAGCAGTTATTACGTCCCTCCGACTCGGCCTCGCCGGCGCTTGTCGTTCCGAGCTCCGTCTGGTGTTTGCTGGTTTTACACGAGGGTCTGTGAGCAGGAAAGCGCTTCTAAAAGGACGTCTCTCTTCCTTTTAACTCGACTCGTATCACTCATTCAACCGTCGCACTTTCCCACCTGAGCCTCGTCATGTCATTCAGTTACTCCAGTAGCTGCGCGCCTCACCTTACCGCAGCTTAACCCCCCAGTCCCTCCTAACACGGTGAACAGTGTCTGCTGGATGAAAGCCGGTGATACATCACTTCACTACTTGAAGGACAAAATAAAAACCTTAATGCAGGTTTTAAGAAAATAAAAAACACAAACAACCTTTGACAGTATGTGTGTGCAGGTCTGTAATCAGGACGCTGGCTCTAGAAATCCATCTGGACCTTTTCATGACGGAAACGCTGTAGAAGTGTCAGACTTTCCTCTTCTTCTTCTTTAGTTTACAGCCTCGTACTGTCATCCACCTTTACAGACAAACACACTGTTATTTAGACTGCAAAGACTTTCTGCTCTGTTTCTGTATCATGTCGAGTGTTTCTGACACCTTCATGAGAAACTTCAGGACGTTCCTTCTCTTAGAAAGACCTCAATTATGCAGCTGGTCACTGCGGTTCAGGAGCTGCAGCCGTTTTCATTTCACTATTCAATTTTTAGTTTTTTGCTTCAAAATAAGGGGTGAAGTGGAAACAAATAAATAAAAAAAAGCAGAGATAGAAATACATAAACATACACACACACTTTAAACATCACATTACCTCATCAACAAAACATTACAGCTGATTCCTGCCCTTTATCACACACACACACACACACACACACACACACACACACACACACACACACACACCCAGCAGCAGCAGCAGCCATTAAATCTGCTCAGGATTCTTTGTGCTTACATAATTCATTAGGAGCGCCGAGCCGCTCTCTGTCACTGAGTGGAGTAATCCTATTTAATCTGATGCTGTTAATTCATTTGTCCTACATCACCCTCCATTCTCACCTCACTGTCACCTCAGACACAGAGGAAGAAGAGGAGGAGGGAGGAAGGAGGAGGGGGGGGATGTACGACAGGTGAGGAAGACGACGGAGTGAGAGGAGGGTTATTAGAGGAGGAATATTAAAGAGGCGAGTCGAGGTGAAGAGTCCAAACACACTCAAAACTTTTAAGTAATGACCCGCCTGCCAATTACAGTCTGAATGACCTCACTTAATTGAACGGCACACTTCTAGTAACAATGGACGTTTTAATTTGGCACATTTGGAGAGCAGGGAGGAGGAGGAGGAAGAGGAGGAGGAGGAGGAGGCGACGTTATTATACTTTAACATAATTTAAACTGCTCTTTGCTGCAGATTGTTGGACACATTAACCTCTTCCATTCCAGCTCTGTTTTTGGAGCAGAAATGAAATACACAAATACTCTTCATCATGAAGAGTTTGGTCACGTTAGACTAATAACAGCATCATGTTTTCAGTCTCTGGACAGTAGTTCTGTGTAATGCAGACGCCACTGAGCATGTGCAGGAACACGGTTCTGCTAGTTCAGCTTCACCAGCTTGTTGTGCTGCAGATCACAACCTCTGGACTTTGTATTGAAGTTGTTTGAGAGATTTATAATGTAGTACAAAGTCAGAGGTTGTAGCACAACAAGCTAGCACTCTGACTGTATGCACGGATGACTATATGAGGCTTTGTTAGAAAGAGAAAACCCTCTAAAGTCTCTCGGGAAAGTGTCAGAGAGACACAGAGCAGTGGACCTTTGAAGTCAGAAAGAATTTAAAGATGTGTCGGCCTAAAAGAAAAGAATAGTTTGCAGTATGAATAACTGTATCTGTGCAGGTAAAAGACAGGACTGTAGTTCCTGAACCTCTCTGACTTTTCTCTATGAGGTCTGTTATGTCTTAATGTGACAGACTCTTAAATCTCTGTCCCGCAGACCTCTGTCGTTGTTCCAGAAACTATTAAAAACACGTCAGTGAGTCACAGCGCTGCACTGGGTCACATGTTCCTTCATCATGAAGAGTTTGGTCACATTAGTTTGTGTAGAAACGGCTCCAGAGACTAATAACAGCATCATGTTTTCAGTCTCTGGAGAGCAGTTCTGTGTACGGCAGACGCTACTGAGCATGTGCAGGAACACAGTCCTCCAGATCACAACCTCTGACTTTGTACTGAAGTTCTTTGAGAAGTTTATAATGTAGTTTGACTTTAATAATAAGCTCATTGTTCTCATGTTAATAGGAAATAACAAAAATACACTTAGAAACTTTACAACTATGAGCTATAAACTACACTGTGTGTTTGTGTGGTTTAACAGCTGTAAACGTCTCCGCTGGAAGAATCTTCATACAATCAACATCAGTTTCATACAAATATGACATTAACATAACATATGAATTTAACCAACTTCCTGTCAGTCTCCTCGCCGCTTCCTGCTGCTGCTGATAAACTCTCTGATGAATCGTGTTTGACAATGTCGGGATGTGAAGATGGAGCCAAATGAAGCCGTGTGGTCACGCCTCACATCTCCTCTCATAAGTCTCTCAGCAGTTACAAAAAAAAAAAAAGACAGCAGCTCGTCTGCAGAGTGAGATGATTTATCGCAGGATGTGGGTGTGAGATGGAGAGGTATGATGATGACGTGCTCCGAGGACCGGTTGAACGGAGGGAGGAGGAGGGACGGAGATGATGGATGGATGGATGAAGAACCTGAGAGATCCGGAGCTGGAGGGGGACGTCAGGTCAGAGATCCTCTCAGTTCTGGAGATGAAGGAGAAGAAATAAAACCAGAACCTCTGTGAATCTGTCCAGGTGCATTGTGGGTTATGTAGGCACCAGGTTAAGGAGGAAGGAGAATGTGTGCAGTTATTTCACTGCAGTCTGCTGCATTTTCCCACTGTTGTAACATCAGCATCATATCATCTTATTCTAGATTTTTAATTCTCAGTGTTTCCACGTCACAAACGAAGCGTTCACAGCAGGTTGAAGCCCTGGATTTAGACTTGCAGGCAGCATCTCTACCTTCAACTCAAGTTTTGGAACTTTGACATCATAACGGTGTATAAACGTCCCCTTTAAAACACATCAGACACAAAGCAGAGTATCTGAAGTGTTCAATAAATATGAGGAGGGATGGAAAAGTTCACTCCAGAATAAAGACATAAAGATGTTTTCAGTCTATTCTATAATTCTCCCTGGAGTCCTCTCCTCCTGCCAAAGTCCTGCACTCCACTCTCTCTCTCTCTCTCTCTCTCTCTCTCTCTCTGCTCTGCCCAGAACCCATTAAGCAATCATCAGAAAATGGCAGCTCATTCATTCATTTTGTTTTTCCGAGGCCTCTCTTTGCAAACACTGCGCACACACACACACACACACACACACACACACATATTGATCCTGCGGTTACACGGTGTGAATGCATTCAGTCACAAAGTGGCACTGAGAGCAGCGGCGTTCTGCTAAAAGCAGCAATGAAACACTTGACAGTCGAGTGGAAATGCTCCAGGCTCTCAGTATCGCTCTCCTGCATAAACACACACACACACACACACACACACACACACACACTCTCTCTCCACAGCAGCAGCCGGCTCTCTGCGGGCTTTTTAAATGTCGTTCAAGCCGCGCACCAGGCGTGTTTCTGAGAGATAGTTGCTTCACACAACAGCGAAAACCGACAATGAATCTCTCCTCTGTGATTTGCTCTGGTGATGCCGGTCCGTTTCCTCCACACAGCGAGCTCGCTAGCTATCACAGCTACAGATTAAGCTCGCTCCCCTGCCTGCTGTGCATGCTAAAGCAAGAGACAGATTACACTCGGCAGACCATCACTGGTTCACAGAGCGAGCAGAGGAGGAGGAGGGAGAGAAGCTCAGGCGCTTTGTTCAGGAGATCACTGTGACTGTCACACAGTATTAAATTACTGGTATTGTAAAACGGCAGATTAAAGGTCTAAACGGGAAATGATCTCTGATTGTTCTCAAGTCTTGTCACTGTCTGTGTGTGTGTGTGTGTGTGTGTGTGTGTGTGTGTGTGTGTGAACTTAGAAAAACAACATGATGAAGACTTCATTCTTTCCCCTACAGAGAAGATGATTTCACAACAATTTTCAAACAATTTACTGCAGAAATTTGCATTTAACAAAGTAAGCAGGAAGCTGCGTGTTTCTCTCTGTGTGCCAGGATTTTATAACTGAACTACGACCGGCGACAAATGATTCATTTCATTATAAACTAGATGAGTTTCTCTGTGTCAGTGTTTCTTCTATAGATGTATGCAGTTTTATTTAAGATGCATAGAACAGTTTAATGGTATTGTAAGCAGGTGTCCTCTTGGGTTCGACTAAACTTAATAAGGAAACATTAAAAAACAATAAACTTCTCAATTTAAACTGTAATTTATTTAGAACATTTTATTGTGACAAACCTCACAAAATAAAAGCCCTCCCTCTCTCTCCCACTGCTACCAGCAAAGCTGACAAAAAACGATATTACTCATTGTGTGTGGCGCCTGATTTTAATGGATCATAATATATCAGGTTTGGAATTAATCTGCAGATATTCCAGTTTAACATGAGACCAAACTGTTGTTTTGATGTCAGTTTTCGAGCCACGACAAACGGCCAGAATGTGGACGAGGTGAGCCTTGTTTTTAGTCTGGTCGATGCCAGAAATGCCTTTAAACTTTACTGTCGGCCTGTAAGTGTTGTAGCAGAAAGAGGCGGATGGGGAAACTCTTTTATTTCACAACGGCTCACCAACAACTAACCCCGGGTTTCCACCGAGCTCGTGTGCGCCGCGTTCCGGCTCCGACGCGGTTTTGCTCCGTCCTCTGCACGGCGCCCTATTCCACCGGGAGCGTGTCAGAAGCGGAGCGTCTTCACTGCGGGGAAGCCTTCCACCGTTTAAAGTCAGTTGCACTCCTACTACAGTAATTACAGCAGCCTAGTCAAAGCTGATAAAGTCCCTTAAGGCTACCGTAATTACTGCAGTAGCAGGGCAACTAAACTGCCCAATTTTGTTAACTTATCTGGTTAATTAGGCTACGTAGTTAAATGGTTTCTTTATTCATCTGTTTTAATTGTGTTTATTGTTGATATACAACCAGGAGTATGCACGGGGTGTTTTATTTTGAAAATTGACCGGATGCTCAATGCTGTTTCTGTGTCTGACTTCCTGCCCAGCTCCATCTGCTCTGTGCTGCTTGACGCGGCTTCCGTAAAAAATAGACGAGGCGCCTATCTTTAGCGGAGTGTCGCTTCTGGGACGCTTCTGAAACATTGGAATCGGATACATTGACTCGAGTGGCCGTGATCAGCTCCGGCAGCCGCGTCAGAGCCGGAACGCGGCGCACATGCGCCTGGTGGAATTTAGGGGTTAGACAGACAAAATTCCAACATTACAGAACGTGACGTGCCTTTTCATACTGAACACAGACTGTGTGTGTGTAAGTCTCATCCTGTTTTGACTCTTTGGCCTCCTCAAATTCTAAAGAAGAACGGGACATTTCTCAATTTCACTTAACTTTGGACCAAATTTGAGAAAACGTCTCTGCACTATGTGTGTGTGCAGTATCTCCAGGTGTCTCCTGTTTTGGTTCGGTGGACTGTGGACATAGTTTGGCGTCGGTACAGGTCACCGTGACCTGGCTCTCATTCCAGGTCACAGTTTGTCTGGATCTGTTATTCTCATATATAAAGAATCGTGTTATAAAAAGTCCTCATATATTTTGTCCGACCAACAGTCGATATATCGATATAAACCAGAGAAAAGCAGAAAATCTTCACATTAGAAGAGCTGGAACCAGACGATTCTTGGCTCTTTTTCCTTGAAGAACGACCGACATGATGAATGATGAAACACATTTGAAACACTTTTGAATTCTTTGACTGTGTAGAAAAGTTGTTTCCACATCACAGATAATAAAGAGAGTCATTGAAACGTGAGTCTTCCAGGTTTAACGTGACACTCACGGAGGCTGTTGCAGGAGTTTAGTAGCAGAGACTGTTTCTTTTAAGTAAAATTAAAGCGTCCACTGTTTATCTGTCTGAAACTATCCATGCGTGCACAGAACCACATTATACCACAATCCGGGGCATCATCACATAGAATACAAAGACTGTTATTCATTTGTTCAAACGTCCTTGTGACAAAGTGGGAAAGACGACCTGACCCCCTGAAACAGAGAATCAGGAAACATTAAAATTCTATGAGGACAAAAGATCTCCGTTACTCTGTTGCAAGTCATTGTCATGAATATTTACATCCTGTCGTTCTTTATCAGGATCCCCATTAGCAGCAGCATAAGCAGCGGTTAATTCCTCCATCAAGCATGCAGAGCTGCACGGAGGAGGAGATCTGGAGGAAACGTTCCCTCACAAATGTTTTGGATCAGCGGTCAGGAGTGTGATGCTCTGGTTCAGAGGCTCCCGCTGTATTTTAGCAGCTTTACGGTAGCAGTAAGCTGTCGGTGTCGGCTTTGTGGGTCCACAACACGCTGAACAAAACCGACACAGAGTATGTTGAGATTAGTTTTACTGACCTTAAGCACATAAAGAAGAAAAGATCATTTCTGCAGTGAAGTTCTGGCCAGAAAACAACTTTTCTTCTCTGAATGGTTCCAGCAGCAGCAGCTGTTTTATTTCTGGTTTTGATCTGTTTACATGTTAGAAACAGAACTGCTGTTGCTTCAAACGTCACTGTCCTGCTGTAAAGCTTCTTATTTTATTGATCTTTTAGCCTCAGTTGTAATTTAGTTCCAACACAACTAAACATTTTCACAGAGACGCAAACATGATCTCTGCCGGGATGATGTAATGAAGCTACATGTATATATGTGTCTCTGCAGTGGGGGGGGGGGGGGGGGGGGGGTTCACATCCTGAGTCCTGTGTGTGTGAGACAGAGAAGTCTGAACACAAACACTTTGATGCTGCTGATATTTTACTGCAACATCTGATATATTGTTTGTGAACATTTCACTCATATGTTCAGTATCAACATTTTTCAACTTGCTAAATACGTTAATTAACAACATTTCCTCGTCATAGTGAGAGAAAACGTGATTCAGCAGCGTTACGTTGCTGTTTAGTGAGATACAGATGTCTGGGAGGCAGAACAGACTTTAGTCATGTTAGTTTTCATGTTTTAGGGGCAGCAGTGATTAACTCTGACCCCTAAATTCCACCGGCCGCGTGTGCGCTACGTTCCGGCTCCGACATGGCCACCGGAGCTGATCGCGGCGCGTTTCAGAAGCGTCCCAGAAGCGGCTCTCCGCTCCGCTGCACTGAAGATAGGCGCCTCGTCTATTTTTTACAGAAGCCGCGTCAAGCAGCACAGAGCAGATGGAGCTGGGCAGGAAGTCAGACACAGAAACAGCATTGAGCATCCGGTCAATTTTCAAAATAAAACACCCCGTGCAGACTCCTGGTCGTATATCAACAATAAACACAATTAAAACAGATGAATAAAGAAACCATTTAACTACGTAGCCTAATTAACCAGTTAAGTTAACAAAATTGGGCAGTTTAGTTGCCCTGCTACTGCAGTAATTACGGTAGCCTTAAGGGACTTTATCAGGTTTGACTAGACTGCTGTAATTACTGTAGTAGGAGTGCAACTGACTTTAAATGGCGGAAGGCTTCCCCACAGTGAAGACGCTCCGCTTCTGACGCGCTCCCGGTGGAATAGGGCGCCGTGCAGAGGACGGAGCAAAACCGCGTCGGAGCTGGAACGTAGTGCACATGCACCCAGTGGAATCCCGGTGGGGTAAATGTGTTGGGTGTGAATCCACTGACAGGTGGAACAGATGGATGAAATAAACTGATCATGTGTTTGGTTTTGAGGTATGATGATATTTACTGGATGTTTTTCATCGTCTCATACATTGAATCCATCATCATTTTTGTAGTCCATACATGCTGTAGGACTACAATCATGGTGATGTTTATTAATGCAGCTCAGAGTTTTCTCATCCTGTTTGCTTTGTATGCTTGAAGAAGTTCAATGACTGAAAGCTTGTGTGCGTCACATGGAACAGGTTGAAAGCCAGTAAGTTGGCAGGGAAACGTTTGCTAATGAAGGTGAAGTAATGAGCTCGTTAGAGTGAGCTGATACGTTTAATATCATGGTGATTATGACGAGAGGGGGGGCAGCTCAAGGGCTTCTTATTAGAAAAAAAAAAAAAAAAGGCAGCTCATGATCCAGAATCTGAAAATATGATTATATTTATTAACATGCAGATGACAAAAACCTTCCTGTGATATGAAGGTGTTTCATGTTTATATCGTGTCTAAATAAATACTGTATGTGCAGATTTTTAGTCACTTTTTATCATATTTGGAAAATGTTGAATGAAACAAAGAGTAGACGCTTTGTTATAAGAAATATTGTTTAATGGACTTTTTATAAAGACAGAATTTGGTCTTATTATATAAAACTGAAGCACTTTTTTGTGGGGAAATGATGAAATGTGTAGATTATATTGTTTGTAGTGTTTACTGTTTGACGAGATGGAAAATAATAATAAAAATGTACAAAATGACACCAAAGAACGTGCTAAAGGAACATTTCGTGTACTTATGTATAATTATGAGCTACTTGTATGAATGCTTCTTTATACTTTCACTACATTTATATGATCAATAGTTACTTTTCAAATCAATATTTTATATAAAAACATGATCAGTTTGTTCTATATGTATAATGTTTTTACAGGAGTATCCAACAGTAGAAGGTGTTAAAGTTAACTCTGCTTACACGTACACATCAGTCAATCAGTTTTACAGTTTCTCTCAGACACGCTTAATGAAACTGGCCTTCATCATCACCTTCATCATCACCTTCATCATCACCTTCTTAGCGCAGCAGAAGTCTTCTCTTGCAAATGTGGTAACACTTTTTTTAACTGGTTTCACACATTTTTTAACACCGTACTTCAAAAACAGTCAACACAGATCTCACAGAAAGTCTTTTCACAGCTGATAGAAATTATTTACATAATTATGAATCTCTCGTGCATCTGTGTGAAACTTCTTTTACACAATCAGTCCTCATCCATGTGTAAATGCTGCTGCTGCCTCTGTGTTGCTGTTTGCATGGATCAAAGAGGTTAAAGGTAACATTTACTTCATAGAGTCCACAGAAACACTCTGGTGGCAGAGGACAGATGTTTAGTGCTGCCGTTATAGACGTGGTCGTGGTGAACAGTGTGATCAGACTACATGAAATCCAGCCAGCAGTAATTGCAGGTCAGGGAGCATTTAGACGTATCAGCAGTGTGAGTTTGGCTACTATTGATCGAGTCTTCACAAAGCCGCTGTACAGATTTCCCTCCTAAAGAAAGTCTGACAGCGTGAAGGAGGCGAGACTCCGGTACTTACTTCCTGTCAGACCTCGTCAAACCGCACGTTCACACGCAACTGGAATCATTTGCTTTAGGAATTTTTTTCTTGGAGAATAGTGGAGCTTGAAGCTGAAGGAGCACATCACAGCCTCTCTGAAATGAGGAGATGCAGGAGGAAGATGATTCGACAGCGTCAGGTCAGAGAGGCGCCATCTCTGATGACGGCGTCCTCTGCTCACACACCAACTACAGAACGCCTGATCACATGACTGGAAGCACTGAATGAAAGAGAGAAGGCTGTTTGATGTTCACTGGTTTGCAGCCTCGTATGATGATGATGATGATGATGATGATGATGCAGTTCCTCTCTGCATGCTCTCCTTCTCTGAATCTAATTGAGGAATTCCTCTCTGCTTGGAGATGGAAGGTCATGTGACCAGATGTCCCTTCCTGAAGCTATGAATGCTGGCTGCCTGGCAACAAGTGCAGAGGACTTCCAGGGAAGGATACACCCTCATCCTTCTATACTACGCTGCACCGTAACAGATGTCAGAAACACAGAAAGACCTGCACACAAGAATTAAATGAAGGAAGGAAACGTGGTTTTTTTTTTTACAATATTTCAATCTCAGATAAGTGTGAACGGTTCAGCTGCAGCAGAGTAAAATCATCTTTGGAGAAATGAATATAACTCATACTGTTTGTCTTTACTGGCAAATTCTATAATATGTAAAGCATCAAATGGACAAATTAAGGTTGAACCGGTTCATATTGATAGCTGATTGATTGATAGAATATATTAATTTGTCCACAAGTTGTGTTGTTTGATGGAAATATTTGCTTTTGTTGCACATTTTTAATGTTTGGTGAGTGTAGCTGTGTGTGTAACTTCTCCAAATGAGAAAAACTAATAATTAAATGATATATATATATACATGTATGATAACTATAACACTGTAAATTGGGCCATTTTGCATTTTGCAGACATTCTCATGTTCTTTTGAATTCAGGACTTTGACTACTGAGTGTTTCTTCCATCACTGCCAGTAACTGTTGAGCCAAAGACATTTATAAGAAACCAGTTAAACAAACATTAAAAAGGATAGAAATCATTTGAAGATAAATACAAAATGATTAAAAGTAAAAATGTGGATAATAATGAGCAGTAAACATGAAGCTGATGATACTGTAGATAAGAGAACATGTTTAAATTGTTGTATTGGTACGTCTGATCTCACACACACACACATACATGACAGCAGGTGAGTAAATCTGATTATGAAACTGTTATTCGGACCATATGTTCTGCATTCGGCCGTCAGAGTGAGCCATCAGTGTGTCGACAACAACAGCTACATAAACGCAGATTTATAGACGTCTCGTGTTTTCTCTCCTGAGGTTCTCGGAGAGTTTATTATTACGTTTATGAGGTCCTAATGAAAACATCATTACTGCAGCACAAACACAGGCTCTCCCCAGGTTTAGTGAACGGTTTTAAAGGTCTAATGAATATATAAAGTCTGTGATGAAGCTGCTTGAGAAGAAATAGTGTCTTTTTTGTACCTGCTGTATAAGTAGGAACCCTTTGAGCTCAATCAGACTTGTGTGTCACAGTCATTTTCCACTTCTAACAAGTGGGAAAGTCATGCAGAAATCGTGCATGCTGTGATAACTCGGCCCACGAAGAAGCTTTTACCAGCTCACGTAATTACATGCTGACCGTTTTTCATACACTTTACACCGTACGAGTCCCCCCCCGCCCCCCACCCTCCCCCCCGCCGCCAGCTTCCCTCCCGATCCAGTCACAGTCAACTCTGCATTCAATATGTTTAACACCTGCGCTACACTCCTGCGTCTCAGAGCTCTGAAGGCTTAAAGCAACAGGAAGCAGGCGGTTTTATAATGAGCTGATAAAGCAGAAGGAGGGAGCTGAGGATGACTGAAGGAAGTGAAGGACTCTCTCTCTCTCTCTCTAGAGATGTTCTAAGATCCCGTCTACACAGTTTAAGACTTTTTTTAAAGCGTTCTTCTTCAGCGTCCTATAAACAAAGTCCAAAACTGCAAGAACGACATAAACACACAAAGTTTCTTACTGGTTGTTTATAACAGAAGGAGAAGAAGAAGCTGTGACTCCTTCAACCTGCGTATTATAAAGACTTTTAACTGTTGATGCATTTTATTTGACTTATTTTGGAAAGTATTACTCAAAATGTTGAGACAACAGCACAACTTAAAGCATTGTGGACACTGATTTAGCAGAACAGCAGCGTGACACATTATACTACTAGATAAATAGATAGATAGACCTCCTCTTCCTCCTCTGAAGACGCCTTCAGGGTGTTAAATACTCCACGGTAAGAAAGAGAAACACCACGCTGCACTTTGCACTTTCTCAGTACACTTTTTGTAGATGTCTGTTTCATCTTTATCTATAATAATAACCTTTATTTAAATGCAGCATTGTAAAATAACATCACTAACTTCCTGCCAGTGTTAGACTCGTGTCTCACCGGGAGTGAAAAGAAAAGGTCATCTTCTCGTTATGTCGTCCCTATAAGTGAGACTCATTTCTCTCTGATCTATAGAGTGAAGAATAAAAGCGCTCCCGTCTTTTACGGCGTTGTCCTTCTTTATGTTCTCATCGAAGGCCGTGGCAGACGGCCCGCTCTGCAGACAGAGAGAGAGAGAGAGAGAGAGAGAGAGAGAGATGCAGACAGAGACAACAGCGGCGGCGGCGCTGCCAAAAGTTTGAGTCAGACAGATTAAATATTAAACGGCCAATCATCCGCTGAGTGTCTGCGAGGAGGCAGCCAGCAGGAAACAAATATAACCGAGAGAGACGGGATGCAGAGGAGAGACGGAGACGGACACATGAACACGTTGTTCACAGACGGGCTTTTTTTGCCTAACAAACTCAATTTATATTAGAGCTTTGGTGGAAACAGGAAGCCGCAGATACGACCTCAGATGAAACCCTGAAACCTTCAGAGCCGGAGGAGCAGACCATAACACTCACATCTGTTCTTTTTACTTCTGGAGAACATTTAGAGCAGAATCTGTCGTAAAGAAGAAGTTAACAGACACGAACTGGCACCGATCTCTGACCAGATGTCCAACAAAGTCCAAATGGACACGTTCTTCAGGTGGTATTAATGATATTAACACAGCAGTTAGGAAGCAGCTGGTTGAGTTATACTGGTGATTCATTTTTTTACAGTTTTGAGGTATTTGTACTTTACTTGAGTGACTTTAGTTACTTTTCAGATGAAGATTTGACACAATGGATAATATAACAAGCTTTTAAAATACAACACATTGTTAAAGATGAAACCAGTGGTTTCCAACCTTTTTGTCTTTTGACGTCTTACAAAAAGCAGTGTGTAGTCGGGGTCACATTTCACATGTCTATGAGTTGTTAACAGCTCCACCAAATTGTGATTTTTCCCTCTAAACTTCTCACATGCTTTCATTTCAATAAATGTTCAAATGATCCAATATTTCAGCAAAAATCAAAGATTAGAGAAAAAGTCCAAAAAACTGAAAACAGATTTGTGTATCAGAACTTTGTTTTTTCTTCTTTCCTCTCCCATTAATCATCTCAGAAAATACACGATTCACTGAACTCTGTTTCCTCTGATCAGAGCTGAAAAGCTTCAGTTAGCAGCTTCTCATGTTTATCTGCACTGAGAGTCACTTTCAGCTTTGGTTAAAATGACAAACGTGTCGGGCAGCAGCTCATATCTCACTAATTAACCTTCATTATGTGAGTAACTGAATGAATAAATGAAACTTGTCTGTTGTTGGTTTGTGTGTCTGTGAGGGAAGACGCTCCACTACGATCCAACCGGTCGTCCAGATGAAGCTCCAGATCTGTGGTTTGATCATGTGACTCCAGAACGTCACATAGCAGCGTCTCTATCAGCAGGACGACGTCATCACACATCACTGTTAATCAATAATGATGTTTTATGATCTGACACGTTTAGGGAAAGATGATGGTTTGGATTAAAATGATCACTTTGTTAATGTCAGAGAAACATGTGGTGGGTTAAAGTTACTACTAGTGATGTGCAGAGAGCCCAGTATCTGTATTTGTATTTGAATAAAAGTGGAAAGAGGCTTAAAAATCCTGTTTTTGTTTTTATTACGCTTTTAATTTTAGAAAATTAAAGTGTTACAATAAATGTTCATGAATAAACTACCTTATGAAGGAGTCTCCCAGATCATAGACGACTGCGCTGACTGATTTGTATGAAACAAATATTCATAAAAAACCCACTATTTGTGCTTTGGATTAGGGGTTAGGGGTAGGGGTTAGGGTTAGGGTTAGGATTAGGGGTTAGGATTAAGGGTTAGGGTTAGGGGTTAGGATTAGGATTAGGGGTTAGGGGTAGGGGTTAGGATTAGGATTAGGGGTTAGGGGTAGGGGTTAGGATTAGGATTAGGGGTTAGGGGTTAGGGAATACGAATAATGTATTTGTATTCGGGTGCACCCCTAGTTACTACAATAATAACCACGGGGTTAAAGGTTGGAGGACGATCATGCCTCCATCCACCTTCCTCTGAATGAGGAAATCTGTCCACATATATATATATATACGTGACCTGAACTGCAGCACTGCTCCGCCTCACAGTTACTACGACCGCTAGATGGCAGCTGTCACTCAAATATAACTACAGCTCGCGTTTGTGCGACTGACATTACGTGTGTCGTGTTTTCTGTGTCGTCTCAAACAATCAATAGAAATCTGCAGATCAATCATGAACCGTGTACTGAGTATCATCCCGGTATCATGAACAGAAACACATGATAACTCGCGACGTGTCTCTCGTTTTGCTCCCGACTGAAACTCATTCCACAACTTTTGCCGAGTTGTTCTCAATCTAAAACTCAAGCATGAATTATGAATTGCTTCCCTGTAATAGCAGAGAAAATGTAATGACAAGTTATTGCATTACCACACATCCAAACTCTGGCTGATAAATGAACAAGTCAGCCACAAAGACTAATGACATTTCTCTTCTGTGCAAGCCCTAGCGAGGACAAGCCTGCAGTGTGCAGTTAAATCAACAATACTGCAGCTTTTTTTTCTTTAATAGAGGGAATTCCAGGCGTTTCTTTGCTAAGCTCATTACAGTAATGGGAAAAAGCAGCACACTGACGGAGGAGGAAAGATGCAAACACTAAAAGAGGAAGAACTGTGGGGGCGTGAGAGCTGAGAGAAGATGGGAAGGAAGTGAAACTCTCTGATCATTTTTTTACCTCTCTTTTTCTTTCTATCTCATCTCTCTTCTCTTCTCTCCGAGTCTCTCTCTGTCTGCCTTTGGCTGGCTGCTCTGGCACAACTCCTGTGGAAACAGGACAAGGCTTGGCAGGATGGGTTTTTGGGATTGGCTCTAAAGTGGCACTAATATGCTAATTCCTCTCTAGGAATGTCCCCCGGTGGAAGCTCAGGCATCGGGGGAACGCTGCTCCACTCCAAGTGATCTATTTATAAAAGCAGAGCGATGTAGGTGGAGGCATCAATCAGCGAGCCCGGGAGGAGGAGAAGAGATATGTGGTTAGTATCAATTACAGTATATTGGAGAGCCACATGTTTAGTCTCAGATGTTGTTGTGGTGAACGCTGCTTTGGGGTTTATTTATCTTCATGTCTGGATGTGGAACTGGGACAGTTGCTGAAATGCTACTGTACATCTCACAGGTATAAACCTCACTGTTACCAAACCATGACATACAAGTCTGCCATTGCATCAGTTCACCCTGTGAAGACTCTGCTTTCACTCCCTTTATTTACAGGCTTTTAGCAGAGTCGCTACATGCTATATGTTGTTATATAGCTTTTATGAAACAAATAGTTATGTGCAATTTTTTTGCCTGTATGTCATGTCCAAAGGTTTCAAAGACAGGAAGGTAGTTCTGTTCCTGTTTTCTTACATGTTAGTGACTTAAGTTTAATATTACTGTAGTTTCTATCAGCTGAAGCTTGTGTAAGAAAAGAACTCTGAACATTTCACTCATACGTTCAGTATCAACATTTTTGCAACTTGCCAAATACATTAACAATATTTTCTCATTATGTTGAAAGAAAAGTTCAATTTCGTTTCTAGCAAAATTATTTGCTGTTGCAGTTAGTCGTATTTGAACGTAATTTCAGGTCAGACTTGTGTTCAAAGTGTTGCATAAATGTTTCAGGTTCAACTTTGTAAGATTTCAACAAGTGATTCTTTATTCAGACATGAGACAGACATGTTAAACTGCTGACAGATGTATGTGAAGCGATGCAGGACTGAAAGAGGACTTAAAGGATAATTCTGCCGATTTCCCAAAGACTAATAACAGGGTTAGATTCTGTTGCAGTGCTACAGATCACAATCTCTGACGTTGTACTGACGTTATTTACAATGTAAAGAGGTTTTGATCTGTAGCACAACAAGCTAGTAAAGCTGTAAACAGAACCGTGTTCCTGCACATGCTCAGTAGCGTCTTCCTTACACAGAACTACTCTCTGGAGACTGAAAACATGATGCTGTTATTAGTCTTTGGAGCCGTTTCTACACAACATGATGAAGGAACATGTGACCCAGTGCAGCGGTGAGACTCACTGACGTCTTTTTAATCAGATATATCAGCTTTGATACAAACACAATACTGGTTAGTAGATCAGTTTATTGTTGGTTTGGATCCAAACATGAAGAAAAATATAGAAAATCAGCAGAATGATCCTTTAAGTGGGACGTATTCATTAATCAACAAACCCATTAACCTCCTGTAGATACATTATGGTTGATTTTCCACCTCTAACATTCAGCTGGATGTACAGATAAACACTACCTGCCTCGTCTGCTGGGTTTTATATCATCTCTGCTGTCTCGTCCCCCCGCTGAGCCGACGGCAGCAGAGTCTGACCTGGTGGGGGGGGGGGGGGGACCACCATCTGTACCTGACTGGCTCTGCTCATAAACCACAGCAGCAGATCAGGACACACACAGAGACCTGGACACCGCTAACAAGGACGATCGTACCGCAGCTGATAACGAGGGTTCATCTGCTCTCTTCATGCAGGGACCTCGACGGCAACGACCTCGACGGCAACGACCTCGACGGCAACGGCGCGAAGCTGCGTCTGAAGGGTTTTTATCCTTATGAAGAGGATTATTTCAGTTAAAATGGCAAATAAACTATTGTTATATTTTATTACTCAGGATAATCAGGCCGTGATTAAATGAAATTGGATGTTGAGATGACAAACTGAAAATGAAAAGTAGAATTCTTCATTTACAGGTTGAAATGTTAAATACTGAATGAAAGAATGCAAAGAGAGAACTTTATATTTTCATTAATTTTCCCTTTCCAACGTTCATACACATTTCATTTTTCCATTTCAGCATTTTAATTTGACTTCCACAATATAAACTTGGTATTTCAATATCAACTCACCTTTGTCTGTTTTCTGTTTCATTTAAGCACTAAAACATAATAATAGTTTGTGTGCAGTTACTCTTCTAAATGTTAATCTTGGTTAAAATGAATCCTCCATGGATCTGCTCTGTAAACATCAGATCTGTTTATTCTCTTCTGACGTGACGCACCTCATTCAGTTTGTTAACTTGATACGTTTTTATAATCCAACATGTTATTCAAAGATACTCAGAGATGTTGCTCACAACCAGTAAACAAAGATCCAACATAACTAAAACCACAGTAAAGGCAGGAAGTAGACGTTAAATCAGACAGTAAAAGCAGTTCTAACAAGGAGAGTTTACAGTCACTTCTCTTGTGACCTTCAAACTCTGAGTCCAAGGTCACAGATGAGGGATTTGGGACCAATAAGGATCATCTCAGATTTAACACAGAATAACATGAAACAGCTTCATCTTGCATCCATGATGTCAGGTCTGACTAACATATCGACCCTCGGCTGACTGCTCACTGTGACTTCCTGTTAACTTCTTCTTCTGCTGCGCTCGTATTCACCGTCACCTCTCTGCCGCTCGCTCTCTCACTGAACCACTCCCTCGCCTACGCACCGCCCTGGTCCTTAAAACCAGCTACGCCACCAGGAGTTTCCCCGGCAACGACACAGAGGTTAACTCACGTTTCACAACGGCGATGCTCAGAGGCTCAGAGGTAAACTGAATAACGTTGAGTTGTGGACATAACAAGACATTAGAGGACGTTGTCTTGGACTTTGGGAAACACTGATGGGCTTGATGTAGACCTGAGAGAGACAACATGTTTTGGGTGAACTGGCCCTTTAAATGAACCTGTTAGAGAGAGGCTCAGTGTATCAGTGGAACAAAGAAGTTCAGCTCCATGAAGAAACAACCATCAAGTCCTAAAACACAATAAAACCACTTCCTGTCTGTGTGTGGTTATAGACCTCTTTGTCCAATCAGGCAACAAACTCATGATACAGTAAAACGTGTTTCTTTAAGGATTTAAAGCTGCGTTCAGTACATGGAAACACTTCCCTCTGTGCAGTAATGTCACTACAGCAAATATTGAGAAAAATGCAGTCAAGCAGCGAAACTGAAAACTAAGAAAACAAACTTGACAGGACAGAAAAAAAACCTGCAGAGGAGACAGTTTGGACTTTAAGCCACTTAAAATAAAAATGGGGTTCAGGATTCATACTGAGAAGAGCTGCTCACTGCATAAACCTGGAAAATGTGTGTAACAGAACTGTCGGATGTGCAGAAGAATACTGAACTTTACCGTTAGATCCTGACCGATCCGGTCGGCGTGTCGGGGGAATTGAAATCATTAAAGAAGTTACCGCCGCTGTGCAACGTGCTTCTTAATTTGGAGACGGACATATGACTTCCAGCTGCAGCTAATTCATTAACTCAACACGACCAGCTGTAGGCAACAAACAGAACATCAGTACTGATACTTCAGCAACCTCACAGATTATATTCAGTGACATGTGAGCGACATTTATTAGTGAAATTCAGACATTAATCTGACCAACATGTCAATAGACTCAATGAGAAGAGAGGAGGAGGAACAGCAGAGCGAGATGAAAGCCGAGCGAACTCTCTCTGAGCTGAAATGTGGAGAAAAACTTGGACGCTGGAGGCAGCAGCTCACTGTGACTTCCTGCCTGCGTCTCGTCATGTGCGGCGTTATATTCGTCTCTGTGAACACACCAGGATCCAAATATTCAGGGACCCGACGACGCCACTGAAGCAACATTTTACACTATTTTCTGACATTTTATGGCGCACATGACTAAGTATTTAATGGCCATATTTAATTTTGTTTAATTCAATCAATGCATGTATTGTGGCCTTATTTTAGCAGGTAATGTCCTTCTCTTAATGTGCGCACAGTTTGCTTTATGTCACATAAACTGACTATGTAGTAGCAGATGTAACTCACACTGCTGTGCATTTGAACTGAGTTCAGCAGTAACACTGATCCTCTGATATTTTCCTGCATTGTTTTCTGTATCTCGTTCTCTTGACTGATGAAGTTTGTCGGGGTGGAAATCTGGAGACAAACGTATTGACACGCAGCTCCGTTAACGTCTGTTTTTAGTGGCGTGTGTTTCCTCTCTCACATTTCATCCACATGAAGGTTTTAGGTTTGTGTTACTTGATGATTATAACGTTGATAAAAATCCTCATTTCATAAAGAAACGCTGCTACTGCGGTTCTTCATTTACCAGAATAACTTCCCTCCTTCTGTCTCGTTCTTGGTCTGAACATGCAGGTGTCTGGAGAGGCAGATTTATATATCTATTCATATAATATGAACCAAAACTGTGGAAAAACTTGAACATAAATATCCGACATGCAAAATCTTTATTGATTCTCACTGAAATATTTTATACTTTTTATTCAGTTTTATTGTATTTTATTGTTTGTTTGCAACTTTTTGATTTATGCCTTAAATGTTTTTATGAAATTTATGTGAAGTACCTTCAACTGCATTTCATGCAGCTGCTATTCAGATAAAATTCATTATTATTACCAAAGAGCTGCACAGATCAGAAATTTACAACATAACTCTCAGTAACGACTGGATACTCACATACATGCCTCCAGGGTGTAAATCATAAAACGTGACAGAACTCACTGATGGTAAAAACACTTTTTCTGCCACACGGCATCGTTTTCCATTAATCGCTGCCATTTAACAACACAGTAATCCAGTAAAGACGTATTTATTGATATGATGTTTCAATAACGATCCAGCTGACTACGTGCTAGGAGCCGCTGCAGTTTGTCAGATCAGCTGACGTCTCCCAGCAGCAGCTCCGACAACGTTGGTGCAACTTTCCAAACAGACGTTATTTGGATAAACTGACCACATACTGGGAATCTAACTGGTTACTTTCAACAACATTCAGCAGCATGGATGTATTATAAGAGCTGGATACTGGACTAAAAATGGCGCCCAGTCAGTTCTATAGGAATTGCTCGCCTGGCGCATGCGCCAAGAAAAGTTTCTAGCTTCCAGGTTTGCTTCCGTGTTGTGCGGCCCACTGAATATGTGCAGTAGTGTTTCCCCCGCTGGCCCCGCCCACAAGCTCCCACTTGGCCCATAGACTTTACATTGTGATGACGTCACGGATTTTTAAATCATTTTTTTGGCTCGAGGAAAGTTTGACAAACATAAAACCTCCATGAATCAAAAGTTCATAATAGAAAGAGTCATAATTGACGTTTGCAGTTCGAGGCGTCCTGTCAACAGTTTTACAGGCGTCTCTTTTACGGTGGTGGTCTATGAGGGAAAATGCTTTTTGAGCTGCAATACCGCAAGTGACCACTGGGGAAAACTGGCTGTAAGGCAGAGCGGCGGCGCCCTATCCAGCTCTTATTATACATCCATGATTCAGCCTGGCGCCACCGTTACTGGGCAGCTCTACTTCTTCCTCTCATGTTGGACTGAAGGACGCTGCAGAGACTCACTGCTGCCCCTCAGGTACGAAGTGGTATTACGAGACAGTACGGGCCGCGGCTAGCTGGTTAGCATGCTAACTTCAGTCGATATCTCTGCAACATAATACATATAGGTCTTTGACATAACATCAAAACTTATTTCTTCACATTCTGTTGGTAATTTTAGATCATTTGGGATGTTTTAAATTAAAATTATATTTTTAATATCAGCTGGACTTTTCTGAACTTTTTGTTTTGGTCTCTCCTACATGCAAAATAACTATATATTGGTATATTATTTGCTATTTTGACTAAATTTTATATTCATAAATCAAAATCAAAGTATGGAAAACTATTCTGCGCTGATTATCCACATCAAACAATACATTTCATCTGTCTTTATGCATAAGTTCTACTGTTTGTTACTTGCTGTATTCTTGCTGTTTCTGTTCCTTGCCATGTTGTTTAATGCAGCTCTCAGTAAATATGTAAAAACATTCTTGCCTTTGGCTTCTTGAAGTCATCTAACATGTAAATATTCACACCTCCTGGTTTCTCTGGACCAACTGCTACACTCCTGTTTACATTTTATTTTTCAGCATTTGGCTCAAATTACATCTACTAACTAACGTGGGAGGATGCTTCTCTACAGTTTGACTCGTGGATTTAATTTGAGAGAATCCACAGAGTTTCATCAGGAGGAGACGAAGCGTTCGCGTCTGTCGCAACCTTCGCTTTGTGCTGCAGGCCGATAAGACAGATGCATTTTTTAAACACAAATCTTTCAGAGTGCAGCTATAATGGATTAAATCTATAAAGGCTCGTCATTGTCGTGGAGTTTATTTCATGAAAAGAGCTGGTGTTCCCGGGATTCTGTTACCTCAGCATGAATCTCTTTATACTGGACTGTGAGCTTGTAAAGCAGAGCTGCATACTGAGCTGACTGCACTAACAAGTAACCACTGCATGAAGCAAAAAAAAAATGTAAAACCTTGCTCTCCGGCTGTATTTATTAAGCTCTGGGTTAAGGTCCAAAATGTGCCACAAGCTTGTTTGTGATGAGCCCTGACTTGACAAGGCTACCTGTATGTTTTAATGAGCTGGGGGTCTCTGGGAGTGAATAAATTATCATAATTAGATCCTGTGCTGCAAAAGTTTAAGACTGCTCAGCGGTACAGTATATTAACCTTTATTCTGCACATTTACTTTACAGCCTTGTAGCTGAACGGCTGCACAAAAGCTGACCACAGGGAGCGACAGAGGGAGGAGGATGTACTCTTAAATAAAACCCAACAAGCTAATAAAAATCAGCCACAGGATCTCTGGTCTTTAATTCAAACGGCTGCTGCGTCTCTGTTAGCCTTGTGTGTGGGAGTGAGAGATGCAACGTTAGAGAACTTTCGTGCTATTATGAGAAGTGTAGGCGAGGGAAAAGACTTCACCTGCAGTAGTCTCACGCTGCTGCTGCATCGCTGCAGTTCACTTAACGGCCACCGGTGTCATTAATGAGAAGGAATTTCTGATTCCTGCATGTAGAGCCTTTAAACTTAGTGAAAACTGTCAATTAGCATCCACACAGCAGACATCAAAGCTGTAATAAGTCTTCAGATCAAACTAACAGAGCAATAATTTCCAAAATCACCACCAGCACACTTATTAGAGGGACTGAATTTACAGACTGAGACCAGAATGACTCGTTGAAAACGACGACTGACTCAGTGTTTCTAGAGAGAAGTTGAGGCTGTTTGAACGGGAGTCAGTTGGAGCAGCTAGCAGCCGTCAGCGGCGCTTTAACTTCAGCCTCAAGACGTGAAGCTGCTGATTCAGACACAAAAGAAGTACAGCTTCGTTAAGGAAAGGCTTTGCTGACGTGAACTTTATCGCTCTATAATAACATCTCCTTATTTCCTCCTTCGTGCTCATTAAAATTACCGTATTGTCCTAAATATAAGACGACCTCGAATATAAGACGACCTCGAATATAAGACGACGCCCCCTTTTCCACCAGCTGTTTTTGTAAAAAGAAAGTTTTCCTGAGATATGATCAATCCGAGCTGAAGCTGTCGGATTCTTGGAAGCGTCAGAATGACTTCCTGTGGCATGGAGACAGGGACACAACAGCACATTTTCAATGTATTTGTTGCTTTCGTCATAATTTTCTTATGTAAACGATATTAGTTTGCGTATTACTGAAGAGCCAATTTAGGCTCAAAACTTACTTTTTCTAAAGGTAATAAAGACTTTTTAAAGAGAATTTTTGGACTCTGTTTTGCAACCACAAGATGAAAAGAAACCAACGTTTCCTGTTGGTAAACAGGAAGTCAGCAGCAGTCTCCTGTGTTCTCTCATTAATTTCACAATTTTCCAAAACAGTGGAGACATTTAGTAAAAGCCCAACATGTCCTCCTGTCAGCTGATGTCCCATCGTCTCACTGATGTCGCTCTAGAGAAACACACAGTTTCTACGTTGTTTTCGTGTCATCTGACAGATAATATTCAGTCTGCTGCCGGCGTCTCTGACCCGGCAGGACGGGCTGTTTGGGTGTGAATGTGGACACTGAGCTCTGCAGGACAGTTCAGACACGACGCTCAGAGACGTAGAAGTCAAATAAAGAAGCAGATGCTCTTTAAAGCCTGACGGCTGCAGCAACATGAGCCTGGACTGACGATGAGGAGGCTGGTGTAGATTGTACTGAAGTAAACAGCTGACCGGACGCTGCTTCACAAGACTTTGTGTTTAATCTCGCTAGCTGCATGAGGTGTAACAGTAGTTGTGTTAGTGAATAAATGTACATGAATCATGTGACTGAAGAGCTGAAAACATCAGATCTGTGTGGAGCGATGATGATGAGGAGGCTGTAACCTTCCTCACATCAATACATGAAACTAAGAAACGTCATATTTCCATCATGTTTTCCATCATTTGAGCTTCGCTGCTCTTTTAATGATGTCATCTCATCGCGTCTCTTCTTCTGCGACGGTTTAATGGCAGCGACTGTTTATCTGTTAATATTCACACAACAGCAGTAGATGGAAACAAACATTCAGAACATTTTTTTTACTGATTTTCTACATTTGGATGGGAACCTGACTACAGTTTAGCTGCTAACATGGCTGCAGGCTGGTTTATTACATTATTCATTATTATTATTGTGTACGTGGTGTGTGAGGATGCATCGAAAATTTAATTTTCAATACTCTGTCCGGAGTCGTGCTGATGTATGCAGGCGTAGCCAATCATTCACATAATCAATCAATCACACAATCACACAGACTGATGAAAAACTACAATGTAAGAACATAATGAGTTTATTTCAAGCAGCTACCAGGTTTATTAGTTGATTGACAAAAAACTAATCAGCGACTGTTTTGATAATCTGTGTTCATTTTGTTTAATTGTCATTTTAAAATGCAGAACTGACATTTTTCATCATTTCCCAACATGTTATAGAGAAAACAATAAAGAAAATAATCAGCAGATTAGTTGGTGATGAAAATAACCGTTAGTTGCAGCTCTATATATTATTATAGGTATATAGGTATTATATATAGGTAATGAGCGTAGTGCAGCGCCACCTGCAGTTCTAGAGAGGTAAATACTGTGACTGTTTCTGCACTTTAGTCTTGTTTTCTTTGTGTTCTGTCGTCTCGAGTCGCGTCGTGTGAAACCTTCAGCTGTACGACGACGTCGACCTGATTGTTGTGTTGATGCTTTGACTTTATTTCGTGTGCAGATGCTGTTCAAAGAAAGAGAGAAACGTCCCACTGACCCGTTAGAAAGAAATAAACTAGAGCTGCCTCTTATTCCCACACAAACACACACACACATACTGTACAACACACACACATTACTGACACAGTTGCAGTGACTGATGTTATAAACACACAGTTATAGAGAAAAGCTTTGATCCTGGCTCTATTTTAATCACCGCATGTGTGTGTGTGTTTGTATGATACATGTGTCGTTAGTGTGCACGTATGAGTGTGTGTGTATCTGCCTCACACCTCTGTGTGCACAGATGTGTGTGTGTGTGTGTGTGTGTGTGTCTGAATTACTCTGTGTGCCCAACAAAGAGCAGGCCAAGCATGCAACACGCATTTGATCTCAGTGGCCAACAAGCAATAAATTTTTTATCAGGCTGGAAATGGAAATCCTGGTGGGCCGCTTCTAAAGGAGCAGATCAGAATACAAACGCCTTTAAAGTGGAGAGAGACAGACAGACAGAGAGAGAGAGAGAAAAAGATAAAAGCAGAGAGAGAGAGAGAGAGAGAGATGGAATGATGAATAAATGACAGAATGGTGCAAAAAAAAAAGATAAAAGTGACTTGAGATGGGAAGGACGAGATCGACAGATTAGAGCTGAGACTAATTTTTTTTAACATTGGTTCAAATCAATTACTCGTTTGGTCTGTAAAACATCAGAAGAGTGAAAAATGTAATTTCCTAAAGCTCAATATAACATCTCGGGATATCTTGTTTTGTTCATCTAACAATCAAAAACCTCAGAAATATTCTATTTATTACAAGTGACGACCATAAAAAGCAGCAAATTCTCACGTTTGAGAAGCTGAAACCGTCACGAAAACAGTTGTGAATTAATTTCCTGTCAATAGATGGATAGAGAGGACGTTTTATGGCAGAAAGAAGAAGAAACCTGCATGTAAATGTGTTATAAAGGGGTCTGTTTAACTGCTCCTGTGCTGCTCAGAGACCCTGGAGGGAACTAATGAGCCTCAGCAGGAGAGAGTTAGAAATAAAAATGAGAGAAAGAGAGAGAGAGAGAAAGAGAGAGAGAGGAGGGATGTGTGGGGGTTGATGGACAGCTCGGCAGATAACGTGATGTGGGGAAATAATGCCCGTCGGATCTGTGCATCCTCCCCCTCCCTCCCTCTTCCCATTGAAAACTGCCGTTTGGGGAAAACCCCAGTAAAAGAGGCTGTGTACAGTAGGAACGGTCTCTGCTGCAGCATGTGGCCGCAGGCTGAAAATCCTGCTTTCACCACCTCATCCGTCTCCATCTACCCTCCTCTTCCTCCGTTATTCCACTCAGGGAATATTCCTGCAGGATCGTCTGTCCTCCTCCTCCTCCTCATGTAGCTGCTGCCTCTGTTTCATACTGATCCTTTGTTGGACTCAGTTCCTCCTTTAATAGATGCTGCCGAACCTCATGACACTTTAGCCTTGATGATGCGTCTGCAACTCCCTCCACCTCCTCACGGAAACTACTTTATACTCCTCAACATCAACACACATGAAGGAATATAACGCACTGCAGTACACCACCACCTCAATAATAAACATAAAGCACAATTATCACATTTCTGACAATGTCATATAAACTTCGTAAAAGTAGAATTTATGTCGGAGCTGTTGCATTGGATCATTTTATTTAATTATGACCAAGGAAATATACACAATTAGAACTGTGGGCATTTTTCACCATTTTCTGACATTTTTTAAACCATTAATCAAGAAAATAATTGACAGATTCATCGATAATGAGAATAATCGTTAGTTGCAGCCGTAATAACAACGTGTGTTGTGTTTTTCTTTATTTCTTGGTTTGATTTGTTGTCATTTAAGCACACACACATAGTCAGGTATCTGGTTCAAACTCTTGCTTTTAGCTCTTTGGAATCATCTTTTAACAGTCTTTCTGTTTTTATGGGTTGAGGAAAGAATTCTTTTTTATTCTTTTTCGTCTCTCTCTCCTCCTCTTCTTCTTTCCTTCTCTCTCTCCAAGCCAGTGAGCATAATCGACAGAGGGGTCTGGAGGATTGGGGCGCAGCAGGAGTCATTAGCAGTAGCTGGCAGGCTCACTTGGCGACTCATTTCTGTTGTATGTGTGTGTGTGTGTGTGTGTGTGTGTGTGTGTGTGCAGGAGAGAGGGAAGAGAGAAAATGGCTAACTGCTTCCTTCATATCTCCCTCTTGTCTAAAATGAGCTGCTGCAGGTAAAAACTCCACCTGACAAACTGAGTGACGCTCAGAGCGTTTGCGGGTTTTTTGATGGTCGGTATAAACTACGCGAGGGTGTGAAAGGTTTACAGATTCAATCTTAACAAACTGATCCGAGTCGGCCCCCGATTCTATCTCACATGTTTTGATATTTATGACCCAAACATCTGCCACATCGACCACGAAACGCAGCCGACACCCGAGACGAGTCTGATGTATCGGGAGTCAGCAGGATCATCCGAGCTGCTGTCGAGTGTGTAATATCTCGTCTGTGGCTAATTATCTACTGTCAACGCGCTCACAACAATGACAGAAATCTGCAAAAGCTGTTGTTATGTGTGTTAAAAATCAGTCCTTCTGTTCTCAAAATAAGATGTTTACAGTTAAATCCTGCTCAGCTTCTCTTAAACATCACTGGAAAGTCATGACACACAGATTAGAGGAACCTGGATTTTATCTCAAGTGTAGCATATTCTTCTCATCAATTTGTATCATATTACCGGTAGATTTTCATCAAAGTAAAGCTGCGTTACCATTAAAATATGGAAACAGACCAAACGTGCATTAGAATTTTTGTTTTTGCACGATGTGTGAAATGTCTAAACCATAAAATCGAGTTATTACAACGTGCACGAAAAGGTCTGATCTGATAACGCTGCAATAAAATAAATCACTGAGATGTCACTGCTGATGACGGTTTATAAAGTGACGAATTAATGATTCAAGCCTCGCCGCAAACTCACCGATGTGACACGATCGGTTAAATTAGGCCACGTTCTTTGCTTGTTCTTTTCATCGGCAGGTCTGACGAGAGGTGGAGCAGGCAGAAGTATTGATAAGGGTTAGGGGTTAGGGGTTAGGGTTAACCCATGTGGACGCACGTCTTTATACACCTGGAGAAAAGAATGTATCAACGTGTTTCTGTCTTCAGTTTTACTCTTGAATCTACAGAGTTTTATACGTCAGGCTCTACAGCAGCAGCAGCAGCAGCAGCAGCAGCAGCACAGAACAGTCCGGCCCGGCTGACCTTCAGACTCACTTCAGAACAAGACCGATTCACAAGTCTCACATGGGTGCACCAGCTCTGGAACACAGACTGAGATATTGATAAACTGCTGCACACACACACACACACACACACACACCAACATTAAATGCCAAGGCTCAGGTGGGTGTCACCAGCTGCCCACATGGCCAATTTTTTTTGACTGTTTAAAGTGGATCATAACTGTCAATCACCGCCCGGCTGCACACGCTTACTATGTGAACCACAAGTCATTTTCCTTTGATTTATTCACACTTTCCACAACTCCAACCATCCTAAAAATCTCTGTGGAAACATATTTGATGTATAAACACTTGAGCACTGAGAGTCCTGTGTGTGTTGAGGTTTAGACAACAGAAGCACTTTGCTTCAGGTTAGTGAAAGATGGCTGCTTCTCTTAAATGTTAATAAAAACGTCGTGTCTCGAGCTTCAAGTCTCTTCAGACTTTTTCTCTATTAAACAGAGACGGTGATCTTTCTCTGATCTTAACCAAGTGCTGCCAGAGTCTGAACAAAAGCAGAAAACTGTTTCATTATGCTGCAGTTTCTTTTTGTTGGTCCATGAACTTTTCTGATCTGACTCCTACAGCAGGACTCCATCATCTGTCTGTGTCTTTCAACACTGTTATATGTCATCCCTGCTGAAACACGCTGTAGGAAAGATTTGGATAGATTTAGGAATGATGATCTGGGTTAAAATAAGGTTTAGGAAACATCGTGGTTTAAGTAAGGATAAAGTTAGGGGATGTTCATTGTCATGGTTTTTAAAAAGAGTGTTGACCTGCAGCTGGAAACCACGATCTCCCGTCTTTAAGGACTTTGTCGCTCTGTAATTACGTCATTACTGCAGCCGCTAGAGGGCGCTGTCACTGCAGCGTAAACAGATGTTATTCTGGGGAACTTGCATTACCAGTCTTGTCACTGCAAGTTCAGGTATTTTGGCAGGAAAACAAAAGAAATAAGTTGTCACTGATATGTTCAGTATCAACATTTCTTGTCAGATCTGGTGATTAACATCATTCACCAGCTGTTTGTTGCTGCTAGTCTTGTATCTATTATTGTTGTTGTTGTTGTTGCAGATGGCGTCCACCTAGAGTCCGGTTCTGCTCGAGGTTTCTGCTCGAGGGTCTCTCTGTAAATTAAAGAGTACGGTCCACGTGAAAAATGCCCTGAGATGACTCTTGTTGTGATTTGGTGCTGTATAAATAAAACTGAATTGAATTGAATTAATTGTTATGTTGAGAGAACGTGTAATCTGAGCAGTATTATTGCAGTTTAGTCGTATGTAAATGTAATTACTAGCAGAACTATAGCGGCAAATGTTGAACACCGTCAGACGGTGTCGTATCATGTGACCTCTGGTTTGGTGTTAATGAGATTTTCTCTCAGACAAGTACACCGTGTACTATTAGGGTTGTGAGATGTGGATTAAATCTTCTATTAGAGACGTTCCTGAGCCGGCCCTAATGATCAGTATCAGGGCTGATCTGGACATGTTTTAAAGAATCAGTTTTCACTAAAATGAGCTCGATAAAATGTGGATTCTTTCTTTCCTCTCGTGTGTTTTGTCCTCCTCAGCCTGCCAGTGTTGATCAGAGTCAACATCAGAGATCAGAGTAGAAAAGCTTCAGTTAGTTGTTTATCTGCGCTGAGCGTCACGTCCAGTTTTGGTTAAAATGATAAACATATTGGGCAGCAGCTCATATCAGCCGTCATTAATTAACCTTCATTCTGTGTGTGTCTGTACTTGACCAAAGATCATCTGTGAGAGAAGACGCTCCACTCTGTAACACCACTGTACAATCAGAGTGTTCCTGTGGTTCCAACAGAGTGAGACGTCTTCTCTCTAGAGGATCAGGAGTCAAATTCACATCAGATCCATCATTTAAAGGACCAGTGTGTCAAATTTAGTGACATC
This sequence comes from Thunnus maccoyii, assembly GCF_910596095.1. Taxonomy (NCBI): domain Eukaryota; kingdom Metazoa; phylum Chordata; class Actinopteri; order Scombriformes; family Scombridae; genus Thunnus; species Thunnus maccoyii. The sequence goes on along the minus strand of NC_056535.1, from coordinate 36,273,422 downwards.
TAGCAGATCGGACTTGGTAGAAATGGAATATAATATTCATAAGAATGTTTTAATTAGTGTTTAATCACCTGAAAATAAGAACTGTTGTGTTTTTTGTTACCTTAGAATGAGCCTTAATATCTACAGAGGGAGCAGGTCCTCTTCCATGTTGCACCACCATGTTTCTACAGTAGCCCGGAATGGACAAACCAAACACTGGCTCTAGCCCACAAGAACCATTTCTCCTTAAAGGAAAATTATGGGGAATATAAAACAGACCAAATGGACCACAATTCTACCTTCAGTGTCTCTGATCTGTAATGTAACATACATGTCATAACGATATTTAACTTGTTTTATAGAAATGTGGTCAGAACAGGTTAAATGTAAAACAGGACGTCTTATTAAAGCATCAGAATAGTTAAATGGGTTGAAACCTGCCTTTAGTAACAAAAAACAAGCTTTTTAAAATGAGCTAGGTCTGTCACATTTGCTGACCAGGCACGTCGCCATGTTGGAAGTGATGTCATGGCTTCACAGATTCACACGCTGTCACATGACTGCACCAGGATGTTCAGTAGATGTCACTTAGGGACTTCATGAGTTCAAATCAAGGATAAAGCTGTAAAAGGAATTTTCCAGAACATTGAAAGTGTTGGTGACACCTGTGTCACTATGGGTTCTTATGGACTAGAGACGACCTTTCACGTTTCTGGCAGGTTTTTCAGCCACCACAGGTTCTCCTACGGTGGTTCACCAGGACCTTCAGGATTTGGATCAAGTACAGTCAGAAGTTTACAGCTGTTATCTCAATATGTCAGATACATACAGTATTTAATCGACGTTTAGGTAAATATAATTATCAGATCAGACTTAATATCAGTAGAGAAACTTCATCAGGACATTCCCATCTTCTATCACAGTATATTTATTATAGTTTATTATTTTATTTGAGGTGTTTTTAATAGTTTTGGACAACGGAGGTCTACAGCACAGAGAAATAAGATATATCAGAGTTTGGATACACTCACGATACTTGAATTGAGTCTAAACATGAGATTTATTGACAAGAACAATATAGAAAATCAGCAGAATGATCCTTTAACTCTGCTGAACATGGTGCTCACACATGTTCACGTTTAACTTTCTTCACTTTCTGCCTCCACACTTTCTCTTCAGTGCTGAAATTATGATTAAAATATTGTTTGTTTAAGTTTTTTTGTGGAGACAGTGGTTTATGTGGGCTTTTCATGCTCTGCGGCTGCAGCCTGGATGGTGCCAGATTTATTTATTTTTGTTTTATTGCTTAAGGCTGCATGCTCGGTTCTTTCAAGATAAAAAACCCTCTTCGTTTTTCTCGCCCACGATGCTCAGTAAAGAATCCTCCGGTTAGAGGCTCCTGGAGCAACTGGAGTGGCCCGTCGGGGACAGCGATTATGAGAAGTTCAAACTTTGTTTATGGAGCACTTTTAGAAAGACAGAAGTTACCAGATATTAAAAACAGAGTGAGGAAAGGTAGGAGGTGTCCAGCTTTTGAGATAATGTAATAAAGTATTGAGGTTAATGTTGCAGCCTCATTTTCAGCACATTTTCTCTTCAGTGCAGTCTTTTTATATCTGTACTGCTTGCTTTTTTTGCATATCTTGCTTATTATTTTTCATACAAGTTCTGTTTTCTTTTAACAAGTTAAATTCTGCTGGTGAAGGAATAATTCAACTTGTTTTTAAATCAACGTGCAGCAGCGTTTTCATGACACAAGCTGAGTTGTGTTAAAAATAAGTTGAAATATTCTCACTGCAAAATGGTGTTTAGGAATCAATTATTAAAGTATTTTGGGGTAAAAACTAAAGGAAAACGTTAGAAAGTTTCTTGTGAAATTGTCACAAACAGAGCAGCAGGTCTTTGAAGTCAGTAAAAACTGAAAAATGTCGTCCTCCTCAAATAATGTGATAATATTTTTTCTGTCTAAATATCCAAACATCAAAGTGTTGAGAGTTCAGATTCACAGCAGTGTTTGGTGTGTCATGCATCTCTATAATGTAGTTTAAATACATATAAATGGATGATATTTATGTTAAGACCACGTGTCCATGTTTACAGAAGCTTCTCCAGGTTTGCAGATAGAAATAAAACAAAAGTTTATTTTATCTATTGGCTCCTAAAACTGATATGATTGGAAGTTACAGCTCGTGATGCTACACTTCCTGTTTACAGAGTTGGTTGGTTTACACATTACTGACATGTTTGCTAGATATTTCTAAAGTTGTAATGGTGCAACCTGATTCAAGCTTGAAACTAGTCACTAAAAACTTAAAAGAGACTTTATACACAAACTAACTGATGGATTTATGATCAGCTGAATACTCACACAGCTGCTCATTTTTGAAGGTGTTTTATTTTATTATTTGCTCTAATTTCTCTAATCTCGACTGACTCCATCTTTGCTTTTCCTCCTTAAACCTAAAACCATAAATATAACAAACTGATGGCTGCATCGGCAGAGCTGTGACTGTGTTGCTGATCATTTCCAACAAAAGGTTGTTTACTGAACGTTAATCTGCTCGGTGTATCTCTGTCTGCAGCTGACAGCCCACCAGGGCTTTGCTATGTGGGTTATCGGTGTCTCTCCTGGCCACACAGCCCACCACAGCTAAATTATTCATTCACCTTGTGACTGCTGCCTGCTTCTCTCTGCTGCAGTCGGTGTGCAGATTATTGGCGGTGAAAGGCTCGGTCAGTGTGTGGTGGCAGGCGGCCCACACAGCAGCGAGAGCGGCTAGAGGATCAAGTGGAAGAGGACATGATGTGATAAAATGTCAACAACATGAGACAACAGAGAGTCCTCCTTCATTCATATTCCTGCAGATTTCAACTGATAAATCTGCATCGTCTCCACTTTATAGGTTGTAACGCAAAACTTGGACTCGCAAGCTTGCGTGTGTTGTATAGTATTTAGGCCATATTTGCCATATCATGTGTCGGCCACTTTAGGTTCACATCAAGTCAAACCAGTGCTTACTGTGCTGTATCTTTGTCAGAACTGGCCTATGTATGTTTTAAGATAACTGGGCCACATTTGCTGCACCATATGTGGGCCACTTTTGCTTTACATCCACATTTACTATTATCAGCTGTGCCAGATCTTTGCCAAAGGTGGCCCACATTTGTTCTGTGATATTTGGGCCATATTCACTATGTATCACATGGGCGACTTTAGGGTCACATCAAGTCAAACCAGTGCTTACTGTGCCGTATCTTTGTCAGAACTGGCCTACGTATGTTTTAAGATAACTGGGCCACATTTGCTGCACCATATGTGGGCCACTTTTGCTTTACATCCACATTTACTATTATCAGCTGTGCCAGATCTTTGCCAAAGGTGGCCCACATTTGTTCTGTGATATTTGGGCCATTTTCACTATGTATCACATGGGCGACTTTAGGGTCACATCCAGTTTACACATCGCTGAGAGCACTGCACCTTTGCCAAAAATGGCCCACATTTGTTTTGTGATATTTGGGCCATATTTGTTATTTTACATGTAGGCCACTTCAGGCTCACATCCATTCTGTCAGAACCAGAAGAGGGCCAGCAGTGCCGTATCATTGCCTGAAGTGGTCCACTTCCATATGCTATCTGAGTCTTTTATTCTATTGTTTTTTAAGGAGGTTGCTCCACTTTGCGAGTGTGTTTTCATGTTAATTCTATTGTTTAATACATTCTCACATCTGTAGACTCTTGTCTAAATATCTAATTATCTAAATATTTGGTCAATTATTTTAATTATTGGTTGTTTTTCTTTGTTCCCATTTTGGAAACACCATAAAGTGTAAATCAGTCCCTTTAGGGAAAATAAAGAAAAGTGTGCAAGTGCTTTATAACGCTATGGTGAAAAAAAAAAAACCTTATAGAAAAATAAGAAAGCAACCAACAAAAAGGTTGAATCTCTTGATATTTTCACTGTCACAACTGCAAATGAAAACAAATGCAGAGAATAAAGTTGAATTTATAAAAATGTTAAGAGTAGATAAATATTCATTAACGCTTTCCTATAAAAGAACATTTTAGGAGGAGATCATTCATGTAAAGTAACTAAGTACATTTACTCAAGTACTGTACATAGGTACAATTTTGAGGTACTTGTACTTTAGTATTTCCACTCGGTGCTACTTTATACTTCCACTCCACTACATTTCAGAGGGAAATATTCTACTTTCATTTCAATAAATGTTCAAATGATCCAATATTTCAGCACAGATCATTTAACTATTTATGTACTTTTACTGTAGTGGGATTTTTCATGCAGCACTTTTACTTGTAATGGAGTATTTTTACATTGCTGTATTGGTACTTTTACTTAAAGGACCAGTGTGTCAGATTTAGAGGCATCTAACTGTACAGACTGGTCCTTTAAGTGAAGGATCTGAATACTTCTTCCACCACTTGAGCAGATTTAATAGAAGCTAAAGATGTAGCCTGTAGTGATACCATTAATAAATCTACAATTAATGTTATATACTGTTAATGTGATCATGAAGCATCATTTATCAGCAGCTCTGAGATGAACTCTCGCTGGTGGAGTTAAAGCAGGACTTATCAGAGTTCAAACACTCTGACTGTAAATAAAGAGACATGTATGTAACATGAGTTTGACCACAAACAGCATCGCCGTTAAAACTACAGCTGCACACGTTTCTGTTCATATGTAACTGTTCTGCTTGAGCGGTTGATGTTCAGCAGAACATTCAGTGCCTTCGCAGGATGTTCATGATAACAATAACAGATGTTTAACACCCTTCAGCGAGTCTGATTATTGGTCAACAGAACATGTGAGTTCATCAGATAATAACTGAGAAGTGGAGACGTGGTGTGATGAGAACGTTCTTCCTGCTTTAAGTTGTCAGGTAGCATTTCTCTGCCTGTTTTTCTGATTATATTTCTATACTAACACTGAAATAATGAGGTGAGCCGTCACGTCTGACAACCAAACAACAGAAAAAATGAGATTAAACTGCCTTGAGACACTTCCTGCCCTGCTAAAGTTTAGCATACTGACACTTATTAGCATCAAAAGATAAAGATAAGCCTCCACTTTAGTAAACACAATTGTAATTTTAAGGGAAATATGTCAAATATTTGGCTAAAATGCTAATATATGTTTTTACTTATTTCATAAGACATTGACGTTAGAGATCTACTTTTTTGTTCGTTTTTTTGTCTCAAAAAGCATCGTAAAAGTAGAACTAATGCAGCTAATAAAGTGGGAAGTGTATGCCGTCCTCTGTTTCCATCACAGTTATGTATTTATGTCATTTAGAGACGAGACTCTGTAAAGGTTTCACACTGTGTGACTCTGTCTATAATGACAATCTACAATAGAAATCAAGTATTGTGGGGAAAGAGTTCCCCACAGATGTGTTGCACTTGCAGGTTTGTTTTGGGTCATTATGTCGCTGTAGGTCAGGTGTAGACCGGAGGCTGCTGCAGCTCTGCAGGATGCTGTGATCTGTGATCCAGTTAAAGAGCCTCAGACCATCAGGCTTCCTCCTCCAGGCTGTTATACTGACAGAGGATGTGGAAATAATCTCCTGTAGTATCGGTTGCATCAACTTTCAAGGCTTCATTTACTTTCTTTGCTGCAGAAAAACTGAGCTGTTAACCCTATTATTTAATCCCTGAATAACTCTAACTAATTTACATTATTTTTCAGTTTTTGGTAACTAAATTCTAATTCTTACCTCAGGCTGCTTACCTTTGTACCATTTAAAGCTCTTCAATGGAAGTGAATTGCTTAAATTTAAATAAAAAACTAGAAAAATTAGGTTGTTCTATATTTTGATCGCTAGTGTAAATGTATCTGTATGAAATCTGTAAATGTCCACACACAGTGACAGCCTATCAGTGAACAGTGTACAATGTACGTGACGATAAGTGACGTATGTACAGTCTGACGTCTCCGTTGTCTGTAGCTGGTTTCCTCTTAAACAGCCCACATGACTGTACGTTCACTCTCTCATACATTCAGTCCGCCTGTGATGTCACAGGGGGACATTAAAGTAAAAGACTCTTGAAGCGAGATCTTTAACATAAATGTCAAATGAATCTATACATTCACTCCCATATAGCAGCGGTTTTTTTTAATCAGTTCCCCTCCCCGCTGCTTTTGATGCATGACTTATCAGCCTTCCAGATGGTAGTGTAGAATATTTTATCACTATTAGTTTCAGCAATACAGCAATACATTAATGAGGACTCCTACACGCAGCATCTGTAGCAGGTGCCACGCAGCGAGGATGCTTAATTAAGCTTTTATTGAAATTTATCATTTCCATGTTTTGTTAGACAAAAGCTTGTAGAACAAGGAGTCAAAGCAGTGATGATGACACACCGATACACCTTTAACTGATGTGTCTCAGGTAAGGAAATGAATTTAAAAATGCACAATATCGTGAATGTAAGATGAGCAATTAACACTTTGAGATTAAAGTAGTTGAACTGCTCTATAATCAAGTCAGATTTTTTTTTAATTTACTTAGATATATGTGACATTTTATTTTATTATTTTATTTATTTATAGTATTTTAGTTATGTCTTTTATATTTAGCCTGTGACGGGAGAGGTCAGTAGGTTTACAGAGTGGAGTGTTTTAATTTGCCTAAAATAATATAAAACACTAACAGAGAGCCAAAAACAATATCAAGTGCAAATATATTATCATTCATAGCTGAGCTGTGTGTCTCAGTTTCCCACAAGTCTCCGTTCCTCAACTTCCTGCTTGAACTCCGCCCGCAGACTCAGTATGCCGTTGCTATAGTAACAAGAGTGATCCATGACATCATTTTATCAATAAAACCAGTGATTGTTTAACAAACAAAGTAACAAACGACCTTTGTTGTCTCGCATCAGTTTACTGTAAAGTATCTTCATCTTTTTTATTATTTTATTAATAATTACTTTTTATAACCAATTAACTTTCACTGCAAGACTTCATTTTGGATACATCGGACCCGACCAGAGACTAAGACCTGATCCAGCTGATGAACCGGGGAAACTGGATCTGCTTCACGCTATTTAGCACAAAACAACATCTGGTCGCTTGCAAGTGTAATCGTGAAGGTTGACATCAGGGTAAAGTTAGCAGTAGGATTGTGTGTAAACGATTGTATATTAATGCTGGATGTTTAATGTTTACAGTCGATGTTTCCTCTCACTTGCTGTCAGTGGTGTAATCTCAGTGTAAGTCGTGAGTTCGTATAGAGAGATTTGCTTCGAGGCCTCGTTGGAAACTGAAACTTCCCGCCTGATGCTCACCAGGATTCACCATTTGTGCCTCATTGTACTTTGATATGCTGGAATAATGTTGGCTGTATCTTTAATACTTTATTGTTTTATTTGTTGCTCTTTCTGTAACAAAATCTGAAGCCAAGAAATTACTCCAATTACCTTGATTGCATTATTCAACTGCTGTAATAGATCTGATTGTGATAATTTTAGTAGATTTTCTTTAATTATTGATTAAAGTTCCATGATTTATGGTGAATTATTCATTAAAGTGCAAATCCAGGTTGCAGCTACACAGGAATGTTTGAATATGAACATGTGAATCTTTATTGACACGCTAGTTATCAACGTCTTGTGTTGAGTGGATGGTACGTCACAGCAGATCCACTGAGGTCCAGCCGTCGCTCTTAAAGACAAACAGAGAAACTGTCGGGTGAGAAATCGAGCACCGACCTCATTCTCTCGGTAAATTACCCAAACAGCAACTGCACCGAGCTAGATATCATTACCTCTTTCCTTCCACTCCTCGAGGATAAATTCTGCTGCCATGCATTTCCTAATCATCAAAACAAGAAGCTTTTTTCCGTGAGTCACTGGTAAACAGACACAGAGAGAGACAGAGAGAGGAAGGAAGCAGACAAACGCTGAATATAATTGAGCCGAATACAAAGACGTTATGTTCTCTTGCTTTTTGTTACGTTGCACAAAAGCAGTTCAGTCTGTTGAAAGAGATGAGTGACACAATTAAAGCCAGATCCATGCATTCATCCACACACACACACACACACATATATCTTCAAACAGATGTAAGTGTGTGTAAGCATGTGAGTGATGGGAGCACACCCAGAATGACAAGACGGAAGAAATACAGGATGAGAAATGACTGTTTTTTTTTACTTCCTGTCAGTGAGATAAAGCCCCTTCGCTCCGTGATAAACATTTTCGTGCATTATGGGAAATATTAGAGGTTGATTTAGAGATAGACGAACAAACCTGCAGCCTCTGCATCAAGATTACAAAGCTGCATCTTCCTGTGTTTCTGTTTGAAAGTAGATAAAAGCATCTGAATAAATCAGGAACTGCAACTAATTAATCTGTCATTCTCTCTGTTATTTTATTGATTAGTCGTTTGCTCTATAAACTGTCAGAAAATGTCGATTACTGTTTCCCGAAGCCCGATTTGCAACCTAAAATGTCTTGTTTTGTCCCGACCAGCAGTCCACAACCCAAAGATATTCAGTTTTTTCTCTTATAAATTAATCTAAATGATTAATCGATTAGCAAAACAGCTCAGTTTAAACAAGCAGATGGTGTAATTTCTCAAGGATAAGCAGAATAGTGGTTATTTTAAAACCTGGTGTTAATGATAACTGGTTTTCCAGTGTGACTCTCTTCTTCTGAGGATTCTTGAAATAGACTAAAATGTGGTTAAAAGCAGATCAAGACAGATGCGGCTTGAATAAAGATATCTCATTAGCAGATCACATCTCTGATAATTAGACGTCTGACCTGATCGCCAGATTTAATCTTTTTCAAGAGGAAAACGTCTCCTGGTCACAGCAGGAAAAACTCCATTAAACTCTGAATATTTATCACTTTTCACCACCTCGACTTCACGACAAGAAGCACATCTGAGATGTGTTGTTTCTATTATTATTTCCTCGTGATAATTTGTGATTCTCCGCGACGCCGGAGTCAAACTGTGAAAATCATGTGAGAAAATGCAGCCGGGCGTCCGTCCAGCTCGCCTGAGGGCGGGCGGTCCGAGGCGTGACAGTCCAATTAAAAGGTGAGGAAATATGATGTGTCAGAGGACGTCTGATCCACAGCAGCTCCGACACAAATAACCAGTCAACATGTCTCCCCATCCTCCTCCTCCTCCTCCTCCTCATTCCTCCTAATGTTTGCTCTCACTTCATCTTCTTCACTGCATCTCCTCATCAAATACATTTGTAAATGTTCTTATAGTTGCTTCTATGAATCTACCATTAACTGAATGTTTGTATTGGGGCTGAGCGACGTGTAAAATGTCTAAATTGTGAAACTCAAGTTATTAAAACATGCACAAAAGGTCATTTGTTATTCAAAACGTTACGTTGATGATAGCCGCTACGTTAGCCGTTTTGAGTCACGACAGCTGTGAGCTGCAGCAGGTGAGCGTGTAGTGTCACTATACGCGTCGACCAGGTGGCGAGCCGACTCTGGATGTCTCCTGGTGAATTAAACGGTCGCATATTAAAGGAGGACAGACTGAAAATGACTCTTGACACTAATCTGAGATCTGTTTGTGTCTCAGGTTCAACTCTGTTCATATGAACTAGGGATGTGCAGTATTTGTATTTGTGTCTGTATTTGTTGAGGCAGCAAAATTATTTGTATTTGTATTTGAATAAAAGTGGAAAGAGACTTAAAAATCCTGTTTTTGTTTTTATTACGCTTTTAATTTTAGAAAATTGAAGATGAAAATTAAAGTGATGTCCAAATTAGGAAATGTGCATCATGTAGCAGGTGGATGTGACTCCCCTCACTGAGACCTGCTGATAGACGTCACAGCGGAGCAGAGGAGAGACACTGAGATAGTGATGTAACCGACCTGCACGCTGGTGTTTGACATGTTTTTTTCTTCCCAAAAACAAATAATTTTAAAAACATTTGTATGAAACAAATATTCGTAAAAAAAAACTCCACTATTTGTGCTTTGCTGAATAACATATTTGTATTCCAGCACACCCCTAATATGAACTAAACTGTCCAAGTCACTGCAGACTTTTCTGTATTAAATGGAGACTGTAATAGTTCTTTAATCTGAACCGACTGCTGCTGAAATCTGAACAACAGAGAGATACGTAAAGTACCAGGAACGTCAGTTAACATTTCACTCGTGTTCAGTATCGACATTTTTGCAACTTGACAAATACGTTAATTAACAACATTTTCTCATCATGTTGAGAGACGATGTGATTCAGCAGCGATAAGTTCCTAGCAAAACATATTTGCTGTTGCAAGTTAGTTGCATATTCGCCGTAACAGTCGCTACCTGCTGTTAGCTAATGCTAGCTAGCAGCAGTCAGTGGACCTTTCTGCTGTCTGTGCTCAAACTGATTATCACACTAGATGTGATCTACTGAGTTGAAGCATCTGCTACTGACAGTCAGCAACTCTTTTAGGATTCTTTGCACAACTGTCGTGAAGTATTTAATGTTTCAATCCTGCATTTTGCAGACAAACAAAAATCAATTAAAATTGTGAATCATTTCCAGGCTTTATCTCCCTTGTGTTTATTGTGCTTATAGATGCTAAATAGGTGGAATTAAAAGTGCATGACTGGGACGACATGATGTCACCAGAACATGTAGAAAACTCTCCCAACTATCAACCGTTGTTTTTTTTTCTTAAACTTTCTCTATTATATTGTTTTTTCTTCTTTACTTACTTTAGTTTGTATTTTTGTTTTCTTTCTCTGATATTTTGTTTGTAATTTAAATAATTGTGACTACTTTACAAATGAGAAAAATACTGTTCTTGACACTCTCATTTCTTCTCTACAACCTTTAATTTTCTCTTCTTCTTCTGTCTGTGTTTCCACTGATGTGACAAGAGGAAATAAACATTAATAGCCGGTTAGGTTGTTGACAACACATTACTTCATTGTAAACAACAAATGCCAGCATGTCCTCCTGTCAACAACAAATGCATCTTTTCAAAAACAAAAGGAAAGAAGGAAAAACCTGAAGAGGAAGAAATTCAGAGAGACGGTTTTACCAACAGGTGTAACAGAGGTACTCAGTAAAAATCCCCCGAGTCTGAGACAAAAGTAGATTTAACACATCGAAATCTAATATTTATTACTGACATCAAACTTGTTTTTGTTCAAAGCCAAACAAAACAACAGAGACAGTTCTGTGTTACGTTGAATCCACTGTGCAAATTACTATTCTTTCAGCTTCACGAGTGTTTGTGAAGTGGTCGGCACGGATGTAGGCGGTGATGTCAGACCTCGGCTGACAGGATGACAGAATCCTTTCAGTTTCCGTCAGAGCGCCGCATAATTGAGCTTCTGACACTGAGTGCCAACATTCATTTTGTGCCAAACTTGTCTACAGCACAGTTTTTGCTATTATGTGTCCCAACACAGCGAGAGGTTCAGGTGAAAAGCTGACAAGAAGCAGAAATGTTTATTCATGTCGTTTGTTTTATGTTTTGATGGAGAATAGAGAGTCTGCTGTGAGTCTGAGAAACAAAAGAGAAGATTAAACTGAACCAGCCCTGATCCGTCACGGTACCTCACAACTAACAAGTTATTTCATCATCAATTCATCTGTTGATTATTTTCTCAATTAACTGATTAGTTGTTTGGTCTGTAAAAGGTCAGAAAATGGTGAAACATGTCAATCACTGTTATCAGAAGATCTTCAGTTTACTGTCAGAGAGACTAAAGAAACCAGAAAATATTCACATTTAACAAGCTGCAATCAGAGAATTTGGATTTTTTTTTCTTCAACTAATCAATTAATTGACTAATAGTTGCAGCTCTACTCACAACTTAAAACTCGACATCAACTGAGAAGGATGTAAAAATACACAGGAAATCATCCAGTAATGGTGATTTTATCATTATATGTAGCTGCTTAGTAGAAATGAACTGAATACAGGAGCCATCATGCGCTACAGCTAACGCACCAAATACAATATTTCACTGTGCAGAACAGTTTCTGATGTCTGGATTAAAACTGGGCTGATTATGGTTTAATATTGTGGAAAAGTGATTCACAGCTAAACATAGATTTCAATGCATCTCACTGAAATACTGATCAGTCATTAAAATGCTGCTGAAACAACAGTTATATCAACAAACCCTCAAGTTTTTTTCCACAGGGGAACAACTAGCAGGAGGAAACACAGAAAACTGGTTCAGCATTGAATAAATCCAAACCAAGACAACTGCAACCAGAACCGCTCCGACCGCTCCGTACAGCTACGATCCATTCAAAGCTTAAAGACACATTAACTCCAAAACTACACAAATGCAAACTAGAACAGTGACTCCACCACTGCTGAAACTGTACAGCTTCAAATAAATATCGGAAGTCATCGTGCATGTCCGTCTCAGGACATGCACGATGACTTTTTCTGAGTCGGGCTCTGGCTGAAACTGATTTTCCACCTCAGTGAGTGTTTCCAGGTGTTCTCTGTGTAAAAAGTGTCTGCAGAGGGAGCTGATGATGTCACTGATGATGTCACTGATGATGAAGACTACTAAGTTTGAAAGGTAAAACAATCTGGAGCGAGGTGACCAGACCTCTGTAGCTCCTCAGCATCATTAGTAGCTACATTAGCTGCTACTAGCATCACACACCACAAGCTCCAGGTGCACTGTGGGTAATGTAGGCACCAGGTTTTTAACAAGGAAGAAGAATAAGTGGAATAAAAAAGATGATATGTGTGGTTCTGCTGCATCAATTGTCACCCTTTTCTTTCTTTCCAACTGTCCTTTGTGAGTCTGATGATACAGGAGTGAAATGATAAATAACTTTAATAAAGTGTAATCATGCTTTAGCTGCTGTGAGTACATGTTGTCTTGCAAGATCAAATATTGTAGGAGATCCAAATGAAATACGTTCAGTATTTACATTTTGTTTTGTTAGACAAAGCTTTGTCTTTTTTAACACCATGGTTTCACCCTGCTAGCATAACACACTAGATCTGTACAGTTGGTGAAACATGTTGAGTTGCATTGTGGGTAACGTAGGCGGCAAGTTTTAAGAAGGAAGAAGAATGTCTGGAATAAAAAAGACAGAACTTCTGGTTCTGCTGCATCGATTTTCATCTTTTTTCTTTTAAACTGTCGTCTGACTGTGTTACAGGAGGGAAATTATAAAACTATATAAAGTTAGTGCATATATTTAATTTCTTTTGTGACACAAGTCCAAGCCATCAGTAGATAATAAGCAGAATTTTACATGAAATAATTCAGATTATTTGGGTCTCAAACATTGATCTGATTCATCAGGACACACAAACACCAGTTCATGGACACATCTTCGCTCATGTGAGGCTCTAAACTGTGACCTCTCGGTTACATAACATTTTCTCTGAGTCTCGCTCTGCTTTACAATCTGGAAACAAAGAGCAACAGTAAAGTCAACTGACTGACATGTGAAATTGCCTCCGAACATTTTATTCCAGCAATTGCTAACACCGAGGGTGCTGTTCACTTCCACAAATGAAGGCATTTTATGCAAACCATGGGGCCAATTGTTCTCTCTGCATGTGTGAGTGCAATCACATTTACATTTTAGTCATTTAGTGTTGCACTCGCACAGACTTACAAAGAGCACATTCATCAAGTGCAGGTGAGCCAAATGCATATCATTACAGTTAGGCTAAAGTCCTCTTTACTAAAACTAACAGTTGAAATAACAATAAAGTGGCAGATGCAGTGGTCCAAGTGTCATCTGAAGTCAATGTGTTTGAGAGTGAAGAGTGCCCAGTCTGCGTCTGAGTCATTGCAGAGGCATAAATTAAGAGGCAATGAGATGTCAGTATAATTACCTTCTTTATGTCAGGCTGGGTAAGCACCACTTCCTGCCACATTAGAGAAGAGGACGATTTGTCTGTACAGCCACACAAGGCCCAGATCTGTCACACCAATCCTGACCTCTGTTTGTCTTCATACATGAACATGAATGCCGACCTCACTGAGGGATTCATATGAAAGACTCATGAATGAACAAAATGTTAATGAATTATTTCTGTTTAGTTTTTCCTCAATGGATTATTTGTAAAAGAGGAAGATTGGGCTTTTATATGGCCGATTTTCCACAGTGGTTTTTTTTTTTTTTGGGAAGTCACGCTGAGCCGTGCTGGGAACACCCGAGTCGAGCTGCACGCTGCGAGTGTTTTTCCATCACACAGCACGGCAGGTAAAAGATGTTTACCTGTCGGAGGTGTGCTGTTTGCAGAAAATGCAGTAAAAGATGCCGTCTGCAGTTTTTCTTCATCAGACTGTTTCTGCTTGTACTCTTCCTCCCTGCAGTATTTTTCACTGATCCGCTGAACAAATCGCTCCAAATATCTCCAGATGTTGTTGTGTGACTTGTTTTTATGGTAGAATGGCACCATTAAGTCAGTGGAAGACACATTTCATTTCCTATCAATTCTTCACAATAAAATTGTCAAATATGTTAATTAACATTTTCTCATCATGTTCAGAGAAAACGTGGTTCAGCAGCATTACGATTCTAACAAAAAATTATTTGCTGTTGGTTCCTTCCAGCTAGAAAATTCTCCGGTAACACTTCATTTTACAGGTCCGAAAATTTCATGGTAATTAGGTGGTAATTAGCAAGTAACTTCTTTGAAATTTCCCCAAAATTTACCTCAAATTTCATGGTAATTAGGTGGTAATTAGCAAGTAACTTCTTTGAAATTTCCCCAAAATTTACCTCAAATTTCATGGTAATTAGGTGGTAATTAGCAAGTAACTTCTTTGAAATTACCCCGAAATTACCTCAAATTTCATGGTAATTAGGTGATAATTAGCAAGTAACTTCTTTGAAATTACCCCGAAATTACCTCAAATTTCATGGTAATTAGGTGGTAATTAGCAAGTAACTTCTTTGAAATTATTCTGAAATTACCTCAAAATTTGTCTCAACTTTCATGGTGAGTAGAATAAGCAAGTAAGTTATTTGAAATTTTGTTGAACTTACCCATAAAATTACCCCAGAATTTATCACAAATTTCATGGTAAATAACAGAGTTGTTGCAGCTTAATTTCCAAGTTATTTCTGACTAACTTCTGCAGGCCAGTAAATTGAGGTATGATTTTTAACCATTTACATTCTCAACCATTTACAACTCTCTGTAGTATTAACAGTAAAAACAGCAGCTACGTGTTTGTGAGTTTCTTTACTGAAATAATCAACAGTGCTGCTAGCTAACAGCTAACGTTAGCGCTGAGTTTAAAGCCTTTTCACAAACACTTTCTGGTTCAATATTGCTGTTAAATGCAATATAGTTTTAATAAGTATTATTCAGTTACATTTGTAGATAGTTACTCATAAACATAGAAGCCAAAGCAGATAATTATTGTTGTGAAAACTGTGAAAACTTACCATAAAGTGTTATTGAATGGAGATGATAGGAAAGGAACATTGATTTGATCAGGTAACGAGATACTGTATGTTTTTTCTTGGTGTTTCCTCTTGATGTCAGATATGATGTATTTTGTAAAAAGCATCGTCACAATCAGCTGCAGAAATCTTTATGTTGTGTTATCGTGTTGTTCCGTTTTCAACGGTGAGATTTGAGTCATTTTAAAGGGTTTTTTTTTTCAGTCTCTGATTGATTGAAGACTGAAGTAAATTCTGCATCCATCAACATGCACACATGTAGCAACAGATACATGAAGACAAAGCATTGTTTCGCCTGGTAATTATCGTGATGAGGAGAACATTTTCATTTCTCACAGTTTATCGAGCCTTGAAAAAAGATCAGATCTGTGCTGCAGAGCCTGGAGACGAGTTCTTTGTGTGCACATGTAAATGCAGCAGGAGGAAGTCGGGATATATTTGACTCTGTCTTCGCTCAAGTCTGCTGCCTGCCTGACATGATATACTTGTTCTTGGTGTACCTGATTTTCTGGATGATTCCACTGCAGAGAAATAAGTGACAATGATAGAAAACACACACACACACACACACACACACACACACACACACACACACACACATGTCCACTGTCTCCATGCAGCACAGCCATGTGATGACAACTGTGATCTATAATTAATTCGCAGCTGTAGAAATGTAACACAGAAGATAAATCACTTTAATACCAGAGAAATATATAAATAAAAGAAAAGACAGAATAAGATAATATTGCGTGGAGACGGAGGGAGGAGGAGGAGACGAGCAGCGAGACAGGAAGTGGGGTGTGGAAGCACTGACACACAAAATTGATGGCATAATAAAATCAGTGAGGCTGCATTCCAGGAGCGGGTAATTCTGTAAGCGAAGGGGCTTTAAACACATTATTTTTTGCCCTTCTTCCTGACGTCTTCCTCAGTTGTTACCCTCCTCTTCCTCTCATTCATTCAAGTTTATCTCAGAATGAAAACCTCATCTGTCACAGCAAAGACAAAGGTTGAATTTAGTTCACAACACAAATGTAAAATATTAACTTATAAAAACGACAGTGAGTATTTTTTGAATATATTTATGCTTTTGTCTTATTGCGTCACTGTTTTCACATATTTTTCTGTTTATTTAATCCTAATAAAATACTGTAAAAATGATTACATGTCTTATATTAAGATACATAATGTGTCTGCCGTGTGTTTGGTTATATATTATTTATTATCAGGACTATCTTGAAAGTGACACATCGTCTAGACGACACAATATTACTGTCTGATATGATGTCACTGTGTTCTTGCCTCGGTACCCGACCAATCATAGCTCGCCGTCTTTAATGATCTGTGTGATGTCATCGATAACAATGTAAACAAACAAATGTATGTCTGGTTGACCTATAGCAGCCACTCTGTTACCTTATAGTGTTACTTTATAATGTTTTATGACCTTTCATGTTAATGTTTTTGTTTCTCTTGTGATGACGATGTCTTGACTTGTGAATATATGATTATGATGTTACTGGTCATTTTACTTTGTAAATGCTTCATTTCCTTCCTGTCAGTAACGTCACAAATAAAATAAAAAAGGAGCTCAGACTCAGTGTGTCAGTCAGGGACTCCTTGTACCTTGTACTCAGTTGTTTTTTTTGTCCCACTGAGGTTTTTGAGGATGTGCACACGTCTACTCTGTTGCCACGACGCCACAAAACCTCTGTCGCCATAGTTCCACCTGGCAGCACCGACAACATCGTTCCTCTTTCACTTCAGCATGTTTACAGTTGGTCAACATCACTGAACATGTTGTGGAAGTTGTCGTACGGGGCAGGAGACAGTCGCTATGATGCACTAAACAGCATAAAACCATCAACTGTGGCGCTCGATGCCTCTTTTCAGCCTCATCTTTACATCTTGGGTCTTTCCTGAAATGATCAAAATCTGACATAAAGTTGGTCAACCTATTTTTTATCCTACAAGTAAAATATTTTCTGAAGCACCAGCTGTTACTCAGAGGCTGAAGAACCTCTCAAGCTGTCTGGTTGTGGAAAAGCTGACGTATATGTAACTAAAAAAAACACTTAGAGACACTCCAAAAATATCTTTTATCACCTTGAAACTATGAAGAAATGTTGTTCAGGTAGTTTTCTTCTGTTTCATGTCTTTATTTATTGTGAAAAAATACAAAAACTAATTAGTATATTCAAGCAAAAAACATGATTTATGCCTTCAAAGAAACCTGACGTGAGAAATGTTTGTATGATAAACACTTCCTGCCTGTTCTTTCTTCCTCTCTTGCTCCTCCTCCTCCTCCTCATCTCTGCTGAATGAGACTAAATACATACTCAGCACCTTCTAAATTATAAACATGATAATAGTCATTACCTTACGAGTGAGCTGCCATCATGGCTGTTCTGCAAAGCCGGGGATGTGTTTACAGCATCCGCATGACGGAGGTTTAACGTTCTAACTGAGGGTGTAATTTCCACTGAGGATGAAGAGAAACGTGTCTGTCTCACATTTACAGTTTCAGTTTGATTCATTCACTGGAATCTCTGCAAACATCATCCTCTCATCCTCGCACATGCCCACCAATGGCCGTCCGTTCTGTAGCCTTGGTTGCTAAGGTGGTTGCTAAGGTGTTTCCATGTGTTGTTCAGATCCAACATGTACGGATGGATTTGAGAAGTGAAATCCTGCAACTATAGTTTGTTTACGTAGCCTCCGGAGGCGGAGGAAGCTTCCTGAAAGCTGACCAATCAGAACAGAGTGGGCTCATCAGGAGGCGGGGCCTTAAAGAGACAGGAGCTAAAACGGCCTGTTTCAGACAGAGGCTGAACTGAGGGGCTGCATAAAGGACCAGTAGAAGATAAATAAGGAGTTTTTAACTGGAAATCATGTAAAGATATTCCAGTAGAGCTCCAGAATATAAATATAGAGCTGGAAATAGGTATTATTTATGGTATATAAGCATGCTAACCAGTTTAAATGAAAAAAATTATATTTATATACTGTTTTTACTTCATTGTGTCCACTTCACTTCTGAAATCAAACCTACATCTTTGGTTCTACTTGGCGAATTGTCCAGTTTTGATTTGCAGCTCAGTGTTTTCTACCTGTTCTCAGTAACTGAAGAGAGAGAGAGAGAGGTCACTCTGTAGCTTCCCTCCATGATTCACACGGTCCACATGTTTCTTCCTTAGCAACACGACTGCAGAGATTACTGAGGAGAACGTAGTGAGACAGAGTGTAGACGAGTTCACAACATTAGTGCCGGCTTTTGTTTTCATCATCATTATCTGTGTGATAAGTATCTCTTCTTTTATTCCCTTTTCTTTCTTTCCTTCTTACTGTCTTTCTTTATCCATTACAGCCTTCTTTCTCTCTCCTCTCCTATCTGTGCCATCATTACTAGCAGCATTATTAGTATGCAGGCCTGTAGCCCGAGGTTAGCGGTCTAAAAAAACAACAGATGCTGAATTCACTAACCCACAGACAATTGCAGCATTACAGTCAGGAAACTAGCAGCACAATCCGGCTCCTCGTGAGCCGCTTAGTTTGACTCAGCAGAAAACAGGAAGCTCAAACAATAAAGCTAGTAAAGGAATATACTCGCCAGTCACGCTTTCTCTCTTCACCAGGCTTTCCCCTCCATCTTCATCAATCTCTGCTCCTCTCCCTCTCTCTGCCTTCTCGCATTGCAGCCTCTCTCTGACCTAGTTGCATATTCTCATCGCAGCAGACAGCGCTGCAACTTTTAATCACACAACTCTTCATTTTTTTACTAGCACTCGGGATGCGCATAATTTGCGGGGCATGGTGGGCGCACATTAATTGGCTGCATACTGTATGTATGTGGAGACTGTTTCTGCACAATATCACCACGTACTGCATGTCAAAGCCGGTTTAAACAACAAGCCTCTTCAGCATATTTATCATGTTTTTTTTTTTCAACCAGTCTTTAATATTCCTACATGTCTTTTATGCTGTTTTAATTAGTTTCTCTGCAGGAAACATTTAACCCCAAAACAAGCCGTGAATCAGTTTACACATGTTTTCAACTTGCTGTAATTGTTTTGCTGCATATCATGAATAGAAACACTAGAATTTAACTGTGATACTTGTTGAATAATGAACCCTCGTCAGCACTGGACGACATATTCACTCTGTAAACAGGGATTCAGACTGTTATCACCTGTTTATCTCCATTATTTCAAACTCATTTAAGTCAAACTTATTTCACTATAAGACGACAAGCAGCTCAGATTCTTTTGTATGAGTTTAATAGTCAAAAAACTCTTTTCCAACTCCTTTTACATCCCACTTCAAAGCAGCGGGATTTGTGACATCACAACTAGTTTGGAGCCAATCGTGGTCCAGTATGCAACTCACACACGTGGAAGTTTGAAGCCTCCAGAGCACATGAAGAAGAAGTAGGAGATGATTTAAGAAGTAATTTAACTTATTTTTGGAAAAACTAATTAATTTATTATCCGAGCAGAGAATTTTTATGTTTTAAAACATGTCTGAAGAAATACAGCAGAACACTGGCAGTGTTTCTCTAACTGAATCTTTTTGTTCAAAGCTGTTTGACTTAGTTGTGGATCCTAAATCACAGCTTATTTTACAGTAAGCAATGTGTTAGTATGATTTTTATCTGACCCTATGTATTTTACTGATTTTGGGTGTTGGACATGTGACATAAACATTCCAGAGTCTGCATGTCACCTTAGGTAACATGGTATGGCCCTTCGGGGGGACCTTAGAGATACAAACAATGGATCCATGGTCAAGTTTGGAACTGTTCCAGATGTGGTTTGTTGTGACACATAATATGTTGTGAGGCAGCTGTCAATTACATGATGGATGGCTCCCAACTGACCTAGTGCCCATGGAAAACCTATGTTATTCATGTGATAAGATACAGATGTGTAACCCCATATAAGCTATGCACCGACAGGGGTACGGTGCCCAGACCATCTTTGTACATGGAATGGACCCGATGGCCATCGTCTAATAAACGTCTACAAAATAAGAACTTCGCCAGCTCTTCCTTTGAACGATATCATCACACATCCTTCCTTTCACAATGAAAATTATGAATGGTGATTATGGATGTCAGACCACTTTGGTTCAGACTGAAATATCTCAACAACTATCAGATGGATTCATGTTCTCCAGAAGATGAATCCTGCAGACTTTACTGATCCCGACTTTTATATATAAATATCTGCAACACCACTGATGTTCATCAGCCTCAGCTGTACTATGTGTTTACAGCTAATTAGCTAATGTTAGCATGCTAACATGCTAAACATGGTAAATATCATACCAGCTGAACATCAACATGCTAGCATTGTCAGTCTGGTTTAATATTTAACTGAAATATAAGACAATATTGAAAAAGTTACTAAAAGCTTTCTTCCTTTTCTTACTGACAAAATGGTGATAAACTGTGATGACAGTTATTGATAAATTAATTCAGAATTATAATTCAATCACCAAGTACACGTGTTCAAGTTTGTTGAATGAAGAAATAAGAGAGAAATAAAACGTAAAAATACATATATTTATATATATACACGTATTATATTATATTATATTATATTATATTATATTATATTATATTATATATTCATTCATATTGTTTTCGAATGATTCCATGCATCATATACTGTACGTAGACTCTTTGACAGTGATTATTTTCATTATTGATTAACTGTATTGTCTATAATCATTTCTTAAAGCAATGTAACCTCTAGAAATGTCTTTGTTTGTCGGACCAACAGTCCAACAACATTCAGTTTACTATGCAGCAACGTTTTTACCTGTGAGAACATGGAGGTGTCAGATATTTGGCTTTTTTTTGCTTGAAAATGACTGAAACAAATACTCGATTATGAAAACAGTCATCGCAGGTTTAATTCCAGCTCCGAGCCTTGTTGAGACATTATTGGTCCTTCTCATCACAAGATAAATCAAGTCGTCCAGCAGGTTGTGAAATCCATAAAAACTGAGCCAGCAGGGTTCATGAAAACACCGACGGAGCCTTTACATCTCCGGTCCTCAGCCTCCTCGCCGCAGAGCAGGTTTAACATTTAGGTTTCACGTCTCGCTCGGGGGGGCACTCAGGTGGCAGATGCTGAGTTTGGAGAGAGAGAGATTTATTGAATTACCTTCCCTCCTTATTCTCAGGATCCCCCTGCCGCCTCACTATTGCATGCCTCAGCTAAAAAAAAAACCCCAGTCCTCCCCGGTGTTTATCCGCTCATTAACAGGCTGTGAGAAGTGCTGCATGAAAAAAAAAGTTGTTGTACAGTTGGAGGTGTTGATTAAATTCACACGTCAGGGGGCTCCGTTAGTAACACATGAGAACTCTGCAGCTGGCCGAGAGAAGGTTCACATCAGAATCCATCCTGATGAGCAGAAACCTGTTGGTCCAACAATAAAAGTTGTTCTTTGTACTACAAGTGTTGCTGGAGTTTTGACCTCTTCAGACGTCAGAATAAAAGCAGAATTTAATGTGTTAAAATGTCTCCATGAAACCGTTTCAATGTGTTCATGCAAACAAACAGACATGCGTCGGCTGTAAAACATGCATCAGTCTTCACGCTGCAGGCAACACAAACCAGGCGATAAGTCTGTTCATCTCAGTGTTACTATTATTGATTTATTCATTTCCCTTTTTCTCATTACATTTGCAACCTCATGAGCTAAAAATAAGATTTTTGTTGCCTGATTATTACAGCAAACACGGTCGAAAGAAATCAGAAGAAAACACATCATTTCCCTGTTTGAACCTCCAGAGTTGTGCAGATGTAATTACATGTTCTCAGAGTCATAACTCAACAATAATAAACCTCCATAAATACACTTTGAAGTATGTTTTAACAGAAAAGGCTCCTCATACCTGCAGATGTTTGCTTCTAATCATCCTGTTTTCTCCAGTGACAGTCGTCTGATTCATCGACTTTTTAAGCAAAACTGTCCAAATGTTTAAGGTTGCAGCTTTTCAAGTGTAAGAAAAAATGCTGATTTGGCTTTTCTTCACATTATAATGAACTGAATATGGACATAAAGGCAAAAACTATTTTTAATTGGCAGATTGCATTAATAAATGTCAGGTAGTGACTCTGCTGAAAGCTGAAAGCTCGTTATTTCAGTAAGAACAAAGGGTTAAATCAAAGTCACGTCTTTTCAAACACTGAATTTCACTCCAGGCAGTTTTTTTTTTTTTTCTTCCAAATGTTGTACAACAAGCCTCGGTTTCATTAATCATTAAGATTCATTAAGCCGACTTGTGTACAGACCACAGTGAGAGGAGACAGCAGGCGCTGACTGGCAGCTGCAGGAGGAGATTCAATCAAAACTTCCTCGTGTGAAATAACAAAACACGTCATCGTCTCTGACCTCACTGAACCTCCGCCGAGTTTCCTCTGCGACAGACGAGGCTGAACGTTAAATGTTCAGGTTCACATTACTGACATGTTCGTATGTGCATTTCAGACGTTATAAGTTGCTATGAGAGAGGAGATTCCCACGTTTTCTTTCCCTGGACTTTTTCCTTACTCAGCTGTGTTGGAAGGTTAGTAAAACAGAGGATTTTGTATTACAAAGAGTGTACATTTAGAAAATAACCATTTAAGCCTCATATTAGCTTCAGCTACACTTATAAAGTCATTTTTACACAGAATCACTGTGGATTTAGTTTGTTTGACTGTGGATTTGCAACCAGTCTGATCAGGAGGAGGAATTACAACCAATAATGCTTTCAATGTACATATGAGCATGTGAGTATTGTTTTAAAGGATAAGTCTGGTTTATTTCAACCTGGCGTATTTCCCATATATACGTGGCTATCATGGATCAATGGGCCGTGTCAGTTTCGTCCTCGCCAGCTCCGTTATAGAGATTCGGGGAAACGAGGACTCAATACAACATATACTAGAGCTTCACGAGCCTCCGACACTTTAAATAATCTGATGATCTTCACATGAATCATTTCAAAGTTTCTCTCTGAATCTGAATGAAAGCAAACACAGAAACGAACCATCTGGAACAGACGTTATGACCTCATAACAGCGAGGCCGACTTGAAGAAGAAGAAGACACAGCGAGATGATGTCATTACAAGAGCGACAGTCAAAGCTCAAACGATGGAAAACATGATGGAAATGTGACGTTTCTGTTTGTTTCATCATGCGAGGAAGGTTACAGTCTCCTCATCATCGCTCCACACAGATCTGATGTTTTCAGCTCTTCAGTGATGTTTAAGTCACATGATTCATGTACGTCGTCATTTATTCACTCACAGTATTTTCCTGATTTGGGGAGACGGTGTGCTCATGCCTGGGCTGGACGAGGACGGGACTATATTTGATAAAAACAGGCCCATCTCTGACAATACTCCTTTAGTTGTTTTCAACAACAATAACAGGTTCATTAAAATGGTGAAAATTGCAGGTTCTCTCCTACAAAACACACAACTGAACAAATAATAAAAATGTAAACAGAACATAAATAACAACGAGTTTTCGACTGAGGTTCTTCACCAGACAAAGTATTTCCTGCTATGTAGGCCTGTACATCTCTTACAGGTTTTGTGCAGGTTTAGCCAATCAGCAGCGTCATGCTGTGCCACAGACTTAAGACAGGAAGTGAGCATGAAGAGAAACAGTCCGGTAAAACGGTAAAACACCTGTCTGTGTTCGACTCGGCTGACGGTGTTTACAAGCAGACAGCAGATATGAGCCGCTTGGCAACACAGGCTAGTTAGCTACCAGCTAGTTAGCTACAAGCTAGTTAACTACAAGCTAGTTAGTTACAAGCTAGTTAACTTCAAGCTAGTTAACTACATGCTAGTTAGTTACAAGCTAGTTAGTTACAAGCTAGTTAACTACAAGCTAGTTAGTTATGAGCTAGTTAGTTACAAGCTAGTTAACTACAAGCTAGTTAGTTATGAGCTAGTTAGTTACAAGCTAGTTAGCTACCAGCTAGTTAACTTCAAGCTAGTTAACTACATGCTAGTTAGTTACAAGCTAGTTAGTTACAAGCTAGTTAACTACAAGCTAGTTAGTTATGAGCTAGTTAGTTACAAGCTAGTTAGCTACAAGCTAGTTAGTTACAAGCTAGTTAGTTACAAGCTAGTTAACTACAAGCTAGTTTGTTACAAGCTAGTTAGCTAGCATGGCTCCATTCAAGTAACGCCACTGTTAATCATAACCTATCATTAAAAAAAACAACTGTTTATTGAATTTCTGACATTGCCATTAAGATTTTATATTTGTAATTTGAAAATGTGCATAAAAACACAAACTCTCAGATCTCACAGAAGACAAAACTGACTCTGTGAACTTCAGCAGCCACATGAAAAGAGGAAAAAACTCTGAGTGGCAGCGATCGTTGGACGTCGACCAGCGTCTGACAGCAACTCTATAAGTGGATTCATTACAACATATTTTAAACTCTGTCCACTGTGTTTTAGTGCAGAAGCAACTGTGTAGTTTACAGACGGGAGTGTTGTCCATCAGATACACAGTTATCAGTTATAACTCTAACAAACTGTCAATGAAAATTAAAGCTTTGAAATTAAAAATAATGTTTTATTATTAGAGAGCACATATGCCCATGTAAACCTGATGTAGGTCTAGATCTAAATCTTGTATACATCCCCAAATATAAAGGTCCAATAATAAATTAGGAAAACCAATCAAACGTCCACAACCCAAAGATATTTACTGTCATAGAGACTAAAGAAACCAGAAAATATTCACATTTAAGAAGCTGCAATCAGAGAATTTGGCCATTTTACATTTAAAAAATTACTCAAAACAATTGCTTCTCAAAATAGTTGATTAATTTCTTACAATCTTACAATCTGATCCTCAGGCCTTCTTTAATATAATTAATAGGATAACACAAGTCCTCTTAAACCACTCGTATGAGCCACTTATAAACAAATTTGTTCATGTGATTGGTTCCTGTATGAGTATTGTGAGCTGTGGTGTGTGTGTGTGTGACTAAGCAGGAATCACACACACACACACACACACACACACACACACACACACACACACACACACACAGATGAGATATCCACCTGTAAACAGAGTGATTACTGACAATTTTAGGAGAGCAAACGATAACACTGCTGGTTCAACAGCCGAGATAAGGACCATTCAAAATAAATGTGCTTGTGTGCTCTGAGGATATCTGTTCAACAGTGTGTGTGTGTGTGTGTGTGTGTGTGTGTGTCGGGGGTCGGCGGGGCTAATGTGCAGTGGCAGACCAGTCAACTGATGAGATTCAGTGTGAATCAACGCAGGAGAACCCAGAGAGCAGACAACCAGAGAGACGAGGAGAGAGGACAGCGGTCCACTGGCTGACTGAAGGATTGATTATCTGACTGACTGATTGATTATCTGACTGATTGATCGACTCACTGAGGAGCTGATTGACTGAATGAAATGCTTTATATACTGTATGAATGTCGGCATTAAGAGACAAGTGTACTGCCTGACGGACTCTTTTAAAGTTCTGCCTGGACCTGATTTTTTCAGCCCAAAGACAATATTTAACATTGAAACTCTTTGATAGAAATAAAACATGAAACATTAATTATTAATATACTATAATCAGACATTTATATCTCAGGCACAAATGAACCCAAACCCAGCCTGAAACTGGTTCAAGAACATATTTTTAAGGTTTCAGAAGTGAAGAGGTCACAATTAAGAAATAAAAATACCAATAAATACTGTATATTCTACATGTAAATACATTCAAATCAATCTGCTTCTTCTGCTGCTTTTTAGGGGGTAAAAAAAATCTACATCTTTAGTTGCTGTTACATCTAAATCAACGCAGCAAATAAGATATGATGACGCTTGTGTTTGCACTTTGTTAGCATAACAAAAAATAGATAAAGGTTGATAGAGATGATGTCTTTTTAGGAGAACATTACCTGTAACTAAAAATACAGATTAAAACATGCAGAGGTGGAACTACGTCTTCTTCTCTGAATAATGTCTGCAGGTATTCACTTGAAGTTACATCCTGTATGTAGCCTGAGAGGCAAAACCCAGGGCTAAAAAACCCTGTCACTGCTGCTGCTGCTCGTTAAGCTTAACTGAAGGCGACTCAGATGAGCATTTATCACCTCAGATCCTCTTTCATCTGGATTTGATCTGTCTGGACAGTCAGAAGACGAATGTTTACAGAGATTTTTAGTAAGAAAATCAAACCTGAAACTCTAAAAGTGAGGCGGACAGTGGAAACGATGCTCCTCATATTTTGTTGTGGTAAGCAGAGAGCCCAGTATTTGTATTTGTATCTGTATTTGTTGAGGCAGCAAAATTATTTGTATTTGTATTTGAATAAAAGTGGAAAGAGGCTTAAAAATCCTGTTTTTGTTTTTATTTTACTTTTAATTTTAGAAAATTAAAAATGAAAATTAAAGTGATGTCCACATTAGGAAATGTGTGTCATGTAGCAGGTGGATGTGACTCCCCTCACTGAGACCTGCTGATAGACGTCACAGTGGAGCAGAGGAGAGACACTGAGATAGTGATGTAACCGACCTGCACTCTGGTATTTGACATGTTTTATTTTTCTTCCTGAAAACAAATAATTTTTAAATTATTTGTATGAAACAAATATTTGTAAAAAAAACCCACTATTTGTGCTTTGCTGAATAACATAATTGTATTCGGGCACATCCCTAGTACAGACTAGTGATGGGACTGATTCTTTTCACAGTATCGGTTCCTTCCAGTTGATACATGTAAATGAACCTTTTGAGTTTTGATACTTTTTGCATAATGTGCCGTCAGTTTCTCCGTGATAGTGCAGGCACATTCAACAGCTAGAGCTGCCTGCCCCACATTGTATGTAGGTAGTAGGGATGTGCCCGAATACAAATACATTATTCGGCAAAGCACAAATAGTGGGTTTTATACGAATATTTGTTTCATACAAATATTTCAAAAATTATTTATTTTGGGATGTGTTCCCCAGAGATAAAGCTGAGCTACTGACACAAGCAAAGTGCTCCCAAGAGACTCTCCATAACTTGTTGTTCCTCTTCTCCTTTCCACAAAGTTAGGTTGTAAAAAATAGGCAATAAATGAAAAGAGCAAAGCAATAATCACCTTTGAAGTTGAGGAGAGACACTGATATAGCGACTATAACTGACCTGCTCGCTAGTATTTGATTCCCAAAAACAAATAATTTTTAAAATATTTGTATGAAACAAATATTCATTAAAAAAAAAAACAAAAAAAAAAACACTATTTGTGCTTTGCCGAATAATGTATTTGTATTCGAGCACACCGCTACTACACATGTTGCATTTATCTGTCAGAGGTGTCTGTTTTTAGTGAGGTATTTATAAGGAAATGATGTTTTGTGTTACAAGTGTTGAATAGAGCTCAAAGTAAAGATCAGTGACTGAATGAGTTCTGAAACATCAGCGGGAGGTTCAGATAATATAACGATTAATAACAATAAGAAACATTAACGTGACGTAGGGAGCCGAGGGAAACAGGAAGTAGAGCGATGAAAATAACAGACTGTAGCTTCTTTCTCTTTAATGTGTCCTTTTAAAAACTGTGTCTCTAAATCAGATGAAACAGAACCTGCAGACATTAATAATTCACACTCACTTTCTCTGCTGCAGTGGTCAGTCCGTGGTGAGAAATCACCTTCAGCAGATATTTCTATACGTTTTCATTCCCTCCTCTCATATTTTGCACCTCTAAACACCTTAAAATACATATTTCATGAGCCCAAACACAAAATTTTCTGCAGCGTTTTTACGACACACAAAAACCTCGGTACAGTCCTTTAGTAAATAAAAAGAAATGCAACTTGGCTGTGAAGAGCCTAAAAAGTGGCCACAAATCCTCAGTAAATATACCTCATGGAGCTCTATGAAATTATTATCTCCATGTTTTCAGGCTCAGTCAGCGTGCATGCAGAGGCTGGAAAACACCTGCTGCAGTAGACAGAACGACTGGATGGCTGAATTCATTGTTTCCCTCTGAATCAAATCAAATAAAATGAAAACTGACAGGATTATTCACATCACAAGCCAACATGATGAGATTTTTTTTTTTGGGGGGGGACAAACATGCAGCAGAAAACAACACAAACAGAATAACGTACGGAGAGAAAAACCAAGCAGAGCGACAGAGATACAGATGTCCTGATAGAATAAAAATGTCGCTAATGATGAGTTTACCTCCAACATGCAAAAACATCTTCCATCTCCAGCTCTAAAAAACTCCCCACAATCACAGTCTGCGTTCGTCTGCTCAGAGCCGAGACACAGACCTTCTGTTACTATTCGCTCTTTAACAAGGCCACCTGGTGCTGAGCCAGTACACTTAATGAAAACACAAGATAACAAGATAAGTTCAAGTTCAAACTTAATTGTCCCTGAAGGGAAATCCACACAGTGAGCAGGACTGTGTGAATACAACATACCAGCCGACGGGAACTTTAATATTTAATATGAAAACTGTGTACAGTCATCCTGCATCCATCCTCCGTCAGCGGCGAGGAAACCTAATCTGTAATGTCAAACACTAACTTATTGTGACTCTGTTTAATTATCCTTAATAGCTAATATCATCCCTGATGAACAGGAACAGATGAGCATAAAGATTTATCTTCAGATGAAGAATCTCTGTTTGTCTTGTCTGCTTCTTAATAACCTCTTTACACCCGCTGATAAAGTTTGCTTCACTGCTGCTTCTGAGTCATAACTCACAAATCTGAACACACAGATACGATGATACACTTCCTAAAGATATCAGCGTCTCTGATGTGCATCCTAAATAAACCTCTGTATATCTGCGTAGAAACCAGAGGAAAAAGTAAAAATAGTTGTCTGTACATCCACGTTACACTGCTAACAGCTGATTCACTTTTCATGGAGACTAAATGTAAACAAATATAGACGTAAGATTAGTAAACGCATCTTCTTCTCTCCGTTTTGTTCCTCTGTTCAGACTAAAACATCCTCCAGAGTGTGTAAATGTGAAAATGTCGGCGTTGTTTGTAGACACTAGGGATGTGCAGAGAGCCCAGTATTTGCATTTGTATCTGTATTTGTTGAGGCAGCAAAATTATTTGTATTTGTATTCCAATAAAAGTGGAAAGAGGCTTAAAAATCCTGTTTTTGTTTTTATTACGCTTTTAATTTTAGAAAATTAAAGTGTTACAATAAGTGTTCATGAAGCGTGTGTCAGTAGTTCAGCTTTATCTCTGGAGAACACTCCCAACTCTGGGACTGATGTCCACATTAGGAAATGTGCGTCATGTAGCAGGTGGATGTGACTCCCCTCACTGAGACCTGCTGATAGACGTCACAGCGGAGCAGAGGAGAGACACTGAGATAGTGATGTAACCGACTTGTGTGTTGGTATTTAACATGGTTTATTTTTCTTCCTGAAAACAAATAATTTTTAAAATATTTGTATGAAACAAATATTTGTAAAAAACCCACTATTTGTGCTTTGCCAAATAATGTATTTGATTTTGGGCACACCCCGAGTAGAAACGTTGTCATATTGCTGACAGAACAGATGGTGGCAGCAGCGCTGCGTTTCATTGGAAGAGGAAGAAGAAGAAACACAATGACAACAATGGCGGACCGCGTCATGCGAGTGTTGTTCTCTGTATCGACTACTTGGACAGCTTGTTCAGAGTTAAACGTACTTATCTACCAACTTTCTCTGCTCACTGTTGGAATCTGCTGCAATAAACTAAATGTCAGGTAATGGTATATTTCTTCTTCATTGGTTTTCTGTAGCTGACCTGCTTGTCTGTCCTCCGCAGGTCGTTTTTGCACAAAAACAGCGTTTTAAAATTTAGCCGCTTAATGTCGACGTAGTCTGAGACACTTTGTGACTCTGCTGTAAATAAAGAGAGAAAAAAACAGTATATTCAGACTTTATGATCATGTTTTTTTTTAAATGTTTTTAACACCTTTATTGTGTGACGTCTCCGACCGTCTGAGCCCTCGAGCTTTGTGGAATGAAACCATCTCATCACTTCCTCTCCATGAAAAAGACACTGAGGCAAAAATCCAAATGCCAGCCAGCAGCGAGACCTTCTGAAGTTCTGATAATGGTGTGAAAATGCCTTTATGACATGAAACAATTGTCTTTTCTTGTGTGAAATTAAGGAAATGTCAGATAATCCCCTCACGGCTTCGGTTCGCACCCCTGAAAAGCCTCATCTTACTCCGTGTCAAGCTTAATCCACTGTGAGCTCGACAGTAGGCTAGACTGCACACACACACACACACACACACACACACACACACACACACGCATGCATGCACACACACACACGCACTTACACATGCACGCACACACACACACACACACACACACACACACACACACATGCACGCGCACACACACACACACATACTCATGCACGCTTGCACACACACACACACACACACACACATACACATGCACGCACACACACACATATGCACGCTCGTACACACACACACATATACACACACACACACACACACAGCTCTAGAAGTCAAAACAAAATAACGATAACATATTGTGTCTTCTCCCCTGAGGCTGATAGGGAAAGGCCACAGCACAAATATATAAATATGTGTGTGTGTGTGTGTGCGTGTGTGTGTGTGTGTGTGTGTGAGTGTGTGCGTGTGTGTGAGTGTGTGTTTGTGTACTCCAAAGACAAAACAAGGTGTCTGTTCATATTACCACTGTCCAACTGATATTAGGTCCCTAAACAGCACCTACAGCCTCTTTCTGACAAACACACACACACACACACAGAAACACACGTTTATCTTTCTGTACTCATGCAGCCGTTTTCAAAGTCTAAACCCCCCCCAATAACCCCCCGGGCCAGTTTCTGATAGTGATAATAGAGTTTTGTGTGTATGTCTGCTGGTTTTCAACACAGGACACATCTGTGTATATGATGGATCAACGTTAGACATAAAAAGTTCATATTCATGGATTCTGTCTCCTGTTATTACTCTTTGTTTCTCGCCTGGCTTTGATTTGGGGGATAATCACACGGTCTCAGTTTTTGAACTACAGTTCCCATAATGCTTTGGGGGGGTGTAAACAGGAAGTGTAATACCGCCACGGATTCAGTGAGTTAGCTGTGAGCTACAATTTAAGCCATGAAACTGTTGAATGTTTGCTGAATCAGCTGTTAGCAGTAACATGGATGATTCTCAGGCAGCGTCTCTACTGTGATCTGTAGATTTATGGAGGTTTATTCACGACACTCATCAGAGACAATATGAAGTGTGAGTCAACCTGAATCTAAAAACATGTTTCACGTCTGTGTGTTCAGATTTGACTAGGTTACGACTCTCTGAACGAGGAGTTCTGATATAAATTGTGATTTGAAAACTGGATCCAGACTGAATAAGAGTTGAATCCAGACAGGGAACAAAACTGAACCACGATCTGACCCTTTCTGAGTGACTCATCGTTATCACGTAACCTCAGCTGTCATCATTCAGCCGCCTGCAAGGCGCCGCAGGTAGTGAGGTTGTTTTTGGAGTAAAATGTTTTGTTCAAAACTAACCGACACAGAAAAAACAGAGGTTGATGGTAAAGAACATGTTCAAAGATGAGTGGACTGAGAAATAAAGGAAGTATGAGACCATTGAGCTTGATTAGCAGTGAAACAAGCCTGTTTTAAACAAAACGATCCCAAAAACCTGAAGCTAAGAAGTCGTGATCTCAAGAATCCAGCAGAATAATAGTAAAATCCAACGTTTCCAACAATGAACACAGTGAAGAACTCACTAATGAGCACTTACAGCAGCGTCTGCACCTGCTCATCACACCTTTTTATGCTCAAGTTTAAGGATTCAGTTACACAATGAACCATTAATACAGAATTGCTGTTAATGTACAAAGTTGTGGAGTTTTTTTGTACTGAAATATCATCGTGTAACGCAGCCTTACTGGACCTTTGACACGGTGGAAATGTATTAAGATTGTATTAACCTGAAACCAAAGCCCTTTGAGGCAGACTACTACACTACGATGCTTTCAAACACACACACACACACACACACACACACACACACACACATATAACCTTCTCCTGTACTTCCTTCTTTTTCCTCTCCGTGTCTTTTTCTATCATCTGTCTGTCGGTCTCTGTATCTCTCTGTAGCAGACGGGTCTGTGTCAACAGCAGCAGCTTTCCAACTGTACACAGACACAGAGGTCTCATCAACACAATGAACTACCCATCTGTGTGTTTCAGTGTGTGTGTAGATGCACAGTATATATATATATATAGACTTACACACTAGAGGTGTGCCCGAATACAAATACGTTATTCGGGCAAATACAAATATTTGTTTCATACAAATATTTTTAAAATTATTTGTTTTTGGGAAGAAAAAACATGTCAAATACCAGCGTGCAGGTCGGTTACATCACTATCTCAGTGTCTCTCCTCTGCTCCGCTGTGACGTCTATCAGCAGGTCTCAGTGAGGGGAGTCACATCCACCTGCTACATGACGCACATTTCCTAATTTGGACATCAGTCCCAGAGTTGGGAGTGTTCCCCAGAGATAAAGCTGAACTACTGACACAAATGAAGTGCTGCTAAGGGAACACTACATGAACACTTATTGTAACTAAGTGTAATAAAAACAAAAACAGGATTTTTTTAAGCCTCTTTCCACTTTTATTCGAATATAAATACAAATAACTTTGCTGCCTCAACAAATACAGATACAAATACAAATACTGGGATCTCTGCACATCCCTAGTATGTATGTATTTATTCAAACTAAAGTTGACACTAAACAATCAATGAGGTGTGGAAGTCAGCAGTTATTCAATAAAGAAATGCATGTGTGGGTTGTTTGCTGTGGAGGTGTTGAAGATGCAGAGTGGAAGTCAGCTGAAGGAAGAAGAACTCTGAATAATAAAACTGTTGAATGTTTGGTCAGATTTGTCTTCTTGGTTCTCATGAATTGATCAAATAGTTTAGATGATTATATTTAGGTAAGGTTCTGCTTGTGTTCATACGTTTCACATTTTAAATTGTTGTTTTTACATGTTCAGAAAACAACATCTGGTCAGGTGTTTTAAAAAGTGTTGCCATCTGTACTGAAACTCAGGAATCATTAATTAGCACTAAACACACAGTACAGCTGGTGAATGTTAATAGTTTTACAGGTTTTTGGTCATAAAGTAAATAATTTTTAACCTGATGGCAGCAATAAATGAAAAGTCAGGAGAGTAAAGTTATTAGAATTCATCCTGAGGGAAACATGAACGACAACAACAACAGATGTTTTACAGAAAACATAAAAGGCGTTAAAGAAAGAAACACAAGGCAATATAATATAATATATCAATATATGAAAGACATTTAAAAAAAGAGTAAAATAAAACAGATGACAGTAGCAGCTACAGTGCACTGCAGAATAAATAGTGAATAAAAAGTTTTCAAATTCAATTTAATAAAACAGTCGCGGCAAACAGAAAATACTTAATTTAAAACTTTAGTCTTAAACTCAAACTGAGAGCTGCAGCAGAACTTTCTGGGAGTTTGTTCAGACATGTGGAGCATAAAAACCTGAACACTGATGATGGTCCTGGATGGTAATCCATCTCACTTAAAACCAGTAGGATTCATCATCTGGGGAGTAGGAGTGTGCTCGAATACAAATACATATTCGGCAAAATACGAATATTTGTTTCATACAAATATTTTAAACACCAGAGTGCAGGTCGGTTACATCACTATCTCAGTGTCTCTCCTCTGCTCCGCTGTGACGTCTATCAGCAGGTCTCAGTGAGGGGAGTCACATCCACCTGCTACATGACGCACATTTCCTAATTTTGACATCACTTTAATTTTCATCTTCAATTTTCTAAAATTAAAAGCATAACAAAAACAAAAACAGGATTTTTAACCCTCTTACCACTTTTAATCGAATACAAATAATTTTGCTGCCTCAACAAATACAGATACAAATACAGATACTGGGCTCTCTGCACATCCCTACTGGGGAGTCTGACTGACAGATCTAATTAGCCGAGCTAGTTTGACATTGTAAATATTTATCCAGACTGATTGTATTTCTGTAAAGTAGATGTACTACTTCTTTTTATGCTGTGAAGGAATCTGGTTCCCTTTTAATGAATCAGACTGAAATTAAAAGGTTTGTGTCTCAGAACTATTGTAGCTGACTCACTTTTAGGGTCGGGATCCGAAAACTGGTTCCAAATTGGAACTGAATCCAAAATGCCAAGAACCGTGTACTCATTAAAAATGTTAATTTCTGTTCTGCTTATCGGTTCCTAAACACGACAAACCTTTATTATTATTACAAACAAACATGTCTGCCAGGACCTTCCTACATCACACATCAATACAACAGCGTGTCAGTTTGTTTAGATACGAGCATACATGGCGATCTTTCATCAGTAGTGAAAGATGGAAGTGTGGCTTCACTTTATAAAAGAAAACAACAAGACAAAGTGCAAAACATGAGTGAAGCTGACCGGCTGTGAGTCAGGTCGCACATCAAATCTGACCAAACTGTAATTTCTGTGACTGTAATTTCCACAAAGTGTATTTCAGACTTCTCTGTGTGGTCACATAATTGTAAGTCAACTTTAAAAGTCACACAGTAATGACGATCACGTGACAACCTTTTGCTCCAAAATGAGACATCAACTCCTGATAAATGTCACACATGCTCAGAATGACAAAACAACAGAGAAGAATAGATTTCTGCAGGTCATTTACTGCACATCCTTAGTGGAGAGAAACACTTTCATAGCTGGAGCTGGAGCTGTGTTGTAATAATACAGGAGAGATTAGATCGCACGTAAAGCCTTTTGAAATAGAATCAGTCATTTCCACTGAAAAGAAAAAAGACAGCTTCATTTACAAATCTACAGTTTTCAGAGTCTGTCGTAATAAAGAATATTAATATTATTAGAGAGGATTCATAATACTGCTGCATATCTTAGTGAAACCTTGCTAAGGGTCATATTAAAAAATTTATTTTCTTAACTGTCTCACTTGACTTAATTTTAATTTAATTTTTTCATCGTTTCAAACGGAAAGCATATTAAACAGGCCGGTCGTGCATATTAACAGTGTTTATAGTAACTTACGGGTGAAGGAGGTGATGTTCTGGGTTTAATTATTAAGGCAACAAGAAGAGACACATGCACAGGTGAAGAGGTGCACCTGCGCATGTCAAGTCATTTTTCAAACATGCTCACACACACACACACACACACACACACATATATGTAGGAACATGTACAGTATGTAAATGATCACATAAACACAGGAAGATTGTTGCATAGATGTTTTGTTTGTTTTTGACAGTGTGACAGTCAAACTGGAACTTTTCTTATA
The DNA here is from genome assembly GCF_910596095.1 of Thunnus maccoyii. NCBI lineage: Eukaryota > Metazoa > Chordata > Actinopteri > Scombriformes > Scombridae > Thunnus > Thunnus maccoyii. The sequence continues at coordinate 36,237,608 of NC_056535.1, read as the reverse complement.
TCGCAATTATCTTCTTATAAAATATGTCACAATAATATGAACAATATCTTGTTATAATATGAAAATGTACCAAAGAAAAGTTTCTCATTATGACAAGAAAAAAAGCTAAAAATAAAACATGTTGTGGCAGCAAGTGAAACATGTTCCACATGTAAGAAAACCTCATTAAAAATCTCATTAACATGTGTAACTCTGCTAATAATTATAAATCCTTCTGTCTGATAACTCGTTACACTCTGATCCATCTTCAGCCCGACGTCGTCTCCACTCGAACTGGTTTCCGGCTGGCGGTGACGTACTGGGAGTTGGTTCATCTGTTTTCAACATGGCAGCTGTGTCACAAACTTCCTCATATTACAGCTAAATTACGCTTCAGAAAACATTTGAAGGGAGAAACAGGCGATGCAGTAACAGAATCTTGATTCAGATTTGATCAGCGCTGCCGAGTTTAACTCGTCTTTGGCTGCAGCACACAGCATGACGACAGCATCAGTCCCGTCCGTGGCGCTGATTGGATCGAACGCTTTTTCAACCGAGCAACCGTCGTTTCATGCCGTGATGCCAACAGACCAACAGAATCTGTCTACTCAGTGGAGTCAGTGGATTCAAAAGTCTGGACCCAGGCAATAAAAATCTTTCTTGGAACAGAAGCTTTCCAGTACAGTACATCATGTGACTCACATCATATGTTTAGATAAGGGTTCCTGAAAAACCATCTAATATTGGTGTTTATTCAATATTCATGCATTTTAGCAGCCTTTAACGAACGCTATTTCCCATAAGTCCTAGAAGTATTTACACAGCTCAGATTACAGCTGCAAACAGCAACAACGACTTTAGAAGAAAGCACAGGAGAGGTTTATGGATATTAGGGATGTGCAGAGAGCCCAGTATTTGTATTTGTATCTGTATTTGTTGAGGCAGCAGATGAAAATTAAAGTGATGTCCAAATTAGGAAATGTGCGTCATGTAGCAGGTGGATGTGACTCCCCTCACTGAGACCTGCTGATAGACGTCACAGCGGAGCAGAGGAGAGACACTGAGATAGTGATGTAACCGACCTGCACACTGGTATTTGACATGTTTTATTTTTCTTCCCAAAAACAAATAATTGTTAAAATATTTGTATGAAACAAATATTTGTAAAAAAACCCCACTATTTGTGCTTTGCTGAATAAAGTATTTGTATTCGAGCACACTCCTAATGGATATGAAACAAAACCAAGTTACAGTGACGTAAGTATCCGCGCTGCTGTTGTGTCTTCAGTCATTTAACTAAGGTTTAAATGTCTGACAGCAGCTGCTGTTTTGAGAAAGTAAACTCCAGGAACACAATTCAATTCCTCACAAAGACCGATGAAAGAAAAGCTGAATGAGAGACTGTGTCGAGTTAAAAACTTTAATCACACAGTTTTACTTTGGTGGGTCAAAGTAAAACCATGAAAGTCTGTAAAGTGTAACAGATGTTTGGGTCACTGGGTGTTTGTTTCACACCTTTACAATTGTCTGAACTTCTTTTTAACAACATCACCACCTTCACACATCGACGATCATAGATTTGGGAATATACAATCTTCTTATTACTGACAGGAACAATGGCAAAAACTGTGAAAATAAGAGTCAAGCAGTATAAAAAGCTGGTATGTCCCTCCAGGTCAGAGCTGTATACAGCTTCTCAGCCTCTGAGATTTAACAGCTAAACGAATGAAGGAAGAAAAATGTCCAGAAGGAAAAGCAGCGTTGTTGCCTCTTATTGTGCAGACGAATCTTGTTTTCTGCTGCTGCTCCTCCTCAGTCTACCCACTAACCAGCTTTCCAACATGAAAAATTGGGACAGATGAGCATCTATTTCACATAAATGTTTCACCGTATCCAGAAACCCCCCCTCCCCTCCCCCGACCGTGTATCGAGACCTTTAGTCACTGATGGGATTTAGTTAGGTGTGCTCTGCTGAAGCCGGCATTGACCGTAAAACTGAATTGTGGAGCCCGGGAGCAGCTGTTTCCACAGAGATCACATTTCCTCTATCCGTGGACGTCCGTTCACGTCACGGGGAGACTGTTGTGTTATACATGTTTCTCCCAGAAAGCCTCAGCTGCTCTTCATACTGAAACAAACACGGAGATGTCTGGAAAGTCCCGACAGCTTCGGAAATAAGCACGTTTTAGAAATAAAGTCGAGGGAATTCTTTTCTGCTGGTTTAAAGCCTTCATCCCCCCTCCTCCTCCTCCTCCTCTGCCGGATGAGGAAATCTGTCCACATATATTTACGTCATCTGAACTGCACCGCTGCTAGATGGCAGCTGTCACTCAAACGTTACTGCAGGTTGTTTTCTGGGCCCTGTTGTGTCATTTTTCTCGGGAGGACAGTCTCGATAAAGGACACTTCAAAGAAAATAGAAGCAGGAATAAAATCAGGAAAAGCTCTCAGATAAAAGACTGGACTCGACTTCCTCTGGCGTGTGTGCAGAACTTCCCCAGGTGTGTTGAGCTTGAAACACTCAGTAACTATCCTCCTGTCATTTATGGTACAAGACGGCTCTTTACGTCTTGTTTCTAACTAATCAAATGAAGCAAACTACAGATGTGAGAATGATGCGTTTACATCGGGCTTCATACAAGAAGCACCTGAACAGATTCATCATAACTTCTCGTACCTACAATTTTCTCCGAGGTATGAACAGAATTTACGAGCGGCCCAGATCTGTCGCACCAGTCTGACTTTCTTCACAGGGGCGAAACATGTTGTTTGACTTTGAGTTATTTCTTCATCTTAGTGAATTTAGAGTATAAATATGACACCAAAATACACTAAAATAAAATATAAAACTAAGCTTCATGATAAATTAACATTCACCCGTGTGCCCAAATACAAATACGTTATTCAGCAAAGCACAAATAGTGGGTTTTTTTTTTTTTTTTTTAACAAATATTTGTTTCATACAAATATTTTAACAAATTATTTGTTTTCGGGAAGAAAAATAAAACATGTCAAATACCAGCGTGCAGGTCGGTTACATCACTATCTCAGTGTCTCTCCTCTGCTCCGCTGTGACGTCTATCAGCAGGTCTCAGTGAGGGGAGTCACATCCACCTGCTACATGACGCACATTTCCGTATTTGGACATCACTCCCAGAGTTGGGAGTGTTCCCCAGATATAAAGCTGAACTACTTGACACAAATGAAGGGAACACTTCATGAACACTTATTGTAACACTTTAATTTTCTAAAATTAAAAGCCTCTTTCCACTTTTATTCGAATACAAATACAAATAATTTTGCTACCTCAACAAATACAGATACAAATACAAATACTGGGATCTCTTCACATCCTTAATCTTTACCATATCATCATCAACATGGCTGCCAGTTTACTGAGAGGTTTTTTTTTTATTAGATGTTGTGATGTTTATTTGGCATATTTTGATGCAGCAATTTCAACATTACTGTAGTTGCTAGGAAACATCTCTCCCTCCGTCTGCAGGTCAGTGTCCAGCATCATGTGTGTGTTGCAGCTGACAGTGTAACATCACCTACTGTAGGCTGTAATATTCTCTCCTCTAATATCTCTGCGACTGTCACATGACCACCTCTCCCATTAGTCACGGATCGCTTTGCTTTAGAAAGACGTTTTTTTTTTACCATCTAACTTCATGTCAAAGCGTTCCCTCTTTATATCTGTCACAGCGCAGCTGCTGCTCTGATGGATTCATATTTTCTAATTGTTTCAGCTCCTCTAATACGACGACTGACACTGATAAATGTGTCTGCTGCTTTCTGACAGCAGCAACCTCTAATTCTTCTCTTGTGAATGAAACTCGCAGAGCAGAACAGGTCGTCTTATACGGACGTTTTAGGGACGTTGATGATGCTAATGATGAAATCTCAGGAATGAAACAGGCTGAAACAGGAGATTTACTACAAGTTTAAGAGAGAAGAAAATGGTTTTGCATGAGGCTGGATGTCTTGCAGAGGATACAAAGCTGAGATGAAATCACAACAGGTGTCTTTATGATGTATATATGTAAGTGTGTATCTCAAGTTATTTGTCTGTCCTACTTTCCCTCCCTCACAGCTTCGCACCCTGAAGAATGAACGTTTGATCCTTTTTCTGTCGTCGTCTCTTGTTTATACAGTCACTTCCTCTCGCTTCACTGCTTTTCTTTCCTCCTCGTTTCCCTGAGTGCCTTTGTGTGTGTGTGTGTGTGTGTGTGTGCGTGTTTGTGTGTGTGCACCTCATCACATAGCTGGTGTTAAACAGCAGCAAATGAACCTTGAATTTGCATTAACATGCCAGGGACATTTAGTACATGGTCTGACTCTTCGATGTCCAATTAGGAACGCATTGTTCTCTTCCATCCGTTCAGCACACATTAAAGCGCGGCTCGGCTGATTAGAAAGTCACACTATTGTTTGTCAGTCAAACTGCCAGCGAGTTGCCGAGCTCAGGTGGGCCCTCCGTGAAACCGCGCTTGGATGGAAAGAAAATCAATGTCAAACAAATTGATTACACTTACTTCATTAAATTCTGATTTAATGAGTTTATAATCAAACCATTTTCCTCCAGGTTAATTCAATTTGGGCCGAGCCACACACACACACACAGCTTATTGTCTGCGCCCGCGGGCCCCTCGGTTTGTGTGATTATTGAAGCCACATTTTTATGCAGTCAATAATTTGCGGTGATGCAGGATATTGTTTTGTGTTGTTCAGTGCAACAATTTGTCAAAAAGATAATCCTGGATCCATTTAACATCTAATGTGAAGGAAAAAAGCTGTATGTGCCCGTTCCTGAAAGCTTTTTTCCTGTTGTGTTGTTTCTGAAATGTGTCTCGTATTATTATCTCAAGAATAGTAATTTATGCTTTTCAAAAGATAGTGTCAGGAACGTGTTTCCCCATTTCATTAAAAGATGAAAAAAAAAACTGTTTAGCCTACTGATTGGCTCGATTCAGCTCCTGATAAAGTCTGTAAGATGGATGGTAGGCAGCGGAATAACCTAAAGGTGTGTGTGCCATCACCTGCTCGTCTCTTAGTGAGGACATTAGGGAAAATTGTTAAACAGTATCGGGATGTTCTCTCTGTAAAATACTCTTCTCTGACCCTCCTCTTTTCTCTCACTGCAGAGCTAGAAATGGTCTTCCAGCCCCTTCGTTTCCACCCAGAGAAGTCTTGTAGCAAGAAAACGAGAATATTCTCGAGTTGCATACAGGCAAAAAACCTACAGCATCAGATTCCACATCTGCTGGTGTGATTGACCTTCTCTCTCAGGCCCATGTGGGCTCCAGTACATCAGTAAAACAAGCAGACCCGTCGGTATCTTGGAACACAAAAGAGCAGAAATGATGCAGTATGAAGTCATCTGTTGCAAGATATTTTAAGGAAGCTGCAAAAAGATAGTCTGTGCACATCAGGTGAAGGAAATCAAGGCGTCTGTACACTGGATTATAGCTCCCAAAGTCTATTTACTACTATTATTTATAAAAAAATGTAATGTTTGGACCCTCTTCATTAGGAAAACGGCCAACATGACAGAGCAAAGCACATCAACACATGAACACGTGAAGAAAGTCACAAAAACACTCACAGTTCCCACAACGATATCTATCCAAAGAATGTCCCAGAATAAGAATATTTATTGCAAATTCTACACAATGAGAAAGAGAGATGCAACATAGCTACAATTATATCTAAAGGACCAAATAGATTAAGGTTAAAAAGGACAAATATAAATACCAGGAGAAGGATAAATTATCCAGTCACATCATACTATTCAAAAGCTCTGATAAATATTCTTTGTCTCCTAACTCGGTTGTTAAAGAGTTTTCTGTAACAGATTACTGTCCATTTAGCGATCAATACTGCAGTTTTTCTTTGTTTTGTGTAAATATAAGACTGGTATATGGGGAGGATGGGTGCACATACTGTACATGCATTGATTATGTGTAAATTCTGGTCTCCATGGAGGTCTATGTAGGCAGCTGGTCAGATTGTTGTTCATCTTCATGTCTTTATGTCTCTAGAATCTTTAATCCTTTGATCGAAATGTTTTTTTCACTGTGTCACTTTCTTCACATGAAATAAATCGATTCTTTTTGCATCTTAAGAGCCTCTTCTTTTCTGTAAGCGTGCAGGCGATCTCGATCAATGAAATGGATCCGTATTATTGGCTGAAAGTGATCAGATTTGTGTGCTCAGGCATCATTAATGGTTGGTGTGATGGGCAGGCTAAACGCTGAGGCGAGATGAGGATGCAGGTAACATAAAGTTCTTGTGGGAAGGTGCATCGGATCATAAACTGTGACTGTGAAAGGACCAAAAAATCCTGCACGCTGTCGATCACACTTTACTAACAATGTTTCAGTCCTCAGATGTTCATCAGGAAATGTTCATTTACCGACCAAAACATCGTCTGATTGACAGTGTGCAGGACTTTTTGGTACTTTCACACGATGAGAATGCAAAAGCAGACTGATATACTGATTTAACTGATCATGTTTTATGTATAAAAAGTAGTAGAACAGAAGTACAGTATGAATTAAAGCTGCAAGCAGCGTTGGTCGGGACCTCGCACTCTGGCCCGTTGGGATCATTTTGCTTTTTAAAAATGAGGGATATTTCTTACAAGTGTGGTGTGCTTTTATTTTGAAAGTTTGATTGACATGTGTACTGTCAGGTGTGTAGAGACAATAAGTAACTGCAGCTGGACACAGAAAAATACTCATATATTTGAATGGAGAGTGTGAGCGAACCCACACCTTTTTGAACATTTACTGCTTCCACATAGTTTTAGATACAAACTTCATTTGAACTTTAAATGAGTCACGAGACTTTGACCTACAAATCTTGAATTTACATGTTTTTTCTATCTTTTATTGTTTTTGAGATATTAGAGTGTGAGTTTTAAAGTCTTTTCTTGCTCCTCCTGTGATTTTATAATGAGTGTGTATTGCGGAATGTTTCACAGCACTGAGGGAGTGACATCACCAGGAGCAGTTGGAGAGGAGGATTTTAGAGTACGCTTCTTGTGAAATCTCCTTATAAATCCCATGACTTTGGCCAAATCTTACATTAAAAATCATATTTTAGTAGGAAATTTCATTGTGAATCCATTGATACAGGTTTGAAAGTGGTCAGACTTATAGTTTAGACGTCAGAAGCCTCAGTTTGACACAAAGTTCATGCCCATAGATTGCCTCCCCATTGGTTTACATTGTAAGGGTGATGTGGCACTGCAACTTTCAGGGCTTATAAAATCCAAACCGTTCGAGTTATTACAAAGTTTTTAACAACTTTTTTCAGCACAGTGTCGTAAGTCATCTATTAAAGGTTGAAGCTGATACCATTAACGCCCTCGGAGGAGATAGCGTTTGTTCAGGGGCCAAAATTGGGGCAGAGTCTTATTTTGAAAGGCTAATTTCAGACATCCTGTTGGATTTAGGTCAGGGGTGTCAGTGTATGATTTGTAGGTCTTGATGAGACAAATAATTGTGTTTTGGTTTGATCTCTCTACAACATTCCTACGGGCCGTGGCAGCCATTTTAGTTACATAGGTGGCGCTAGAGAGCACATTTTGGCACTTTAGGGGTTAATTTTTACATTTTATCAAATTTTCTACCAGACCTGATGTGTGTGCCAAATTTGGTGAGTTTTTGAGCATGTTTAGGGGGTCAAATTTAGGGGTTAAGTGGCGTAATAATAAAGAAAGAAACAAACAAACAAACACATGAAAAACAATAAGGTCCTCACCCTTAGGCGAGACCTACTGTTTTACATTAGTCCTCTGCCTTTTGGGCTTGGTCCCTAATTAGAAAAATTAAAGTACTAGTACCTCAAAGTTGTAGTGAAGCACAATAACATCCCACCACTGAAATAATGTAAAGAAAAGGAGAAAAGGAGAAACTTTGAAGCCCACTGCTGACTAAAAACACTGGTATTATCCTTTAATGCTGTTCTCCACCACATTAACTGCACTGTGAGTCTCCACAGCAGATTTTACTGACAGGATGAATCCTAAAGCATGTCACAATAGAGTTCATTCAGTTCACTCTAAATCCCTGCATCTCAAACAGTCTTTTAGTTTGCAAACTGTCTATAAAATATGTAAAATAGCAATCATGTCATTTACCAGACAAATAAGAGGAAAGAAACAATTTCAGTGTGAGTTAGTTAGCTGTGAGCTACACCTGAGCCCCACTTCTTCAGCTTGAAATTGTTTACATTTTTGCTATTGAAAGAAGCTCCGTGTGTGTGTGTGTGTGTGTGACTGCGGTGGCAGGTCAGAGGTCAGAGGTCGGGGTGGATGGTGGACGTTGACAGCAGACGTTTATCAGTGATCAGGATATCGGAGATATTTATAGCCCCAAAAAGTGAACGTTAGCCAGAAAGAGCGCAGAGCGGAGCAGAGGAGAGTCACTATGCTACGAGTCGTGACATCACACCTGTGCGTTGTCATTGGCTGGGAGCTACACACCTGCCGCCCAATCGCAGAAACATCCTGAACACAGCAAAATGGCAAGAAAATAAGCAAACACAGGCAGAGTCTCCGCAGATAAATACAACGCTACACACTTCCAGTCAGTCATAAGCGATGATTGAGGGATTACGCTTGTATGAGTCTATACATTTAGGAAAATCCTGCATAGTATGCCTTTAAGCTGGGATCTGTGTGTGTCTAAGCCACTTATCACTGCTGGGAGAAATATTTTTATACTTTGACTGGGAATCTACATCCAACCTTTCGACACAATGAAGAAGAGAATGATGGGAGTGATAATCTTCCCCTTGAAGTGAGCCGATAGTCGGCCGTGACACATGGCGCTCGCACCGCTGGACGCATCACTCAGCCCTGTGATTTTCTCTCATTCTGAATTAATGCCGAGACAAATTAATGGTTTCGACTGGAGCTTGATGAATGTCAGAGCGAGAGTGGAGTCAGTCTGCGGGGACACTGCGGTCGCTATCGATCGAGTGTGTACGTGTGCATATGTTTAAGATACAGAGAGAGAGAGAGTGTGAGGTTTGAGAGACGCCTCATCCATTACCGTTATTATCCGTCATGAGCTAATACTCGGAGAATTGAGCGGAGTGATCAGAAGGCTGTAACGATTTCTGGCAGCTTCCCTCTGCGGGGGGATCCTTGTTACGGCACCAACGAGGAAGACAAAGGCGATGACAGGCTGACGAGCGGTCCCAGCGCCCCAGTTTATGACTTTAATGAGTGGAGAAGGAAAGAGACGAGACAAAGTGAGGTCATGCAAAGTGTGTTTGGAGACAGGGAGAGAGAGAGAGAGAGAGAGAGAGAGAGAGAGAGAGAGAGAGAGAGAGAGCAGACAAAGGCTCGTGATGTGCGTTTGCGTGGGAGATGAAGAGAATAAACAACAAAGAAGTCTGAGAGTCAGAGAGAAAAAGAACAGAGAAAGTTAGATTTTGTGATGTTGCTGCATTGGTGCAAAGTATATAAGTACATTTACTCAAGTACTGCACAAAATTGACGTACTTTTAATTTCCATTTTATACTACTTTATACTTCTACTCTCCTACATTTCAGTGGGAAATATTGTACTTTTTACTGCACGACATTGATCAGAATCAGGTTTATTGAAGTAGGTTAGTAAATAAAAGGAATTTTCCTTTTATGTTGTGCATAACAATTAAAAACAATAGAAGTTAAGATACAACTACCACAAAAGACAGGTGATATAAATATATAAATAAAATTTTACGAGTAGAAAATAAAATATAGTAAACATAGTAAAAATATATTTTAAAGCTGATACTGAAAACTACCTGTATACTGAAAACGCTCTGAAGAAGGCTCTAATATTTTGTCTTAACCAGGAAATTTGAGATGTGCAACCCTTTTTTTTTACATTTTTGACTTGTTTCATTATCAGAATTTGATCCATTGGGTCCGATAACATTTGGAAAGTCTAGAAGAGCCGAACGATTAACGGCCAAACGGCCAGTCTGGCCACGCTGATAATTCTCTGTAGGTTCATCACTACGAGCCACGACCAACACATCAGACTCTGGAGCTATAAAAATGTTGATTATAGCTGCTTTAATAAATGATTTGAACTCTTCCAGAACTGTTTCTCTGCGTCAGGGTAACGAATTAGAAGATACATCACAGTAATAAAGTTATATAATGATGATGGAGGATCTTGAAACGATCATTTCGTTCTTTCATCATGTTCACGTGGAAAAGATCCCGAAGCCTTGAGCCATTTTCATACTCCCCTCTGGAAACATCGGTTACATAAATAGCCATAAAAGCACCACAATGAACACTGGAGGAGAATAATTAAGGGGTGAAATTATAATGACATCACTGTATAATGAGAGAACAAGACAAAAAAGCTTCAAACAGCATTGTGCTGCCTCATATAAATAATGAAATCATTAATTAGACCACGTAGCCAGGGTTCTCTCCCAGATGATTATTCTGCATATCTGTTGGGAATATAAAAACAATGGCTGTGTGGTGGCCTTTCACGCTTTGTTCTTTGTCTCATACATGCAGATTCAGAAGCTTTAGAGGTCCCAGCAGTCCCCTGTGCGCACACTGAATCACTGCTGCACTGCTGGAGAGGAACTGTTTGCAAAATTCAGTAAAAAATTATTCACTCCTCAGCTGTCAGAAGGCACCAGAGATGTACAGTCCGCCGCTCGACGAAGATTCAGTTAAGCTTCTACCTTTCAAGGCCAGATGTGATAATGCAGAACTAATGAAGGCTGATGTGATCCTGTATTCATTCATAGTCAGAAAAAATAAAAACACAACAGTGCAGCCATCTATGGTCGTGGGGAGAGTTTACAGGGTTTCTTTGGGTACATCACTTGAGGAAATCAACACACCATAAAGAAGTCAAAAGTAGAGCATCTATGTACCTTGGGCAAAAGAGCTTCAGTGAATCAGTCGAGCAGTCTGAGCAGCTCTGACAGTCTGAGGACTCAACTGTTTGCTGCTGTGCAGTCATAGCTACATGGGTAGTAGCAGCACTTTTACTGTATTGTGTTTTTATTGTGTTTATGTTTTCATGGTTTTGTGTTTTTATGCTGCAAAAAGAATCTCCTCTAGCGGGACTATAAAGACCTGAACTGAACACGGATGGAAATGTGAAGTCTGTCAGTTTACTGGTTCACCACTTTGCTCCAGACTGAAAAATCTGTTGGATGGATTGTTATGAAACGTGAATTGTAATAACTTTGGTTAGTCAAAGTGGCACTTTGGCCACCAGCAGCAAGAAAGTTGAACCAGAATCAACTTTTGGAGAAATGCAACTCGTAACACGCTATACAACCCTACCATCAGGGAAGACAAAAACATTACTAGGAAGAGAGGAGAGAACATTTCTCTTCGTTAGGCTTTGCTGATGGCTTCCCGACTCATTTTTAAAAAAGACAAGAGAGAGAGAGAGAAGCAGTAGTCGAGGGAGCTACAGAGTGGATGAGGAGAGCGAGCAGTGATAGCGAGAAAACCGGTGAATGAGAGGAATAAAATGGTATTTTCTGATTGTTTCTCGGCGGTTACAAATAAACACACCCACACCCTGCACCTCCACACAACCCTGTGGAGGTGCTGCAACACCTGATAATGGTGCCGCAGCCACTAAATACACATCATACATGTATAATGGGAGTAAGGTAAAAACAAAATAGAATTACTGTAGTTCTAATTTTTTCCATATGTTTTCATGTATGAAAAGACCCAAAATGGACACGGACTACTTGATTACTGTAAGCAAATTCATTTAAACAGCATTTGTATAGGAATGATTCTGTCTCACAGCTTTTTGATCCATATAAGCAGTTTCCACTGTATATTGTAAATTTGAACCTCACTATAAAGTCCAGAGGTTGTGATCTGCAGCACAACAAGCTGGTGAAGCTGTAAACAGTGTTCTTGCACATGCTCAGTGGCGTCTGCCTTACACAGAACTACTCTCTGGAGACTGAAAACATGATGCTGTTATTAGTCTTTGGTCTTTTATTAGTCTTCATGATGAAGGAACATGTCACCCAGTGCAGCGGTGTGACTCACTGACGTGTTTTTAATAAGATATATCAGCTTTGATACACACACACAATACTGGTTAGTAGATCAGTTCATTGTTGTTTGAAAAATGTTCTTTTTATTTGTGTTGATCCTTAATATCTCCAGTAACAATAAACATGTAACATCTAATTGATTTATAACACATAAATATACAAATAAATATTATTTAAAGGATCAGTGTGTAGGATTTAGTGCTCCCCACCAACCCTCCCCTACCAAGCGTGTAGGAGAACCTACGGTGGCTGTGAAACTCACAAAAAATGTGAAAGTCCCTCTCTAGAGTCAGTGTTTGGTTTGTCCGTTCTGGGCTACTGTAGAAACATGGCAGTGCAACATGGCGGCTCGGTGGAAGAGGACCTGCTCCCTCTGTAGATATAAAGGCTCATTCTAAGGTAATGAAAACAACGATTCTTATATTCAGGTGATTAAAACATACTTATGAATATTATAGTCCATTTCTCCCAAGTCTGTTCTGCTAGATGCCACTAAATTCTACAAATTGCACCTTTAACTAAATCAATAAAAGCATTTTTCTTATTGTTGGCACTTCTGATGGAGGCAAAAAAAGGTCTTTCAAGTTAGACAGATCTAGTAGATGAGTTCATTGTTGGTTTTATCTTAATAATTCTGTGTTGATTTATGTTCATTCCATAGTCAAAACTGATTGTCTCCTCAGCTGCAATCATAGCAGACACAACCACATCAAAATGCATCCACAGTAATGACATGGCTGCATGGATTTACATCACCACCTGTTACTGCACACACAGTCCTGTTCAACACTTCTACTTCTTGTTTCAAATTATTTTTATCTCTTTTTTTTTTAACTTATTTTTTTTTTTAGAGAGGAGGTGGCACAAAGTGGAGTGTAAACAGGTAGAATCTATGCAGTCAGCAGTGTGTATGCAGCGTTTGGAGGTGGTGACAACAGCGACAGTAACGGGCAGATTGCGAGTGGGAGGAGGAGGAAGTGCTGCAGCGAGATAACACACAACCAAAGAAAAGAGTGTTATTGTTCATACATGTGGGAAAAATCGCCTCCGTGTTTATAAAAAAAAAAAAACAGATGTAATTTCTCAAAGAGGTTGAATAGAAATTCTGTAAATCATATTGTGCGGTGATGGTAATATCACAGACACATATTTATTTATTTATTTTATATTCATGCGTGCAGATGCTCACTGACAAACAGGTCAAACGCTGTTACGTGGGAAGAAAAAATGATTCAAACGGATTTATTCATTATTCTCATGTTTCATGGATCCATTAACACGAACCTACTATCTGTATCTGTTTAAGTCTGTATTCAGATTATAGCAGAGGAAGAGAAATGGTCTGCGCTGCTTCATTTCTGCAATAAATGATTTTCTTCTGCCATTTATACTCCTTATATACAGTATAGACTGTATATGTTTAGCTGACAAACAATAATACACTGTTTTAACCATCCGCCTGAATTAATTCTATAACATGATTTATAACATGAACACAGAAAAACTGAGTGTAAATAAAAGTGATGGTGTAACTGTTAAAGGTCCAGGTGGTAATAAATAGTGGAGATATATCGAGAGGTTAGTGGATAAAAACAAGTTAGAAATGCGTTGGGACATATCACATGATTTTCTTTAAAAACTAAAGGTTGTGTTTATGATGGAGGGTAAAAGAGTGTCTATGAAAAAAAAGAAAGCAATTTCCAGAAATTAAGAATCACAACGGCTCCTTTTGCTCCGTCGGCTTTCTCCAGTCAGCTGATTTCTTAAAGGTCACATATTCTGCACATTTCCAGCCTCTATATTTATATTCTGGGGCTCTACTGGAATATCTTTGCATGGTTTCCAGTTAAAAACTCCTTATTTATCTTCTACTGGTCCTTTATGCAGCCCCTCAGTTCAGCCTCTGTCTGAAACAGGCAATTTTAGCTCCTGTCTCTTTAAGGCCCCGCCTCCTGATGAGCCCACTCTGTTCTGATTGGTCAGTTTCAGGAAGCTTCCTCCGGCTCCGGAGGCTACGTAAACAAACTATAGTAGCAGGATTTCACTTCTTTTTCTCCTTCTTTACTCCAAATGTCAACTTCTCAGATCCATCCGTACATGTTGGAGCTGAATCACATCTGAAATATGAGAGTGGACAACACATGGAAACACCTTAGCAACCACCTTAGCAACCAAGGCTATGGAATGGACAACTGTTTATGGGCATGTGCGAACAATCTGATGTCATCATAAGGAGGAAGTAGAGGTACATTTGCAAACAAAGCTTTCAGATCAGCCCTGACTTTTGACTTGTAAGGAGCATTTCTAGATACGTTCACTACAAGTTGGAAGTATCAGTTTTCTCTAACAGTGGCCGGAGCCTTTTTTACCTCAACTGCAGAGGGTACCAGGTCTTTATTTAAAGATGCTTTTATTTCTAGTATATTTGCTCATATTTTAGTACAAAGCTGATCTGATCTGATCTTCCGTTTGCTCTGTTAAATTTTTGTTACTGCGTTACTGGTAATTACGGTAATCTGCACCGAGCCGGCTAACCAGTTAGGCCTCTGCTAAATTGGTTGGAGATAAAATAATTTAATCATGCGGCTCCTCTAGACTTTCTGTATTTATTCGTGTCGACCAAGCCCCCACTCATCATCAGAGACCTGGCTTTTAACTGCACACCGGCCACTATTAGAGAAAATACGGTAATGTACGTTTGTATCTTGCAGTTTGAGAGTGAAACGGGACGCTGGCACCTAATGAGATCTGCTAACAAATCACTTTCATGAAACTACTTCAGTGAATGTAAACACACTGAGTAAGAGGCAGGTTTCAATATCAGATTATGAGGAAACATAACACCTGTGGAACATCAGTCAGATTTATTCTGCACTGAAAAACTAATCTGGTGAAAACTGATGAAAAGTTACTGAAGGTGAGCGTCTCTGAATGTCTGATTATTGAAGTGAAACCTTAAATGAGTTTATATTCTGCTGCATCTGCTGCTGCTGCTTCTGTTCTCACTGTAAAGACGTCTGAATCTGATGATTATCAAATAATCTTATAAGATAACCTGTTTATATGATTCCTAAACAGATTTATGGAGTGTGTGTGTGAAACGGTGATATGTGTTTATGGTAAATTCAGACAGATATATTGCAGAAATAGATTCTTCATGTTCAGAGCGCATAATCTTTGTATCAAGAGTCACATTCAGTGATAAAAATCCAAAGAACCAGCAGGAAACCAGATGTTCTCACTGCTGAAAGTGGATTTTTCCACCAGTGGACAGAAGGTCAGACGTGCTGTGACAGACTGGACTTCTCCTCTAGCTGCAGCAGCAGCAGCAGAGTCTCTCTGAACAGAACCTGACATGTTGACGGACTGAGCTGCCACAGCATCGATCCTGCTGCCTCCGTCACCCAGGAGGAGTCGGACTGAGCCTGATCCGTGTCCTGAAATCCCTGACACAAGGAGGACACTTCATGTGCACTTTTCTTGGCAGAAGAACTAGACTGTCAAAATAAGAGAAACACAGAGAAAGAGACTTTTTTGACCCGTAGATCAGGTTTTCAGGTGCATATTGGTACTTTTGTGGAGGAATTTTATGGAACTATATTGATATTGAAGTGGCTGCTGTCAGAAAGTACTTTAGTGATGTACAGTTTTACTACTTGTACTTCACGTGATTGTTCACATTTTATGCTTCTTCTACTCGCACTCACTACATTTATTTAACAGCTGGAGTTACTGCTCAGATTTTACTTTATAAAAACATCATCATCTCACAACACAGTGTTAAAGATTATAAATAAAACTCAAGTAAAAGTATATAAGTATTAACATCAAAAGTCCTCATTTTGCAGAAAGGTTCATTTCATCATGATATATATATATTTTATATTTTTGGATTATATAATTATTGATGCAACACGTTAATGTTGCAGTTAGTAAAGATGAATTTTAACGACTTTAGATGCTGCTGAGTAACTTAATCTATAATAATCATTTAATTTATTGGTGACATTTTACTTTAAGTCCAACTTATATATCATTAATAGGCAGTGATTAAATCTCATAAATAAACACATTATAATGTAGTTATACGCAGATACGAGCACACTTTTAAATGCTTATTAATATTTATTATAACTTCTCCTATGAAAACACATTTTATATTGTTACAACTGTGTTTTTATTTATTTATTATCTGTTTAGACAGCAGGTGTATAAAACATAACAGTCTAACAGCTGTCAAATAAATATAATATATAATAATAGAGTAAGAACGAAGGCTGAACGTCGCTTCAGCAGCCAATCAGGAGAGACGCTCACTGTTTTATTCCTCTGACTGTGTAAATCTGATGTTTTCACGTCACAGATGATGAACGACGACATTAAAAGGAGACTCGAGACTCATGTAGCCGTTACAGGAGTTTAATGTGAGGCGGCTGCATTGTGCTGTGACTGGGTGGAGGCATGAATAACCTTTCTCATAATTGCTGGGAGGCTGTAGTGAAGAAAGAGTTATAATGTTGAGTGTTTACAAGAACGAATATATAACAAATATATATATATACATATATATATACAGTGTATATGAGATGATGCTCAGTGGACTGAACAGCCTGAGGTGAGGACGGTCCTTCACTAGTAAAAACTACAATATTTCCCTCCTGGTAGGTTAATGTAGTGGAACAGAGGTATAAAGTAGCATGAAATGGAAATAGTGAAATAAAGTGCAGGTACTGTTTTGTACAAATGTACTTAGATGTTTTCCGTCACCGTGTGAGTTGTTGGGAGTGAAAACAGATTTGTGTATCAGAACTTTGTTTTTTCTTCTTTCCTCTCCCATTAATCATCTCACCACCCCTCAGATTTAATCTGCTGACCCTTTGGAGGGGCCCGACCCCTAGGTTGGGAACCACTGGACTAAACTAACTAACCGTTTCTAAGCAATATTTTTCATTATTAACTAATCTGGTGATTAATTGATTTGATTAACAGTGTCCTGGAGCATAAAGCAATGTCATCAAATTTCTTTTTATGTCTGACAAACAATCAAAAACCCCAAAATATTTCATTTATGATCACGTAAAACCAAAAAAGCTGCAAATTCCTACATTTGACAACTTACAGTATACCTATTGAATGTTTGGTGTTTATTCTAAACTTATATTTATTCTATACTTATAGTTTAATTTCCTTCTGATTGATAATCAATTAATTGCTGCAGTTATGACAGTAAACTGTACTTTTATTACTGATACTTTAACTACATGAAGCTGATAAAACTCGTGTATTTTTACTTCAGTAGGATTTTTAGGACTATTTTTAGTCGTATTTGTAGTTTTTACTTCAGTAAATGTTTAACATGAGCTAAAACAAGAGTACATAGTGTTAGTGAGAGTGTGTGTGTGCCAAAGAGATGCGACCTCATCAAGCAAACATATTGCATTGTAATTAACTGGCAGTCGTGGTATCCATAGCAACAAGCATCATCCTCGTTCCCCCCCCTGTAAAAA
Source organism: Thunnus maccoyii (assembly GCF_910596095.1). Lineage (NCBI taxonomy): Eukaryota > Metazoa > Chordata > Actinopteri > Scombriformes > Scombridae > Thunnus > Thunnus maccoyii. The sequence continues at coordinate 36,220,047 of NC_056535.1, read as the reverse complement.
GACTGTGAACACAGAATTAGGGCACTTGTGAGCTGTCTGTACTATTTTATATCTTTGACTGCGAGTCATTTGAAAACATTATGTACCATAAATACCACAGTTACTTTTTACTGCAGTGAATTGGCAGAAAGCTTCCTGCTGTATTTTTTCTCTCCGAGCCAAAGACTCAGTCGGTCAAAAGACTTCCACAAATCACCTGCAGCAGCCCACACACACACAGTGGTCATCGCTCACATTAATGTCTGACTATTTGTACCTTCTGCTGCTGGAGAGATGTTGATTGGGTTTGCCAGAGTTAATCACTTACAGTAAATAATATTTTAGTGTTCACGTGTTACCTGGTAGGTTGATGCCCGCAACACAGAGCCGTAAAAGAGGCTCCATCACTTCTGCTTCAATGCAGAAAGTTACTGTAGCTTTAATAAGAAAACATTGTGATCATGCATGAAAGACGACTCTTAGAGTTTTATGAGTATTTCCAAAACTTTAAACTGATTTTTTGTTGCACACACACTTAAACTACAGAGGACACTGAGGAGCATCGTAACATACTTCTCTCCACATAAACGGAGAGTGCAGAGATGAGCTCACACTTCACCTTCACCGAACTTAAGCTTTCTAACAAAAGGTTGAACTTTGTGCTTGACTTTTTAAAAAAGTAAGATCCTCCTCAGAGTTATAAATGTCCAGTTTGGACCTTCCTCTTGATGAAGCTATTCTTACACAGCCCAAATTACCAGCAACTACAAAACTATAGAAAACTTAGGAATGGTGCTTCCTGTTTACAGAATATTCAGCTGCTCTCTATTTTACCACCGCTGTCATTGAATAAGTCAACGGGACACAGACACCAGCTGCTGAAGGGCTTCAGCAGTTTATTATTGATGCTTCGGCTGTTGGTAGAACAGGTTTGGTTGTTCTGAACATGTACAAGAAGTAGCTTCTCTCATACACTGGGCTTCCAGGAAACCAGTGACTGTTCAAATCCCAACTAGTCCAAAAGTTCCAGTTTCAAAGCTTTATTGCCAAAAAGGTGGCTTGACAGGTCTAAACTAGCCTCATTAGCATGAGCAGCATGCTAGAACTAACAAACAGTGATAATTATTCTAAGAAAGAATATATATGTAACTTACAACAGTCAAACCAGAGGCAGAAACAGCTGTTTCAGCTCTGTTACAATGTAGAATAAAGAGAAGATGATAATAACTATAAAGATTCACATCAGCTGACATATTGGTCTCATCAGACACAGAGATATGTTTTTGTCTTGTACAGAAACTCTGTATGTAACAAAATGTACCTTTATGATCAATGACGCACAAAAAAGGCAAAAATAAATCCCACTTTTCTGGATTTTGCAACTCCAGAAAGTCATCACAGCTGCAACTATTGTTCGTATTTTTCTATCTTTCTTCACAGCGGAAACACAACGTTCAGTTTTACAAAGTAATCCACCAGGAACGTGCACCTTTATGTTTGTGTTTTGGTGAACGATGTTGCATTTTGTTGTCAGATGGATGTTTGAGGTTTAGTCAGAGCTAAATGCTAACATCTGCATGCTAACATGCTCACAGTAGCATTACTGACATGCAGATGTTTAGCTAGTATAAGTGTACGACGGTGTTTGCACGACTAACATTTACTTATTAGCACAAAACACAAAGAACAGCTGAGGCTGATCAGATTGTCGTTAATTCTGCAGGTTTTTGTTGGTGTAAAAGTATTTGACAGACTGATTTTGACCAGATGGTGGCGCTAGATGAAAAGTCAGAGGATCACCAGAGTTAAAAGAGTTCATCCTGATGGGAACATGAATGATTGTATAAAACTTCATAACAATCCGTCCAATAATTGTTGAGATATTTCAGTTAACATAGTAAACACACGGGATGAAATAATAAAGATAAATAAGTGTTCACAGTAGAAATTGCTGTCTGTTATTTATGTGTAAACGTCCTCTCAGCTCTGAAAGCTGCGACCACAGCGGAGGTCAGGTCTGCTAGAATAAAGCCTGATCCTCACATCTATCTGAGGTTTTTATAACCAACACAGTCTATCCAACCTCCAGTGAGATGTTAGATGAATAACGCTGACACAGACAGGCTTTCCTGCCCGTTACGGATGAACCTGTGAGACTCCGCGTGCCTCGAGGGGCTGCTGTCGTCCTGCTTTTTATACTTTCACAAAACTGGAGGTGGTCATCCAAAATCAAACGCAGGCCTGTAGCTGGCTGCTTCATGCAGCAATAAGACCTGTTTCCATATAGAAAGAAATATAACAGCTGAAATATAGAGAGAGTCAGACACAAGAGTCACTTATGAGAGAAAAAAGCTTCAGTTTCTGACTGACGAATGTTTGAAGCTTTTGACAAATGTCAGATTCTACGATCACAGTCAACTGAAGGCCGTTAGGAGATAAAAGGATCAAACAGTAGCTTGTCAAAATGCAAATTTAATGTTACTTTAAACGCACAATATGTAATCTCTCAATGAATGAGTGTGATGACGGTGTGAAGTAGCAAGGGATCATGGGAGTTGTTGTCTTCGTTGTTAAATAACCAGCTTCACTGGGATAGGATTACTCCAGTGTTCATCATTCAGGATGTTTTTACCCGCAGAGGTCTCCTCCTCTCCAGAACAAACAGACCCGGAGATTACAGGTAAAAACACTGAATAAAGCTGTTTCACCTAAAAAATCAGTGTTTCTCCGACGATGTTTGGTGACCACCGGACTTCCTGGAGGGGCTGTTAGCCGAGCTGCTGCTAACGTTTGTCCAGTTTATTTCTCTGATAACTTAAGATCCAGACGTCCAATGACTAAAATCCTTCTTCCGGCTAAAAGATATAGTTAAAAACCACCTAAATTTATCATGAAAATGTGGCTTAAAACTGAATAAAAGTCCATTTATAACAGTTTGTGTGGAACAACCACAACGCCGATGTATTATCTTGTATGTGTGTAAGTTACTCTTTGGTAGACGCCATTGTAGCGGACAAACACAGCGCCGCCGTATGCATCTGGTGCGTGTTTACTCTTTGGTAGAGGAGGTATGACGCCATCGACAGGCGACCAAATGAAACGGTCCGTTACTTTGATTAAATTACAGATTTCTCTGGGTTTGAAAACTGTTGGAAACATTTGGGATAATGTAAGGACACAACTCAACAACATATATAACATAGGTCTAGTTGTTTTTAGACATTTTAATGTGGAATAATTACATATTATAGCTTTAAATACATTTATTTTAAATCTAAAATGCAAAAATGCAAAAATTTTAAATCTGTCTCATTTTTTTCTATGAAATTTTCTCGTATGAATGTTTCAAGTTGGACAAACTTCATGACATGTGATCATTTGCACCATCAATGTCTATAAATTGTGATATAAGTCTTCCGGCTTCTGTCTTTTGGTCGTTGTGATTTTAACTCACAGGTTTGACATTTCATTCAAACCTCAGAGGCAATAAATCTACAGTAATTACAAGAATACTGATCAATCCCACAAATCCTCTTAAATCACTCAAATGTTAACAACAAATCTGATGTTTCTCACATTTGGTACATTGTGTTAACTCCTTGTGTCTCTACTGAAACCACCAATAATCAGGTTTACATTCAAATGTTGCACAAATTTGAAGCAAATTTCCAGAAAACTGACACAAGAAAAAACAAAAGATATTTTGATTTTTATATTTAAATATGTTTCCACTCAGATCTTTTTTATGCTCTAAATGGAAATAACATAAAAATATTTGGATGCAAATACGTTTGTATGAAACTCTGGTTCCAATTTATATCACTAGAATTAGTTAAATGTTTAACACTATTACAGATACAGCAGCTCCCAGTCGCCATATTTATATATTTATACGACAAAGATGATGCCAGAAATGGTTTTAATCTGAGTTTCTGCTGCCCTACGAGAAGCTGTATATATGTATATGAATAAAGTGTATCTGTGCAACCTTGATGAGACGGATTTCAACTGTGTAAACATGAAGGTCAGACACAAGCAAAGGAAATGTGTCCATAACTTTGAAGTTTCTGATAAATATGCAGGCAGTGATAATAAAGACAAGAATAAGAAATGAGTTTAAATCTACATTTAAAGACGATGATGAGAGTTAAGGATGAAAAACCTCTGATCTGAATACATCTGAACCCACCATCAACAAGCTGAAACGGTTCGGACTAACACAGGAAACACAGTCTGACTAAGAGTCTGGACCCACAGGAGCTTTTCAGCCGGTAATAGATGTGCCTTCGGTGGCTGTGTGTGCGTCTCAGAGGGCTGACTAAGTCTACCACAGCAATTCTTTTTATACTTAGCAAAGACAGCGAGGAGAAAGAGGCTTTCCAAGCAGCTGTGACAGGCTGAGAAGCAACACAAAGACACCCCCCCCACCACCACCACCCCGCCCCGCCAAAAAAAACAAGGAGAGAGGCGGCTGAAGGTGGAAGCGGCCTCTCCTGGGTCCTGGATTATTAAGAATGCCAGGGTCGCAGCTTCGCCAGGTACGGCGAGAGAATTGAAGACCGAAATGAGGAGAGAGGAGGAAGAAAACGAGGAGAGATGGTTGCAGCAGCAGCGGGTCTCTGCTAAAGCTTTACTCAATTTGTTCCTTCAATCTGACGGCAGAAAAACACTTTAAAGGCTCGTCGTGTGTTATTAGATGATGTATGATTTGTTCCACAGTCCCTTCATAAAAAAAACATTGTGAGTTTTGTACATTTTTTTTTTTGGGAGAGTATAGGTCATTCATATTCATTAATGTTGGTATTTTGTCAGTAATGCAGAGAGACATTTCTCCAGAGCAACAACATCAAACATCCTTTCTAACAGTCTCTGGAAACAGGAGCCTCCTGTGTGATGAAAGCAGTCGTGTTGAGGAAGTTCCCTTTTTTTTTTTTATTTGTTTTTTTTTTTTGCCAATCACAGCTGCTAAACTTGTCATGATTTTTAAAAAATGTGTCTGATTGCTTCCCTTGTGAGAAAGGTTTTAAATTAGACATTATTTCCTGCTGCAGTGATGGTCTACGGGGATGATTCCTGGTCGGAATATAAAGACTGTAACACCAGGATTCCACCGGGCGCCGCGTTCCGGCTCCGGCGCGGTTTTGCTCCGTCCTCTGCACGGCGTCTTATTCCACCGGAAGCGTGTCAGAAGCGGAGCGTCTTCACTGTGGGGAAGCCTTCCGCCGTTTAAAGTCAGTTGCACTCCTACTACAGTAATTACAGCAGCCTAGTCAAAGCTGATAAAGTGCCTTAAGGCTACCGTAATTACTGCAGTAGCAGGACAACTAAACTGCCCAATTTTGTTAACTTGCTCAGCTTTCGTTGATTTGGTCATTTTTCTTGATTTTCATGCTTCTACTATGGTTAATTAGGCTACGTAGTTAAATGGTTTCTTTATTCGTCTATTTTAATTGTGTTTATTGTTGATATACGACCAGGAGTCTGCACGGGGTGTTTTATTTTGAAAATTGACTGGATGCTCAATGCTGTTTCTGTGTCTGACTTCCTGCCCAGCTCCATCTGCTCTGTGCTGCTTGACACGGCTTCCGTAAAAAATAGACGAGGCGCCTATCTTTAGCGCAGCGGAGCGGAGAGCCGCTTCTGGGACGCTTCTGAAACGCACCGCAGCGCCCGATGGAATTTAGGGGTTACCTTCATTAAAATGATGCATTTCTCTGGTTTAACATTGTTGGAAATATTTGGGATAATATAAGTACAAACTCAACATAATATATAACACAAGTCTAGTTGTTTTTATACATTATAATGCGGGAAAGTTACATATTAGACCTTTAAGTAGCTTGACTGGAGTTAAAAGCAACAACAGTCATGTGTCTCCGGCTCTGTTTACAGCTGCTCTATATGCAAATAAACACCTTCATATATTATATATATGATATATAATATTATTATTGTTTTAACCGGGGGTCAAAAGCTGTTTTCAACTCATTTGATGAACAATTTTGTGCTCTAGTAAGATATTTAATCATAAATACATTGGTTGTATAGATTTGAATGGTGATGACACGGCAAATATAACCAACTATTACAACTATTTTCTGACATTGTGTTCACTCAGGGATTAATCAATTATTTGACTGACAGAAAATTAATCAGTAACTATTTTGATAACCAAATAATATTCTATTAAAGGAAAAATGACAAAATTTGCTGGTTGAAGCTTCTAAAATGATGATTTTAAGCTTTTTTGTGCGTCATTAATGATAATAAACTGAATATATTTGGATTTGGATGAAATGTGACATTTGAAGACGTCACATTAATTATAACTAACATTATATTGTGTTCATTAATGTTTCTGTTTGTTTCACAGGAGGACACCAAACATCAGTTCATGCAGGTTTACTGATTGGTGTCACTGTGCTCAGAGATGTCAGTGGAGCTAAAACTAAAAAAAAAAAAAAAGACAGTTTAATTGCATTTACTGAGACTTCCAGGGTGTCAGTGAACATGCTGTCAGCTCAGAGGCGGTGAAGCCTGTCAGTCACTGCAGCGGTCGGTGTGAGGAGGCTTCACCGCCGTCTGGTTCAAAACGAGTCCAGACGACGCTTGAAAACAGACCATAATGACCCATTTTAACCATAAACTTGTTGCTCTGTCTGTCAGTAAATTCTCTCCTTATTGATGAAATATGACAAACTGGAGTTGCAGCTTTGTGTTAACGTGCAGCTGTGATAGTTAGCTTAGCATGCTAGTAGCTAAAGCTAACCATTATTAACCTGCATGCAGCTGCAGCAGCATGTGTGAAAACACACCTGAGTCACTTCACATGAACATAAACATAAATCACAAACACCGTCACGCCAGTACGGTACCGTCTGACTGACAGGAAGTGAGAGATGTAAAAATATCTACGGTTCGTTATGATTCTGTGATGTCATAGCGCGGGTCGTTGTAGTCTCGGTAATTAATGATAAACACCACATAAACAAGCATGAATGACAGTTTAGTTTCTGCTTTCATGACGTCGGCTCCGCTCAGCTGGATGCACCTGACGTTAACGAAAACAGTCGACTGGAAACGTTTTAATGTCGACAGCCGGCGCTGATGGAGGGGAAGTGGTCTTTACTGTCAGGACACCTGAACTCTGACATCACTTCCTCTTAAATCACTTCTTTAAACTCATACTTCATCAGTTAAATATTTACAGTATTATTCTTTAAATCTCATTATGTTTTATATGCTTATATGATTTTTATCTTATGTCTGGTTCACTGTTTTCTGTTTATTTAAAGTACTGTGTGTCACTGGTTTTACTGGTTTCTGCCTTTTGATTTTAATTCTGTTTTTCTGTTTTTATTGTTTGTTGTGTGCAAAGAACTTTATAAGACTGGTTTTAAAAAGTGCTCAACAAATAAACCTCATTATTATTGTTGGCAATACTGGCTTTGAATTTGACAAAATGCTGCCTGGTGTGTTTGTAATAATAAAAGACAGATACAAGGTTTGGGCTTCTACAACCGACACAAGTGTAGTTTTCATGAATCAGCGCTGTTGTTGTGGCACCTCAATGAATAAAGGTCAGAACTGCTTTTCCAGCACTTTCATGGATGAAAAAAAAAAAAAAAAGTGTATCCAAGAGTTATGAGTCTGTGTGTGACACAAAAACATAATAAACAGACCCAGAAAGCCTTTACTCACAGATACTGTGTGAAACAGATTTGTCTGGAATCAACGTCGGATAGATCCAATTTAAATTCCAGCATCTATTAGCTGCTTATTCGTTCTCACAGGGAGTTGCAGTCTGTCCCAGCATGCACTGGGTGCAACGACGACTCAGCTGCCCATCAAATATCAAATATCAAGCACAGATGTACAGACAAACCCACTCGCATCCACACCACCTGACCTGCAGCAGAGATATAGTCTGAATAACTCAAAATGTGTGTTAATGAAGCCACCAGTCGGATATTATATACAGAATTATGTGAAGAATGTTTGACCCTTTGAACCCTCTGCTTGTAGTTTTCATCCACCAATATGTATGTAAGTTTTACTATACGTGTTTTTATGAATACTTATTCTGCACATTTCCTGCTCTATATTTATATTCTGGGGCTCTACTGGAATAAAAACTCCTTATTTATCTTCTACTGGTCCTTTATGCAGCCCCTCAGTTCAGCCTCTGTCTGAAACAGGCCGTTTTAGCTCCTGTCTCTTTAAGCCCCGCCCTCCTGATGAGCCCACTCTGTTCTGATTGGTCAGCTTTCAGGAAGCTTCCTCCGACTCCGGAGGCTACGTAAACAAACTATAAACTTTCCGAGACACCGAGTTAATGTCATCACCTGACCAACAGTCCAAAACCCCCAAAACTTCCTCTCAGCTTTTGCTTTGTGTCTTTAATTTTCTAATCATGTGATGTGCAAGAAGCAGCAAACCATTCGTTGTTGTTGGTGAACCGAGTGGGGAGAAGTGTGTTTTTATTTCTGCAATAAACCCATTATCAACATTAATATTGTCACATATGGTGGAGAATATTCTGTATGAGCTGTTGCTTTCATCCTGCCCATTAACTCCCATTAACACTGTGTAAAAAAAAACTGAACAACCGTGATTTATCTTCTGAAAGCACCCAAACCCACCTACCGGTCTAATTATCCGGCACATGCGGAAGGCGAGTAATGACACCCACCCTCTCAATTAAAAAACACAACACCACTAATCATAAAAAGCTGCTATCAGCCTTTAGCCAAAGTGTTTTGTTTTTTTACGAGAGAGCGAGGGAGAGGTTCAATTTTCATTTTGCTCACTAAAATATATTGCTAACACGGGGGGTATATACTCCATCATGTGCAGTGTGGCAGGAGGAATTTAATGACCCTGTGTCTTCTCTGTGTCAACCTGCACCCGTGCTGAGTCGACCGGTGATACGGCCTCTAATGAAGCACACCTGGGAGGAGAGGAAGGGAAACACGAACACATAAAACACACAAACAGAGAAAATCAGACGTCAAAGACAAACTGAGGATGTGAGATAATAAGAGGAAGGTGATGAGTATTCACAGATCCTGTTGGTTTTATTAATTTCATGATGTTTAGTGATGACAAAAAGCTTTTTTACTGGTCAAACAGAAGCAAGTAGTAGCTCTAGCTACTAGCATAGTTAGCATAGTAGCTCTAGCTGCTATGCTAACATTAGCCAGGCGACCTAATTTGTAGTTTTAAGCGAGACAGAGCCTGCTGCCCTTCCATATCTCATAATTACATAAAATTATCACATAAATACAAGAAATCCTCATAATTACAAGTAATTTATGTGATTATTAGATAATTTTTTTGTACTGAGATAGTTTTAGAGAATAGTTTTTTTCATAATTATGAGGTCATTTCATGTAATTATGTGTAATTATATTTTGTCATATTTATGATAAGTTTCATGTAATTATGTGATTAGACAGTGTGCCTGTATGGTTCAGAGTATCTGCACAATTCTCAACTTCAAATTTAATGACTTTTAAGACCTTTTTAACACCTAAACAAGGAAAAAATAATAACATTTCCACGGCAAAAAGAAGTGAAAGTATAATACATAATATAATACAGTGTTGTTGCATTTTGCAAACTTATTAGTGATGCACTGCTGCCGAAACCGCCTGTTTAGGCTTTAGGCCTGTATATTTAAACAGATAATAGGCCTATATATGCTAATACCGATAGATGGTTGTTTATGCCGATGTTTGTTAATTTCACTTTCACTTCATTTCAAGGAAAAAAACGACCTACAGGTGATGTAACCACCACGAACCCTACGATCAAACCTCTGATTCAAACAATGAACGGGGGTGAAATATTAAGCCAAACCACAGCCTGAAGCAATACAACCGTTCTCACTACAGGTCTGACATCACATTAAATGTTAACACCAGAGATATGAACATATCTGCTGGAACAGTCACATCCCTCTTTACATAAGGCTTAAAATCTTCATGGAGTAACTTATAGACTGCACTATGCAAAGATCAATTCTGAGAGCATGTGAAACACTTGGATGTGATTTCCCCTCTTGCAGCTCTATAGAATCACAATCGTTTACGGTTAGAACAGCTGTTTTGTCGATCACATTTCTATCAAATCACGTAGCGCTACACCTCGTTGTCTTCAGGAGAATGAGGCCTTTTTTTCCAGTGAGATGAATCTAAGCAGATAAACCTGGAAGCATGACAGCTGAAATAAAAACTACCTGAGTCTTGTTGAACTGGGAGGTTTCCTGGGTAAACAAACTTCACATCGTTCTCCATCCAACTTGTATTTCAGTGTTATTTTTACGTGTCCAGAGGAATAAGAGGAATAATGAATATATACATAATGACCCTCGGTGTTTAGGTGCAGGTCTGTTATTCTTTCACTTGTAAGCTCTGCTCTGCAAGAGAGCGACACTCCATCGTTGTTGGATAACTGACAGCACATTTGCAGGTGTTTCTTACATATAATTATACAGATTTATCCCCGGTCTCGTCCACTTATTGGAAACGTTACAATATCTATACTCATTGTTTTTATACAGATCAAAATTTTATGCCTCTCCTCCTAAAAACTGAGACATTTTAAGACATTTTAAGACTTGTAATGGTTGATGCTTGATCCCAGGGTTAGGAATAGGCTTATAACAACTTTTAAGGTAAAATAAATTATGACGACCTGCAGCTTTGCATCTCGGCCAAAAACTGACGACACCCAATAAAACACAGATGACCCCGTGTGATCTAACATCTACCGAGCCCGCACCCTGTACGTCTGCTCTGTCCTGCTTGTTCTGCTTTGACTTGTTTTGCTATCAACGGAAATCAAAAGAGACTCCAGCGTCTGCAACAACACAAACACGTTGAAGGTTACAGTTCAGTTCACTAGTGACGAGTACGATGTGTGAGCCGCTAAAATGTTTTACTCTCGTCAGCTCTGCTGCTCAGATGAAATCCGTTTGCATGCTAATGTTGACTCTATATATATATATATATATATATGTTATTTGGCTTAGGCTAGGTGGTTAGCGACCTATTAGACCAGCGGTTCTCAAACAGTGTACCATGAAGTAAGATCAAGTGTGTCAATTCATTTTTTATAAACCTAATGGTTTATCAACTTTGGTAACGAGGAGGAGGAACAATTATTTAGCTGCACTAATAACAGCTGATGTAAACAGTGCTGCTAAGTAAGCTGAAAACAAAGTATCGGCTTCCACAGATTACATTAGTCGTGCAGCAGATTCAGGTTAATTCCTTTTACTTCCCTCCCTGAAGTTGTTAATGACACATCTACATTAATAATGGTTTTCAGTTTCTCCCATCATATTGACATTCCACTGTTCTCTCATCTATAACCATGTTTCCATCAACTGGTTTGGAGCGAATAAAGTCAGCTACACAAAGCGTAATTTTGTCAGAAGTTGGCGGTAAAAGCTACGTTACACACGGCTGTAATAAACAGAGTAGAAGAAGCAGAGGTTACAAACCAGAAACTAAAACAGTTGCCTCGCTCATCTACGAGAGAAAAGTGAAGAAAGGTCTTCAGGAATGTAACTGCTCTTTCATTTCAGCTAGTACTGGCTATGCTGTGGTGCATTATGGGAACATCCAGGAAGACACCAACAGCTGAACATGTGAGTTATATGTTTGCTGCGTCAGAACTTATTCAACAAAGATTTTTCTATTTTCGCCATTTAGTGCATTAATTCTTTTTCAAAAAAGGCGAAAACGACTTCAAACGAGCGTAAAAACTTTTTTTGTGAAATTGTTGTGAAAGTTTTTTCAGATTTTTGCTGTTTCCATCAACCTTTTCTATACTTCAAATACTTCATGGTTTATGTTCCTCTGAATGCACATCAACAAGACATCGTTTTCTTACTGCATCAGTCATAAACTGAGATATCATCCCCAAACCATCATATAATCTGAATTATTTTGCTGTTGAAAGCTCTTGTACTGATTCATATAAACAGGTCTGCATATTTCTGATGAGTGATGTCACTGCTGCCTGTCAGATTGTCAGTGTGCCGTTAAGGGAAAATATCTCTAATGACGATATAATCATGACATTTGAGATAATCCACATGATTGATAACCGTGAGTTAATGCACCTTGTGATTGAGGTTTGACATTTGTCTCCGTGTTTACATGATGCATTTCTGTTTGGTGGTTTGTTCAGAGCATCTCACTACTGAACTCTTTCATGCATAGTGGTCACTACAGCGGACGGCTATTCAAAAGCTGTTTTCTTATACGTGCGTGGGTTTTAACCATAGACTGTATGAAAATATGGACGTAGTTACCGTGACGTCACTCGTTGGTTTCTGAAGAGCGGTTTTGAAGCTCAAAGTGAGCCGCTCCGGCCGTCGCCATCTTGGCAGTGCGTGACGCTGCCTAACTCCCAGCCAATCAGAAATGGGCAAAGAGGCGGGCCGAATGGCTGAAACAAGCCACCTAGCGGCTGGTGGACCTGTCACTCAAAGCAGCCATGTCCTTCATTATGCAGAACTTTACGGCTTAATAAAATTTAAACAGGTGAGTTATAAAAAAATTCACCTCCGTACAGTTGTCATGAAAGAGGAAATTAGCTACAGAGACCAAAACCGTTGTTTGTACCAGACTGTAAACATGTTTATTTCTGCTGTAAAGTTGGACATTTTAACATGGGGGTCTATGGGGATTGACTCGCTTTTGGAGCCTCAAGTGGTCGTTCAAGGAACTGCAGTTTTTGGCTTCATTTTACAGCCCCGGAGGTTGCTGCTTGGTTTTAATGGTAAAGTTGCACATCAGCTAACACAGTGGACTCTAGTGTGTCATCTCATACGCTGCCATCCACTGGCCAGCCTTTGTAAGTGCAACACAAATTTCTCAAAACCAAGATGGCCGCCTGCCGGCCGGAAACACTCACCAGCTCAGGAACATCTTGCCGATCTTTCTATAGTAATAGACCCCTGCAGGTAAATAACATTTTGTAACATCAAGTAACAACTAAGGAGTAATACAATTGTTAAAATTTCCATGTATTGATTTTATGTTGGGAGAAAATGACGATTAATCATCTGTCCACTGAGTTGGACAAACTCCTTGAAAAATATGTGTTTAAAAAAAATGAAGTTTAAATATTGTTTTTCATGCCTAAAGAGGAATAAAGACACTAACTGAGGTTTTCATAATTCATGAATGAAAGAGTTAATAGCCATAACATTTGTACATGAGCTCAGAAAAAGGTATTTATGAGTCATTGTTAATGTTAGACCACTTGACTGACCATCACCAGTTATGTGTCATGTAGCCTGTTAATGTATTAATACATTCAGCGTAGTTTGTGCACACATGAACACCTCTGGACATCTCTTTGCCACCCCAGTTAATAAAATTCCTCGAGCCGCCTCTGGTCCACAGAGTGAAGCCTTAATGTGTTTGTGGTGCGACTCTGGTGCCAACTAGGCCATTTAGGAACATCAGGGGTGTAATGAACTGAAAACAGCTGTGGAACAGATGACTTTTCTATCACAGGGGAGAATAATTACCCTCCCATTTCATTCCACTGAGTGTTGCATAGCAGGGATGCAGGAGCCAGTTTGAGCTTATACTGGCTTTTTGATGGACCTCCCCCCCCCCCCCTCCTCCCATTAAATCCAATATCTGAAACTGTTTACTTTCAGCTAAAACCTGCAGAAAAAGTGTCACAGACAATCACACAGTCCTGCTGAATTATTTGGATGATGTTAGATTTTCTCTAGATGGAGAATCTGATGGATGAATCAGGATGTAGTGAAGAGAAAATAATCATTTAATCTTTATATTCTTTTGTGTTATAACTTCAGAAATGTCTTGTATAAGTAGCGTTTATATATTATATAATGTGTGGTTTGCGGCAGTGATTTGATTTTCGTCTGTCAATAACTGGAAGCACCAGTGTAAGTCATAATTACAGGTTTAAGTATGAGATGTTTTTCTTGTAATTATGAGATTGTTCGCTGTGATGTTTTTGGGCACAGTTGCATAGATGTCGATCATTACGGAGAACTGTTTGTGTAAGTAGCTTTTATATTGTTTTCTTTCACATTACATACAGTTATGTGCTTTGCAGCAGTGATTTCAGTCAATCATGTACACTTCTCTGCAAATAAATTCCATTTTTATTTATCTTGTGATGACTGCTCTTCATCCTGTGTACTTTGAAAAAATTTGGGATAGAAGGAACATTTCCTGCTGCTGGAGTGAAAAGCCTTTGAATGACTGTTATTAAATATGTCCGGAGCTCCGTGGACATTAAAGCTTTCTGGCCATTAAATTCATTTTTTTTAAAATCAGCTTTCAACTGGTCAGAGTCAGGGAAGCCCGGAAGCCAAAGCTCTAAAAAGCTTACAGCGGTTATTAATCTGTGAGTCTGAAATTAATGTTAAAAGGTATCTACAACAGATAAAAAAAAAAATGTGGGAGGGGTGTCTGAATGTCACTGAGTTAGATGACATATTAACCCGATGGACGTAATTAGTGTCATTAAGCTCGTTCCTTCTTCTCAGAGTCATAAATCTGTCAAATCCACATTCTTCATACCTGCAGACGTTTCCTTCTAATCAAGCTTTTAGTTTTCTTCAGTGTCTCAAATACAAGCTAAAGAAAATGATCAGCAATATCACATGATGTAGGAAAACAATCAATAGTTGCAGCCGTATCTTCAACTGTACATCATGTTCTAAAATATGTACAGCAGCACAGCTCACATGCAAACTGATGGCATTTTATTCTGAAAATAACATCATATATGTCATGTGACTCTAATATAAGCCTGTGAATAAAGGGAGCGAAAGCAGTCTGGGATCCGAAGGGTTAAAGAGAGTTAGAATGACTGAAATAAACAGTGAAGCAGGTCAAATACTACATCTGAAAGAATTCAAAGAAATCGGGGGCTTTACGCTGTATTTCATGTTATTGAAAACCTTTAACATAATAAGAATTAGATAAGAGACAGTCGGCGCTACGAGGAGAGAGATAGACAGACAACTTCAAGTAATTCCCTCTAATTATGAGACGTATTAAGACTTTGTGAAGAGCTGCTGAAATCCTGCGAGGGGGGTTTTTAGCAGAGTGAAGGAGAAAAAGGATGATTTGTTCCAACAAGCATCACTCCTCCCTCTCTGTCTCCAAACTCAACCTCATCAAATCAAAACATCATTTTATAGAGGGAAAGTGCCGCTTTGGGACGTGTTTCAATTTATTTTCCTTCTTTTGACCAGGTGAAAAGATTCAAATCTCACAATAACAATAACAATAAAAAGCATTGTTATGAGTTCTATTTGTTTTGGTATTTCATTTTGACAGTTCTTTCTCCTCCTCTTTTCTTCCTGGTGCAGTCGCACTGAAAATCACTTCTCATTCATGCCTCAGGCTGCTGAAACTGCAGAGAAGAAGAGATGCTGTTTGACTTGTGTGACAGAAGTTAATGACAGTGAAGTGTTTGATAAGATGCTGAATAAGTCACAATTTTGTGGACTGTTGTTGTTGTTAGCACGCTAGCAATGCTAACCCCTGCAGGTCATGTTTACAACCCTGCCAGCGCTGTTTCCTGTCCCGCCTCCTCCTCCTCCTCCTCCTCCTCTTGGCCACACCGTTTCAGATCCCGGTCTGAGCGCATGCACGTGTGTGAAGAGCTACAGGTGAGGTCCTATGATTGGACTGTTTGAAAGGATCGCTGCCAGCTGATTGGACAACATGACGTCAACCAGCTGACAGCAACCTGCTTCTTCTCCTCTTCCGGCTAGTAAAGGACCAGTGTGTAAGATTTAGTGGCATCTAGCAGAACAGACTTGGCACTTGCCATGTTTCTACAGTAGCCCAGAGCGGGGGGGGGGGGCGCTAGGTGTCACTTAATCCTACAGACTGGTCTTGTGATGTCATCATTTAGATCTGTGTGTGCCTGTGAGTCAAGTCAGGGGGCTTTACAATCTGTACAGCAATAAAACTTCCTCTGACCTTTGATTCAAATAAAAGAAAAACTCCCTAAAAGAAAAAAAAAACCTTTAATGGGAAAAAAATGTTAGAAAGCTCAGGAAGAGCAACATAGGAGGGATCTCTCTCTCTCTCTCTCCCAGGACGCACAGACGGGAAAGAGATGTTGAACAGAACAGAGCGAGAGAGCAAAATGACAGAAACACAGTGTTGACAAACAGCAGGACAAAATGATGTCGAGATGAGTTTATGTCAATAAAATTTCCTTAAAATAGAGTAAAAATGATCAATTTAAAAGCAAACATGTTGACCGAGAGCACCGTTTACTATGATCCTTAACAGCTGTTGTGAGACAAACAGTAGAGAAACTAAAACAAGCAACAGATTCACTATTTATAATATTTATGGGTTGAGAATGTTTTTGCATCATTTTACTTGAATGTGACATTCCTAATTCACATTGTGTGTGTGTGTGTGTGTGTGTGTGTTGTATGTATGTATGTGTACACATATGCATATATTCCGTAGATACAGCATTGATACGTACACGCACACTTACTATTTGAGATTTTACTTCCTCCTCTCTCACTCATACAGTGCAGATGTAATTATATGTATTTATGTTCAACTAAACTTTTGTCACAAAAAAATAAAAGCTGTTTCTACAAGGATAGCAAAACAAGAACACACACACTCACACACACATATATATATATATGATCATGGTCACTTCCGGGGACATTACATAGACTTACATTCATTTCCTGGAGTCTAACCAGAACCACTGACCCAGAAATCAGTCCCAGCTGGGGACACGGCGTTTGTCCCCAGTTGGACAAGCTGTCCCCAATGAACTGGTCCCAAGTCCCAAAAAGTAGCTTATGACAGACCACACGCACACACGCACGCACGCACACACACACACACACACACACATCCCTTACAAACGTGTGATTTGCAGTTATTGCCGCTGTATTGTATTTAAGTGTAAAGGATCCATTACAGTCATCAAGCCTGCTGAGCCGACTTGACCCGGCTTCACTCCACTCACACGCCAGCTGACAGGCTCATACCGCAGCCAATGCGGGGTGTGTGTGTGTGTGTGTGTGTGTGTGTGTGTGTGTGTGTGTGTGTGTGTAGGGGTCTAGCTTCTGTGAGATATTGGGGGGGAGGGGGTTACATAGGAACATATGAAGCGTGTGGCTGACTTTAATGATGATGCTGGTAAATATGTAATCAGAGTACGGTGGGTTCCGCTCTTACCTGGAACAGGCGAAGGATGTTCGCCACCATGATGGACACGGAGCTCGCCGACGCTCCGATGACCCCGATAACTTTCTCGGGCTTCACGAACACCGGCGGCTCCCCGTTGGTGCACCTGACGTCCGACGTGTCCTTCTGAATGAGCGCCTGGACGAAAGTGAGCGACTGCTCCAGCGCGTACGTGTCCCGGGAGCAGGTGTCCAGGACCCGCGCGCCCAGCGTGACGTTGGGCAACAGCTCGTCGTCGCTGTTGATCTGATCCAGCGCGTACATCATCGCCTCCAGCCGGTGGATGCCGTTTTCCTTCTTGATGTCACCGCACGGCATCCCCGGGACCCCCCTGGCGTGCACTGGGAAGAGCCCCCCCAGCGTCACGTCGCCCTCCACCCGGATCGAGTGCGGCGCGTAAATCTCCTGGGAGCCGGCCAGGTCCAGGAAAGCATGAAGCATCCACAACACCCGGAACGTTACGCACGGTTTGAGTTGAGGGATGTTATGACAGTGTCGGGCCATGATTGGATCTGTTTCCCTCGCGAGTTAAAAGAAAGCGGCTCCGCCACAGACTCCGACTGGAAAAAATGTAGAACCACTGCAAGGTGGAGGCACTTTTTAGGATAGTTTTCCGAATCCAGCAGCCGAGTTCATTCTTGTCCTCGATCCAGCAGAGAAAACCGCCCGTTCACTCGAAGATAAAGGCAGGTGCAGGTTAATCTGACAGCTGTAATTCCCGCAGGTGAAGCTTTAATGCACACAAACATACAAACCTCAGCGACTGATTCACCAATGCGTTATTCCTCTGAAGTGTGCGCAGAGCTGCTGCTGCTGCTTCTGCTGCTGCTGCTGCTGCACACAGCCGCGGTCGCTTGTTGCTTGATCACCCATTCCGGGATTTAAGAGGAAAAGAAACAAAGAAAGAAAATCACACAATCAGTCGCTCATAAAGGGCAGCGAGGAAGAGAAAAAACGGGCACTCCGTTAACTCCTATAGGCTATCCCGGTATTCCGTCTTTGGAGATGTGAATAACCCAGCCCACGTTCGGCACTGATGGCATACTTAAAAAAAATAATAAATGTGGTCACACCTGCGGATAAACACCAGGCAGGTTTAACACTTTTCTCGAGCCTGAAAACAAGACGTGAAGACAAAAAGACCAAAAGGAGAAGAAGAAGCTGGAGCCGCGCAGCAGCACGCACCGCTGACTGACGGCACGAAATAACTGCGCTGCGCTCAGAGCCAAGCAGTCTGTGACAGACTCCTCATCCCTCCTCCTCCTCCTCCTCCTCCTCCTCCTCCTTCTTCTCCCTGCCCGGGTCCAGTCACCTGTCTGCGATCAGATGTTGCATCTAGAGGACCAGAACAAGTGCAGTATTTATGGGTTTCAGTATTTCAGCGCTGAAAGTGTCCGAATAACCGCAACAAAAGAAGAAATCTTCTTTCTGCTCTCAAAGCTGGAAGAGCAAAAAACAAAAAAAACCCCTCTCTCTCTGTCTCTCTCTCTCTCTCTCTCTCTCTCTCTCTCTCTCTCTCTCTCTCGTGCACTCACGCACATACAGTCACGCAACACACACGCGCACAGTCCACCCACGCGCGTTCGTGTAATTATCAGTGTGAGGTACAGGCTGCCAAAACAATATGCACAAACACACTGAAGGAAAAAAAAAAAAATTATCCTTTTTTTCTTTTGAATTATGAATAGCTGGTGTTGTCATGAATGGCTGCATTCAAAAGAACAGAACAGAATAAAACACAATAGAGTCTGTTGCTTCTGTTCCCAGAAATTAACCCGATGTATTTGGGATCATCTTTAACAGCTCATAAACATATTAACGTTGTTTTATCGGCTTAATTTTTCCCAATTTTATCAGAATTTCTTAGACTCCAGCTGTAAAGCAGCTTAACTTTATTAATTTAAAATGATCTATAGTTGTGATTAATCTTTCTCTCCAGAATCCAAAATCACATTTCTTTGTTAATGAGTGACTTTTGAGCAAACAAAAGGAAAATATATATATTTGTCAACAAATCCTTCAAATTAAACGATGAAAAACGTGCTTTGATCACGTGACTCCAGAACGACACATAGGAGCGTTTTGTAATCTGGCGCCTCTATCGGCAGGAGATTTCCAAAACCGTCACACATCACCAGTGGTGGAAAAGAACTTAATATATTTACTCAAGTGATGTACATGAGTACAATTTTGAGGTACTTGTACTTTGAGTTTTTGCCGCCTGGTCACCAGAATAAAACTTTGGCATTTAACATTTCTGCAAACCATGGATACGTTGAATATCTCACGTTTCACCACATGTAATACGTATCATATCAACATTTCTAAAGTGACGTAGTTAACATGAGATCTATATGAGCTGACTTTCCTATTAGGAGGAAGATGAGGAAAAGGAGGAGGAGGAAGAGGAGGAGGAGAGGGGTCAGTGGGTGGTTAGTAAGTTTGTTGGCAGAAAGTTGGAAATCAGCAGAGAGCATGGCTCAAGACCACCTTGAAATCGATGCCCACTTCCTGTTTCAGCCGACAAAACCGGGTGTTTCTAGCGAGACGTCGGGACATTTGCAGCCGTTTTTATTTTATTTTATTTTTTATTTTAACCCAAACCATGATGTTTCTCTAACCCTAACCAAGTGGTTTTTGTGCCTAAACCTAACCAGACCTGAACCACAGCGTTGTCGCATCATAAAACATCATTATTCAACTGATAACGACCAACACTGACATGTAGACATTCAGTGTATCCGTGGTTTGTAGAAACATACAATGCCAACATTTTATTCTGGTGGTTGGGTTTGTTGTTCCATGTGATGCTACTTTCTACATTTCAGAGGGAAATATTGTACTTTCTACTCCACTACATTTATTTGACAGCTTTAGTTACTTTTCAGATGAAGATTTGACACAATGGATAATATAACAAGCTTTTAAAATACAACACATTGTTAAAGATGAAACCAGTGGTTTCCAACCTTTTTGTCTTTTGACGCCTTACAAAAAGCAGTGTGAGATTTACTGTATATAAATAGTCTTTGACGGTAATTACAAGCAACTACCCAATATATCCATCTGACACTCTTCTTCAGAGGGATATTTTTTGTAGCTCCCTCAATTTGTTTTGTGCATTGCACATTGTCACTTTTCCATTATGAACACACTTAACATTTAAACCTGCTGTATACTGAATGAGTGATCCAACTGTGGTGAATGACGAATGAGCAGAATACGCTGAATGAAACTTAATGACTCTTTTGTCGACTCTACTGCTGTGTTTTTTAGATATATATTGTATAGTCTGAATATACGTTCATATTTCTATCTCCAGTGGATTGGAAATGTGTTTTACTACTTTAGGGGAGATGTCAATCAAAGACAGTCTATACAGGCCCACACACTGCTAAGTAGAGGGGCCTCAAGGGGCCTTTGAACTGGGAGAAGCAGAAGAATTTAAAAATATATTGTTATGACCCAGCCTAAGAGAAACCCTGGCGCAACATGAAAATGACACTCCCTCTCCCCAGCTGCCAATAAAAAAAAAAAGCAGCAACAAGGGATTTTGCAGCCTTTAAATGTTTATTTCATAGTTGTGGTTTCAGGGTGAGTTAACAGCAAAACAACAAACAAGAGGGAACTAAAGCTAATCAACCTAAAATTACCTATTTAAACATACAGAAACAAAAATACAAATCACTGACATAACTCCTAACTTAACAGAAACAGGAGGAAAGATATTAAAAAAATGCCATCCACCTCTACAGAAACTGGGCTGTTAAACATATTTACAATACTGTACACAGTGGGTCAGAGAAGCAGAACAACAACAGCAACAACAATAACAATAGATACATGACTAGCAACAGCAGGAGAAGGACATCCCCACGTCAGCGCGGTCCATGGGGTTGAAGAAGAAGTCAAGGTAGTAACATGCATTAATGGTAGATGAATACATACAGATGGAGAGGAGGAGAGAGGAGCTCAGTGCATCATGGGAAGTCCCCCGGCAGTCTAGGCCTATAGCAGCATAACTAAGGGCTGGTCCAAGGCGAGCCTGGTCGGCCCTAACTATAAGCTTTATCAAAAAGGAAAGTTTTAAGGGTGTCTGCACCCCCGGACCAAATCTGGAAGATGGTTCCACAAGAGAGGAGCCTGATAGTTGAAGGCTCTGCCTCCCATTCTACGTTTGGAGACTGTAGGAACCACCAGTAAGCTGCATACTGGGAGCGCAGTTTTCTAATGGGGTAATAGGGTACTATGAGCTCTCAATAATCACAGAGATCAATGGCATAGAACCAACAGCAAGTACGCCAAAACTAGTTACAAAAAATGACCAGCAGGTGTCGCACTGAGTGAACCTCCTCATCAATAGGTTTGTACACTCAATGTCTCAAAAAATAAATAGAAATGTGGATATGTTGACAGCCAGACAAAAAACAGGCATCTATAGATAGGCATTTATGCAGTGACTAATCTACACAGACAGTGAACATCATATGAAGCAGTAAATCAGTTTGGGACATCTCATCCAGGTAGCATCAGTTAGAATAAAGCTCTCACTGGACAGTGGTCTCCATCAGCTGTGATCATGTGGAGCCACTTGATAACTGGCAAAACACACTCAATGTAATTCTGCAGACCGGTTAGAGACTCATCCTACCTGATAGGAAGGGACCGCTTTACGGCTATTATGGAGATAGGACGAATAATTTCCGCCCACTAATAACTTTGTCGATATACATTTGACATTTGAATATTGTATTGAGATAGACTTGAAAAAGTCCAAACCTATCCTTGAATCTACTTACATTTTGAGAATGCTACAGGAGGCGTTCAAGTTCGTTTCCCATACAATATGTTATGTGAACACTGCACTGATAGATATTAACATTTCTGTGAGTGTACTGAGAAGTTACACTGCTGGTCTTGAAGAACTCAGAGACGCCTCGCGCTGATACACCGGAAGACTACGAAGGGCCAGAGTGCATCTCATGTTCATGAACATTTTGTTCTAGACTGAAAATGAAAAAGTAATACTTATTACACAAATAATTATACATCACACAAACATCAAGCACAAAACAGTGTAACAGTTCAACTAATGTAATTTCCAAAAAATAATATAATTATGATGGTTCTGTTATTTTTTAAAACATTTTTTTTAAACAACCATCATTGCCTAAGCCAGTGTTTGAGAATTATATATATAAAAATGTTTGCGGTCATGTTTCCAGACTTTACAAACTTGTCAGGGTTGTAAAATACTGACTTGCAGTATTATAAAGTGCTATGCAGTGTTTTGGCATCTGAATAGTCTCAAAACGTATGGATCTGTCCCTCAAACTGGACTTCTTGTATCATATTTCATCATCTCACTGCTACCTGAAGCAACATGCTAACACTAATACAGACCATTTCTGGTCTGAACAGGGTTCAGACAGATTCTCAGTCTGGTAATAGCTCAGTACATAAAGAACACTGAGTCTACATATTCTTGAATAATTCAATACAGATATACAGATATACTGCTCCTGATGCAAAGAAAATCAAATTTAAAACATACCTCTGATTGCTGTCCTTTTATCCCCATGTCCAAACTGTGTGAGCATCAGCATGTGTGTATGTAATACTGTAGGTCAAGGCTGATAATTAGTGTGATTACTGCAAGCGATCACACTGTTGTAGCAGCTCGTAACAGCAGAGTTGCACCTGGACAGCGGTGTATGACTTTGTTTTTTTTCTCACCCATCTTCATCCAGCAAATCACCAGGTGAGTTCCTTTTTGCTTTGCTTGGTAGCATTGTCAAAATACATTACATTTCCAATCAGTTTGAATTGTGCTATATGCCCTTGCTTTTGTCATGATAACGATTTGGTACCGTGTCATCCAACCACAACATCAAACTAAAAGCTATTTTACTGGTGTATATATATATATTTTCCTGAAGCCTGTGATCTATTCTTTGAGATTCTTTCCAACTTACTGACCAATCTTGATGATTTGGAGTTTTTGCTCAAACTGTTTTCCTGAAGTGAATTTAATTCTGTTGAAATGTAAAAGCCATAGGACTGAAGATGCAGGAGTTCAGTTTTAACTTAAGTTAACTACCACATCTGTACTGTTGCTAAAATAATGTCTTTCAACATTTCTGGACTTGTGATTCTGATGCTCCAAACTACACAGTGAGTTTCATTTTACTTTGTGTTATATGACAACATGCCCAAATAACTTCATTTTATGTCGATAATCTCCCATCGCTGTCTGTGTAGTGTTGTGTACTTGTAGATTTATTACTCTAGTGGCCTATATGAAACACATCAGCAATTTGCAGTAATATCCCAGTCCTTCAGTGTCTGAAGTGTGCTATTTATACTACTACAGTTTATGATACACACTGTTTTTGTTTTTCAGGTGGTTCACAGGGATAAACACTGAGAGGCACCCCGTCCTTTTACTGGAGATGGAGAAAGATGACATCAGTCAACCCTTGTGTGTTCAGTCTCCTAAAGAAACTAATGGACTCTTGAATGGGACAGCGAACCCTCTCACCCACCAACACAATCAGTCTCTCAGCCACACTCTTCAGTTACTCACTGAGTCCTGGTTACTCATAGTGACTCAGTCACTTTCTCAGTCAGTCATTCACTCATTACAAACTTTTATAAACACACACCTGGACAGTCTGGTTACAACTTACATTAGAGGGACATTTATTAGGGTTTTTTAATGGAAAATACCAATTTTAAAAAACAAACAGGCACTGATATTAGATGCAGTTATTTGGTTACAATAATGTGGTGAGCATTAGTACATGACACCAATTACAGATGTACTGTACCAAACCATCAGATTCTTAGGCTACAGACATACACCCACTAAAACTGTCCCATTGATCTTTAACCATATCATCTTTCCAGTTCAATCGTCCCAGCATGTTTTGACATGCAACAGTTAGAGGAGCATGTTGATATATTTTGTCTTTATTTGTGTTCAGACAGACTACACTAGTTTGAATATTTACATTTTAAATGACTTTTGAATGTTTAGCTACCTGAATAAACTCCATGCTTTGTTCTATTACTTTATAATTGTGTACAAATGTTTAGCATCATTCATTTATAATGTTAATAAAGTGAGACATGGTTTGAAAGAAACACTTTGAAGTTGTATAATTTGTCTTAACATTTGAAGTCACAATTCAAATGGCTGTTTATTCACTGTTGTAAATACTGTCTGAGTAATTATGTCAAGTAACAAGGTTTGTGGAAAAAATATGTCTCAGGTTAAAAAAATGAATATATTCCTGCATTACCTTCTAACCTTTGTATCCAGGCAGGCAGGTGGCATGTTTACAACAAGGTGGTTGACTAAAAACATATATACAACTAACTGCATCATTGTTTGATGTCCCAGAGAACCACATGCTAGAGGACGTGAATAAGTGTCATCGCTCTGCAGGAGAAAGATGTTGACAGTTTGGATCGTACTGCTGGGGCTATTCGAGGCCGTGCTGCCAGAGTTTTCCACCCGATCACTTCTGAAATGGATAATTATGAACCTGGAGTCTAAACAGAGAAGCTACTGGAGGCCACCAAGCTCCTCACCAACACAGGTACCACACAAACATTATGTAACGAAACCAAGAACAGTAATGTGTTTGTTTCTGCCAATAGACTGTGCACTTACATGCAAGTGTAAGTTGCATGTAAGTATTCAGTTGTTAATTGAAACACACAAATTGCGTGTTGACAACAACAACAACCACAACCACAAGGTGACGGGTGCCCCGAGAGCCTTACACAAAAAAAATGAAAAACATTGAAGAAATACTTTAAAATTACCTTTTTTAAATAATGGCTTGTTTTATATAGTATTCTTTTGTAACTTCATAGAATTATCCAGTTTATCCTTAAGGCCGCCCAATCAAAGCACAGATTCCCAGATGTAAAACACAAAAAAATTACGTAAAATCATATTCAAATTATCCTCCTTGAACAGCCATTAATGGTATCTTGAGAGCTTTAGGCTTTAATTGTATGTGATTGTCTCGTCTATTTACAGTAAATTCCTGGTAAATACTGGTTTTATACTGTATAAAAAATAGTATCATGTGAAAATGGCATACAAAAACATAATTTCAGTAATCATTACTTCATATAAACATTATTTGAAAGTAATTACAAGAAACTGTCCACAGACTTTTCCAATTAATGTATGAGATGTACTGTATATAAATAGTATTTGACAGTAATTACAAGCAACTATCCAACATATCCGTCTGACACTCTTCTTCAGAGGGATATTTCTTATATATTGTGTGAACACTGCCATCATTCTTCAGAACCTGCCACTTATAAGGTGCTGGAGGCTACAGAGAGTTATTGTATTTAGGTCTTGATGCACAACATATTGGTGTTGGGGCTACATATCAAATCAAATGGTGATAAAAATGTATGTTTGTAGTAGCCTATGTTCCATCCTAATGCTGAGGAAAGCCTCGGGCTGAAACCCTTTTTTGCTGCTGTGCATCATTAAAAAAGTGATTTACACTTATTTGTGAGGGCTGACAACATGTGCAACACATGCTTATTTTAAAAAAGATAAGTAATTTAATTTCTAATTCTGAACCTAGCTATAATAAAGGCTGTAAATCCACCTTAAAATCATTGGAAGCTGTCTCCCAATACATTTGTTTTAGACCACAACTTTGTAAATTGCATGTGTAGCATCCATGTGTTTTGTGTCATTTGTAGATCTAGTTTTTCTTCTCTAAACATTAAGACCCAAAGTGAGTCACAGTCAGTCTATGTTCAACACAATTCAAGGCCCTCATTGCAGTCCTACTGCTCCCTCTAATCATTACGTCACTCCAACATTTCTACATGTCAAAGGGAACAAAGAGCAAAAAGCAGAAATAATATATAAGGTGAATAAAGAGGCACCTCAATATGAGTAAAGCTTTACGATGGCTTAGATAGGTGAGAGATGTGTGAAAGACTGGGATTTGATGCTAGGACTTAACAGTTCAAGCGAGGCTTGAGCTTTGATAATATGGGTGACGGGATGTAAGACCTTAAAATAGTTGAAAAAACATATAAATGTAAACACAGAAAATGTCTCTGTAGTCTCTGTGCTTCAGACAGATCAAGAAAATGTGAGCAGATTCAAATGAATGTTGTACAATCATCGGATGAACCAGTCTGTGAGGAGATGATCTCGACCGGTGATATTGTTTGAGCTCTGGGGAGAGACGATGTGGCCGCTGAGGTCTGATTCCTTCATCTCTCCCTCGTCCTCCTGATCTAACAGCAGGTGAGGAGTCGTATGTGGAGCCAACAGGCCTCTGTAGCTCTAAGCCCCGCCCACTTCATAGCTGTCCAATTAAATGCGAGGGATTTGATTTAAATACCATAACTATGATTGTCATGGTGTTTACTGACTATTAAAATGATTATTGTGATGAACATATTTCACTGTTTTCTAATGTTCTGTAGATTAAATTGTGTATTGATATAGAGGTATTGATCAGTGGAATCATTCCCATGTTTGTGAGTTTCCCACGTGACCCGTCATGACTTATCTTTGCACGTCGCCTCCTCTCAGTCTCATACCTTCCCGTCTCTGTAGCTTTGATGCAGCGAGGCTGCAAAGATGTAAAAAACGACCTTCAAAGAAATGAAGAATGTGGCTCTGTGACATTACAAAAACAAGACGGGTCATTCATTCTTTTATTTATTTATTTTTTTTAGCCGTTTGGCTGACGCTCTCACCCAGAGTGACTCAGAGTGTGAACAAGTTCAGCGCTCAAGGACACCTGCTGAGCCAAAACACATTTGATAAATGACACGTACTCTCAGCCCGTTTGTGTCAAAGCTCAGACTAAACGTTGCTTGTTTGGTTCCATGTAGAAAAAAAAAAAAATGCTGCGAGTGCAAATTTGTTAACTTATTAGTGTGTAATTGAATTGTGGTATTGGATTGTGCTCGGACGTTGCACTCAGCCATCAGAGGGGATATAATGAAGCTCACACTTGAGCAATCACTGCTGCCAGATGCTGCTGCAGCTTCAGCCACACAGAGGAGATGCTGGGAAGCTGCTACCGTAATTACAGGAGCAGTTAGAAGAAATGACAGGTCACATGTTTGATACCAACAACCGCCGTGTCCATCACATTTCACACTTCCTGTCAGAGTGTCCTTGAGGGATTTCTACCTGCAACACATGCTGCACACAGAGAAGCTAAAGGCCTTTTCTGTAAAATCCTGTAAAACATTCTTTTATGTGAAAGATAATATTCTTATTGTTGATTACCTGCTTTTAACATTTTAATTTCCTGTGTTTGATGACAATTTCATGTATTGTTTTCATTTGTCTTTTCTCTGTAAAGCATGTAAGAACTTTGTTAAGAAAGAATATAGATATGATTTTTTTTATGGATTGTAGCCCTGAGGTGTAAAACACACCATTTAATAAAACACATCAACAAATTATAAATAATAAAGAATATAAAGAAAACACAACAACATTTCACACTAGTACAGCGTGCACTAACTAAGAATTAATGAATCTTTAATGATCATTCTGGTGATTTTCTATATTTTTCTGCTTGTCAACACAAATCTCATGTTTGGATCCAAACCAACGAAGAACTGAAGGGTTTTACTATGAAGCGATGTTAGCGGGTTAGCGAGGTGTGTTGAGCCTGCAGGGTTTTCAATGTCATGCAGGTGTCTCTCTCTTTTAACCTTGTTACATCACCATGGTAACATACTGCATGCGGACTTAACCTGGTCCGCAGCAGGTTATGTTCTGAGTTTCGGCTTAAATCGGCAATAAAAAGCGTCGTCCTTTCACCACCTGATTTGTTGCAAAGTCTGTTTAACACTGCAGCTATTAAAACACCGATTAGAAAATTGATTAGTCTTTTATCAGACTTACCATTGATTTGATGTCATGTTGTAAATCTGTAATGGTGCGAGAGGTTAGAGTTACTTGCAGGATGAGATTTTGTTACAATATATTAAACTATTTCAAATTAAAAAAACAAACAAAAACAAAACTAATGAACAAATACTTTGAACAACAACAAAAAAAGATGAATTTATTGGTATTTACCACAGATAATGTTCAATTTATAATATCAATTTGACTTTGATTTGACCAGAATCTTACGTGATTTCCACTTATCCTTCATTTCTTCTTCACTTCTTGAATATAATGTTTAAATCTGCTGCATCAAGTTTAAAGTTTAAGAGCTTTGATACACACACAAGAGATTAGTAGACAAGAAGATAAATATAGAAAATTGCCAGAATGATCCTTTAAATTTCTTCTTTTTGCTGAGTGCATTTTTTACCATATAAATATAAATATGTATACATATAAAGTTAAAACAAACCCCATGAATAAACTGTATGTTTTTACCAAAACTTACTTTAAATTTGAGTTCAACTCACCTTAAACCTTATTTTTATTCAGTTTTTTATGTTAATTGTCTTGTTGCTTTTTCTTTGAAGCACTTTGTAACTTGTATTCTGTAAATACTTTATATTATATTACTAAATAACATTACGCAAGAGATGATTATTATTTATCATCTTTAACAGCAGCTGAGTGTAAACATGATGAATAATTATAAAACATCCCTGTATGTTTTCTTTCTGTCTCATTCTTCAAAACAAAGATAATTATATGTAACTTCTGTAAACTGAGGGGAACTATTCAGCTTTCCAAAGCTCCTGCATTCAATTACAGCTCGATTTTTTTATCAATGAAAGGTCAGCGGAGCTCAGGGAGCCAGTGGCTTCTCACTGGGTTCACTAATTTAATGCATAACTTAAGTCTGAATAAAGAGCTCTCCAAAAAATGGGACTGTGTAGCTGTTACTTGATCAGTTGGCTGACATTTCCAAGTGTAAAATGAAAAAAAATACCCATAATTAATCACCGAAACACGTCTCAAGGTAGACGGGGCACGGCGGCTCCTCCTGGCAGACCTCGGCTGTAATCAGATGCAGTTCAGCGTTGGAGCCGAGCCACCAGATCTGAGCTGCTAGAGGTTTTATCTTATGCTGCTGTAATACACGATCTGATGAGTTATCAAACAGGCTTTACTGTCTATCATCTCCATACTTTCATGACTGGTTTTTTTGTTCAGGAACAGATCGCTGCCGGTGGTGGTGGAGCTTTACGTGGGATCTCCAAGAAACGTGTAAGAAAAGTGAAGAAAATCTGCCGTAATTACATCAGAATAAGTGTCTGTTCGGTCACATGTTCTAACAGATGGGACACATGTAAAGACTAATTATAATGATCTTCTGCAGGAAAATGTTTGACAGCCTTTCCTCTGCAGAATGGAGTAAATCTGTAAAATACCGTATCAATCAATCAATCAATCAATCAATCAATCAATCAATCAAACTTTATGTGTGTAGCAGCTTTCATACAGGTTAGTGCAACTCAAAGTGCTTCACAGATGACTGACAAGCTGATAATAAGAGAGAACAAATGTAAACAGTAAAACAATGTGAGACTAAAGCACACGAGAAATAAAAATGTAATAAAATAAATTAGATTTAAAAACTGTAATAATAATAAAATAGAGTGAAATAGAGTGAAAGTAAAAACAATATTTTTTTTAAAAAAATAGATAAAACAGATTAAAAAAAATAAGACATAAAATCCATAAGTAATTAATAAATTAGTAAATAAGAAAATAATAATATTAATAATGATAAAATAAAAAATCATTTAAAACTTTACAACATGAATACAATAAAATAAAGTTAATAATGTGTATAAATCATTCTTAATCAGGCTGAAGAGGTAGATTTAGGTTTATGCTCAATACAAAGCAGGCGGTTATGTGTTGTATGTTATATTTTCACCTTTATTTTGGTGGTCTTATAATTCTTAAAGTACCTGAAAGCAGCTAATTATCATATGTGGGAGTTTTTCTGTATTTTTCTGTTTTGTCTGAGCTTTTCTCACCGGTTTGAAGTAGGCAGGAAAACATATGAAGCATAGGTGACGCTTTTAAGAGGCCAAAATTATCACTGAAAAAATGTAACGTTCAACAGAATCACAACTGTTTCAGGCAGTAACCAGTACCCAAACCCACTGCTGGCTGTTGTGACCCGACTGCACACTAGTAAAGTTAAAATAATGTAAAACATCTGTCAGCAGTTCAGTGTTTGAAAAGACAGCAACACGTTATGAAGCGACAACCTTTCCAGGCTCACTTAAGGTGGACTGACCTTTAAGGTGGACCGGCTATTCTCATTTTAGTGACAATATCAGCCGCTCCTCCCCTGTTGCTGACCCTTGACCTTCCCGAGCACGATGTAGCACCGCTGATGATCTGAAGATGTTTTGAATAAATCGGTTGGTTTGGTACGATTTGTTTGTGCAGATCCAAACACAGCATTCAATCCTGTTTCTGTTTTTTTTTTAGATTATATTATTTGCATATTGTAGAATAGTCTCAATTAACAGTCTGCTGAATCAGCTGTTAGCAGCTCCTGTCTGCAGTGTAACATGATGTTCAGACATCTATCACTGATCACTGATTATTATTATTATTATTATTATTATTATTATTATTATTATTATTATTATGAAACTGAAGAAAACTTAACCATGTGAAGACTCTCAGGCAGGTTCTGCAGCTTCTTTGTTCTCTGGTTTCTAAGTGGATTTATGAAAGTTTATTTGCAATGCACATCAAAGATGATGATATCTTCATGAAGTGTAAGTGACACTGAATCTAAAAATATGTGTATCATGTCTGTACATTATGGCTCAAAGACGGTGTGTGAGTTTGGACGCAGGTTGCTGTTCACAGTCTGAAAACCTTTGCTTTTGAGGAAGTGAGAAGCAAATGAACTCTGCAGCGGTTTGTTTGTAGCGGGAACATGATCCGACCTCCGTCTGACCGACTACAAGGTAGAAAGTTTGAGCTAAACGGCTGCTGTCACCAGGAGCACTTTGCATGCTGGGATGTTGATGTCAATCAGCAGTTGCTTCCACAAAATATACAATAAAGAAAATAACAAGAAGAAATTCAGGTTATCATGGAGTTTGGAGCAACAGAGCAGAATGTATTTGAGATTTTTGCTTTTCTTGTGTGCAAAGAACTCAAAACTTAAAATAAACCAGTGTTTTAAAACTCTGGATTCAATTTTTTGTCTGATAAAAAGTAAAAAAACAAAAAAAAGAGACATAGAACATGAACAGACATGCCTGACTCCCTCACTGCTTTCATTAAAGATTCAATATCTGGTCTGCTGAGAAGTGTAAACCCTGTTCTGCATGTCCTTCTCAAATATAGAGACAGACACAGTGTTGAGAAATGTCAGGCAGCAGGGTAACCAGCGGTCCGGCATCACCGAAGTAATCAGACAGTAAAGTGCCGACATCATGAGCATCGTCACGGTTGGTTAGTGCTGCAGATTACATAAATATACAGATGTAGCTGATGTAGATGTTTCACCGCAGCTCTCAGCTTCATGCCTGAAGGGAACTGTCCAGGAAATAAATACATAAATAAATAAATAATGCTTGAAGTTATGTTTTTGTCAGCGGTTGTCTGGTGAGTCACATTTCACATGTCTATGAGTTGTTTACAGCTCCACCAAATAGTGATTTTTCCCTCTAAACTTCTGACATGCTTTCATTTCAATAAATGATCTAATATTTCAGCAAAAATTAGAAAAAGATTAGAGAAAAAGTCCAAAAACAGAAAACTTTTGATTTTTGTATCAGAACTTTGTTTTTTTCGGTGACGTAAGCACGTTGGCGGTGTTTTTGTAATTACTCTCACAGCCAGAAGGGGGAGACAAAAGTCATTTTTCATGCAGGACTTTAACTTGTAATGAAGTATTTTACGTGTATGAATCTCAAGTCCTTGTTCAAAGTTTGCTGTGGTGGAAGTGAGCTTACTGACACAGAGCTGATTTGATAC
This sequence comes from Thunnus maccoyii, assembly GCF_910596095.1. Classification (NCBI taxonomy): domain Eukaryota; kingdom Metazoa; phylum Chordata; class Actinopteri; order Scombriformes; family Scombridae; genus Thunnus; species Thunnus maccoyii. The sequence goes on along the minus strand of NC_056535.1, from coordinate 36,187,866 downwards.
AGTAGACTGACCCACAGCAGAAGGAATGGAAACACTTTATACCGTAAGATCAAATAATTGGTAACCAAAAGGTAGGGAGGGAGGGCATCTGCATACAGGATCAAGGCAGCATAGTAAGAGGGGGGGGGGGGGGGGGGGGGGGGGGGGGGCTGCTGCATTCAGACAGGATCAAAAAGGTCAAATCAGCAGGAAAGACACACAGTTGGCATCTTGTTGATCAAGGAGTTGTTCCCAGACATCACTTCATTATCAAGTCTCTACCCAAATGTGTATTTTCTTCTTCAGTATTTTTACTTAAGTAAAGGACCTGAGAACCTCTTCCACCACTGTTGTGTAGTTATTCAGTCTCAAAACACGAGTGTGAATACTGGTAACAGTAAGGCATCACTTCTTTCACAGTCGCTCATTAAACCAGCAGCAACTACTTTCAATCAACAAACCTGATTTCTGTCATTGTAATCAGAAGAAATGCATCATTTCATACAAATCTCAAACACATGATGCTGTGAGAGAAACGAGATGGTGGCGTCTTTGGCGGCCCCTGGTTGGTCCTCTGTCGGTTGCTCCTCTCCCTTTTCACTGGTTCTGGTTCCCAATATCACCAATGTTTTTATGTTAAATCACTAATTTCAGTCCAATGTTTGTGTTAACTTATCAGTCATGTTGCACAAATAATAAAATACGGGTTTCAGTTGTTGTTTAGTTGAGGAGCTTCAGTCCTGCTGTGATCTTTTGGCTGATGGTCTGCTGCTTCATCAGTGATAGTGACAACAGGTGAGCATCATCAGCTGCTCTGTCACGTTCAGGTAAGGAAGGATTAAACTGTTTTTGGTTGCACTCATGTCAGCAGTAACAGAGAAATATGTATGTTTGTATCAGTCCAGCTCAGCCTGTGGTCGCCTGAGTAGATGGTCCGTTCCAGTCAGGTGAGGCTGAGCAGGTGAAGGACCAGACACTGCTCAATGAGATGGAGCTTTCTGTTCATAAATATCACACAAACTCCGGCCTGCTGACCTGCTTTGTTTAACATCCCTGTAACATTTTCCAGTACCAAATATCATCTTCTGTCTTTTTCTATGGGATGGCAGCACTACAGCTGCTTAGAATAAGACATGAGGATTTAATGGAGATTTCTGGAAGTCAGACAGATTTCATGGAGCAGAGGCTCGTGGTGTCTGTTTGTCTGATAAAAAGTTCAAACTGGAACACATTTAGTTTGGAGATTAGAACCTTTATTTTCAAGATTTAACTACATTTTGCTGCTAATACTGATGTGCTGTGTTTGTACTTTTACTGAGGTAAAGGATCTTCCACCGCTGGCAAATGAGGAGGACACAAAACATCACCTTCTACTCATTCATTCACCTCCAGACCACAAATACTCTTATTGAACAACAACCACTACAATAGTGACATATTTTAACACGTTATATTTATGATCTCCACGAGTGTCTAGAATGAGCTTTTGTATGTGTTGTTCCAGTGGATAAATGACCTTTACAAGATGCTGACACACCAAGCCGACCTCAGAGAGCCGCTGCAGACAGAGCCTGACTGACAGAGCTCACTGAACATGTGTAAGAGGACATTTAGTCAGTATTCTGTATTTGACATCTAAAAGAGAAAACCATGAGACTCAGTGACTTAAAAGACAAATATTTTAGGGGTGTGCTCGAAAACAAATACGTTATTCGGCAAAGCATAAATAGTGGGCTGTGACGTCTATCAGCAGGTCTCAGCGAGGGGAGTCACATCCACCTGCTACATGACGCACATTTCCTAATTTGGACATCACTTTAATTTTCATCTTTAATTTTCTAAAATTAAAAGCGTAATAAAAACAAAAACAGGATTTTTCTCTTTCCACTTTTATTCGAATACAAATACAAATAATTTTGCTGCCTCAACAAATACAAATACTGGGCCCTCTGCACATCCCTAATATATATATATATATATATGTGTGTGTGTGTGTGTGTGTGTGTGTCCTAATGTAACTTTTTTCTGTTTTCACAAATACAACAAAGCTTTCATTAATCTGATTCTGTGTTCTGAACAATCTCTGGAGTCTACTTGTTAATCTAGTACAGTACAGGTGGTTTTTCATCTGGACCTGGTCTCATGTGATCTGTATGCAGAAAGAAGCAGTGAAAGCATTCACAATACTGAAACTGTGTTTTAGACAGTCTTTACAGTCTCCTTGTTAATCCAGATTAGATTAGTCATCAGTGTGGAGCTTCAGACTACTTCCAGGATCAGCATCGTCCTGTCACTATCTGATCCGTACCTGCTGCCCGATCTGACCTGCACACACACACGTGCATGCTGGATCAGGTCCACCACACCCAGAACCGGCAATTTGTTAAGTTTAGTTATGATTCTGATTACATTTGCTAATTCTTTTAATTATTTCAGAAGGTGCTGCGTGGTTGCCTGTCATAGAATAGCAGATAATAACAGTAACATGAACAATAACACAACATTAATATTGATATATATTAGTTATATATATACAGTATATCCTATGCATGTGTATGTGTGTGTGTGTGATGATGAAGGGTTTATGTTTAGGGAAGGATGACAACAGTCCTGTTATTGATCGTATGTAGGAACACAGTAATTCACTCAGTAACCATCTGCATTACATTTCAAAAGATCACATCACACTATGAGTGTTTGTAAGCATGTTTGTTTATTTATATTTTTTATAGCAATATATTGGGGGGAACATTCAGAGCATATTTGAGTTTATTGGCTGTTCTGTATAAATGTGGTAACGCAGGCAGTAGATTATATTATTTTTTTCAGAATGAATGCTCAAGCAGATACTGAAAGTTTGTATATTTTTAACATGACCTTTATAACTTTCAGGGCCAAAGAATTGCATCCTGAACATAAACAGTTTTACCAAAATAAACAATATAAAAACAGCTGCTGGATGGAAGTACAAAGAAAAAAAGACAAACACATTCGATACATAACTGAATGAGAATACTTTACACTTTACCAAAGAACGTGAACATGAAACAAACATTTTTAACATGTTTTCAACTACTGAACATTTGTCTTTAACTACTGTGGCAATGAGATGAAAGAAATCCATATTTCTCATATAAAAACATTTGAAATGGGTCAAATTTGATCCGTAGACAACAGGAAGGTTAAAAGATGATGATGCAGGTTTAAGTTTCACCTTCACCTCTGAATCAGAAGCCAGGGAGGGAGGGGGGACAAAATATAAATAAATAAATAAATAGTTAAGTACAAAATAGTAATTAAAGATGAAGGTAAATACAGTTAAAAACAAGAACAAGGACATTTGAGCAAAGACGTCTTGAAGTCATGAAAAGAAGTAACAGAACTGAGTGATTGAGACACATTATTCCAGTGTGATGCTGCTTTAAATTTAAAAGCACGTCTCCTAATTTCTTAAGAAATTACAGCTGCAAAGAAGAGCAGGTGTTGTTTGTGTCTATGTGAGTATAATAAATCTGCCGGTCAGACCTTTTGCTTGTGGAAGAAGAAAAGATGAGGTGGAGGTGAATTGTAGGGAGAAACCACTCTAAACAGGCGAAATCAGTGACTTGTGAAGCTGAACAGTCGGTCAGACAGCTCTCAGGGATTTTCCTCCAGCGATGATTTAACTCGCTCAGCCGGGCCGACAACGGCCGACTGTGCCGAACACGCTGCAAAAAAACTCCACTGAGCTGCTTGCTGTGTCAGGACTCTCAGAGGGGAAACAGATCAGAAGTGCAGCAGCTTCCCTGCAGAAACAGCTTCACACTAACTTTAACAAATGTGACATGATGGTCGCTTCAGGTTCAAAAGTTGTCCGAGTCAGAAACGTTTTCCAGCCCACCTGACAAACCTGAACGCTCTCATACATACTGAACACGTTTCATGCTACGATGTCTAAAGAAGAAACATTACACAAGAGAAGGAAATCAATTTCTTGTCACGGTTGAACTGTAAACTGTATTGATCCATAGAGAAGGAGTTTCTACTGTCTGGTCAGAAACACACAAAGGTTAAGTACCTTGTGGAGGAGTGTGTGGGTACAAAAGCATGACTGTCTCTTAACATACTTGTGAGCCAGCCGACCAGTGTTAGTGATGTAAAAAGTGATGCTTCCAGGAAATATCCAGTCTCACTGACAGACGCTCTCATCTTTTCCTGCCTACTCTGCTGTTATATGTGACCAAACTAACTGCCAGCAATCAACTTAAACTTTAATTAAAAACAAAACTCACCCAGTAATGTGTGACAAAGTTCACTCACTGCCCTCCACACTTCTCATACATGCTGAACTACAGCCTGGTTGAAGAATACTGAGGAGATTCCTTCAGATTCCTTCCCACAAGTCGTCCAAACTAAACTCCAGATCTGCGGTTTGATCATGTGACTCCAGAACGACACATAGCAGTGTCTCTATCAGCAGTTACCTGTTGTGCCTCTTTTCTGTGCAAAACCACAAAAAACTAACAACATTCTCAGTTCAGTCATAAAATGATTAGTAAAATAAACTGGAGACCTGAAACACGGGAGGTTTGTTATTTGACACAAATTAGTTTTCATTTTACATGATATTCTCCTTCATGTAGAGTATTGTAGAAATCTACCTTCTCTCACAAGAAGCAGAAATCATCAAAAGTAAATAAATATATAAAACAAGCTGCAACAAGTGATCTTGTGTCACTGCTGTCAGAAGTTTCTTCTTCTGCGATCCAGATATTCAGGCTGAGAGCTGCTGCTGGGAAGGACGAGACCAAAGCTGTTTATTCTTCACTTCACTTCTTTGATCCGGTTTGTTTTTACTGTGTCACATATTCATTGTGTTGTTGAAATGTTCCTCACAAGGCCATGCAAGGCAACAGAAAAAACCTGGATAATACAAATAGATCTTTGATCATGGAAATGGATCTCTTTCATCCATCCACCCATCAACGGAGTAACAGAAGATTCAAGAGATTAACTGATCAAATCTGTCCTTGATCAATCCCTCATCTATTAATTAACCCATCAAATATTATCGAGAAGTGTTGTCTTTAATATTCAGTGCACTATAAGGACTTTATGAATTATATCCTGGTGCCCATCTTTGGTAATTTCCTCTAGAAAAGTAAGATATAGTTTATATCACTCTAACTGAGAGTCTCTTGGAAAAAACAAGCTGATTTAAGATCTTTTTAGCATCTTTTAGATGATAAGAACTCACTGGTAAATTAAACAAACTGAAACTGTGAAGTGAAGAGGCCTAAAATAGAAATAACACACTTGCATCTATCTTTTAGGAAGGAAACTGTTTATTTTCTACTAGTTATCATGTGTAGAAGAAGACAGTTTGAGTATAGCAGCAGTACAGACTTATTAGTCTTATGAAGCAGTTTTAAGTTTGTTTTTTCAGACACAAGATAAATTAAAGCTGCAAGCAGCGTTGAACGGGCCCTCGCACCTCTGCGCACGTCGGGCTGCAGTGCAATCGAAGGGCTTCTGTCACGGGCATATAGATGTCTTCAGACCCGAGCTGTTTTCAGACAAGGCAAGAAGGAGATAAACATCACTTCCTTTGTCCACTATTTTGCCTGCTGCTGGGGCTGCTTTGCTGAAATTTCATAGGGGGCGCTATTCAGCCAGTTTGCATCACTGATGGAATATTGTCATGTAGACGTGTTCAGGCCGGGACTTATCAAACATGTAAAGTTTGGTGCAGACTGGAGCATTTACAATAAAGTTAGAGCAACTTCCTCTGTCATGGTGAAACATCAAATCTCAACGGTGCGAGGATGAGAATTTTCTGCAGGGTGAGACATGTCTGTCTTGCTCACACCTGTGTCATCAAAATCATGCAAGTTTTGGGCCCATTCACTTGAATTTCAATTAGTAATTTGAAAACTCTTGATGAGTTTGTGTGTAAAACAAATTAATTTCCTAATTTTCATCAAGTCAATTTTTAGAAAAGTAAAGACTTTTAACCCACATGACCTGGTGAAAGTTTGATTGACATGTGTACTGTCAGGTGTGTAGAGACAATAAGTAACTGCAGCTGGACACAGAAAAATACTCATATATTTGAATGGAGAGTGTGAGTGAACCGCTAGGTGCTCGAGCCCTAATAAAGGAAAAACTGCAGTACAGAGCTACAAATTTTAGTTTTGATGGTATTTTTCTGCAGCACTTTATCACTAAACTGTCACCCTCACTCTGTTTTTTCCCTTCCCCTCATAGGTCATCCCCACCACTGAATTATAAATATAAGACCTATAATTATTGTAAAATAAATGATAATAACACCAAACGTCATACAAAGTTTGTATATAATGTGCTGTATGTATATAGGCCTTTCTGCTGTATCCTACAAAAATGAGCTGCATTCAACTCCCACACCAGTGGCGGCTGGTGGCTCAAAAAACTGGGGAGGACAGGAGGAAAACCAACATACCGCATCAAACTATATCATTGTCCCACCTGATGAAATCAGAGAGGTGGGGGGCAGTTTTATATGCCAATAAAACTATTTGCTTTCAAAAACAAAAACCCCTGAGTGGTGTAAAGGCTGCATCTTTATTTAGCATATACATAATGTTTCTAAACAAAGAAGAGCTCATTTTAGCCATGGACTGGTTCAGATGTGTGATTTTACCAACAAAGTGAAATTCAAATTTATAGTATTGTTCTATTGTGACAACAGATTTACGTTCTCATCAAAAACAGACAAGATATCACATGATTCACACGTGTTTCCTATGTATTCTCTTAGTATACAGAAATATATAAAGTACCACAAAGCTTATAATGTGATACAGGAACAGATCAGTGCTGAATACTAGAAAGACTGAACACTAAAAACATTCACAGATCTAAAAGTGTAGGTTCACATCAGAAAGTATTAATGCACGTATCAAATACATGACTTACACACTCTTATCTATGTGCACGACATACAAAATATAGTCTACAAAGCTGACATGTTAACACTAGGGGTGTTAACATGTCAGCTTTTTAGGATCAGCAACAAAAAGGGGGAGACAAATAAAACTTTGTTTTCTATTTATTCTGTAACACGCTTACAGCACAAAACAACAATGAACTTTTGCCCATGGTTTTAAATGAAGACATTCAAGACAAACAACAATTAAGATGTCCAATGTTGAAATAAAATAAAATAAAATATATGAAATATTCAATGCTCAATTATTGCAATATGAGGCATGATACCTTCCATGATAACTTGATGATATCTCAGAAACATGAACACACGTCTTGTCCTGCAGCTTGTTGAACGAGCCACCAAACAAACATTCACTGCTAACATCAGTTAGCAGCTAGATGCTAATTAGCTGCTCAGCTTTAGCACATCAAACAGTGTGTAAACATACCTACAGATGTCTGCCCATGACTTGTACTTACAGCAGTTTGTTTACTTTGTCTTAAATGAGTCATTAAATTTTGCAATTAATTGCGTTCATATGCCTGCCAAACCGTGGGGGGCGATCCGTATGGATCACGGATCTCCCCATTGCTTTACATTGTAAGAGTGATGTGGCACTGCAACTTTTGGGGCAGTGCCACAAACTGTTCGAGTTATTATAAAGTTTTTAACAATTTTTTTTTCAGCTCAGTGCCATAAGTCATGTATCAAAGTTTGAAGTTGATACCATTAATGCTCTTGGAGGAGATAGTGTTTGTTCGGGGGCCAAAATTGAGGCAAAGTCTTATATTTACAGGCTAATTGGGGACTTCCTGTTGGATTTAGGTCAGGGGTGTCAGTGTATGATTTGTAGGTCTGGATGAGACGAATAAGTCAGTTTTGGTTTGATCTCTCTACAACATTCTTACCAGCCGTGGCGGCCATTTTAGTTACATAGGTGGCGCTAGAGAGCACATTTTGGCACTTTGGGGGTAAATTTTTACATTTTATCAAGTTTTCTACCAGACCTGATGTGCGTGCCAAATTTGGTGAGTTTTTGAGCATTTTTAGGGGGTCAAATTTAGGTCTGATATCCCATAATAATAAAGAAAGAAAAGAAGGGAACATTAGAGGTCAAGTTCACAATTTATCCAGTGTGTCTTAAGACAGCAGTCAGGTGTCCATATGAACAGTGAAAGAGGTTTTCCTCGCTATAATCATACCTCCTGTTCATACTGGATATTAAAAGATCCTTCAAATGTGCTTTCAATATAAGTGATGGAGTCCAAAATCCACAGTGTGTCCACACAGTCATTTAAAAGTTGATGTGAAGCTTCTATTCAGCTTCATCAGTCTGAGTTAGTCATATCAAGTGGATATCTGACACATTTACAGTCTTTTTAGCATCAAATTCCCTCTTTGTGTTTCCTCTGACAGTGTTTCCCTGTTGAGCTGCAGGTGGAAGTATAGTAACAAAAAGAGGAACTTTGGCACTAAAAAGACTGTAACGTTGAAAGATATCTACTTGATTTGACTCGTTTGGACACTGAAGCTTAATATTAGCTTCAAATAAATTTTTGTTGGGACTTACTAGGGGACCACATGTTTCAAGACTCCAAGAAACCTGAGACCTTGGTTGTTCATGCCTAAAGTGTGAAGCTCCACCCACGGATCCAGGTTAATAAAACCAGAGAGCCCCCTCCTCTCTTTCTCTTTCTCCTCCAGCTGTGGCTGGAGCAGCTCCTTGCTCTTTTTCTCCTCCAGCTGCAGGAACAGCTCTCTGCTCCTCTTGCTCCTCACAGCTCTCTGCTGGAGCAGCTCTCTGCTTCTCTTGCTCCTCACAGCTCTCTGCTGGAGCAGCTCTCTGCTTCTCTTGCTCCTTACAGCTCTCTGCTGGAGCAGCTCTCTGCTTCTCTTGCTCCTCACAGCTCTCTGCTCTCTTGTGTGGCCTACTCACAGCAGACACACACAGAACTCTTCTTTTATGGCAGAAAACGTGAGCGCCTGCCTGACACTCAGAAACTAAAGTTATCTAGAGCCAGCAGCTACCACACAAGTCTGCTGGCTGGTTTAACAAGTATAGGAGCCACAAAACAGTTAGCTTGCCGCTAACTCTACACAAAGGAGTGAACTGGGCCCTCTGACCTGCACAACTGGAGTGCTGTCTCCCCAGCAACACCTGCATCTTTCAGCTTTGGAGCCAAACCCTTCTCAGCCTGTCCCTTCCACGGATTCACCAGCTAAGAAGCAGAACATCACAAAGCATCTCTTTCCCTCCATGGACTGGTAACAACTGGGCATAGCCTAGCAACATATAGTGCAGCATAGCATGGCTAAGCAAGAATTTTTAACTTAATCAATGTACTGTACATGTATTGATTTGGCTAAGGTTATTCATTGAACTATTGTTGTGATGTCCTTGTTGTTCATAGTCAGGTTATTGCACAGCCACACCGCTAGGTTAATGTTAGCATGTTTAACCCATGTTACATCCAGCAACTAGGCCTTGCATGCAACTAACCTCTTCCTAACCTTGCACCTTGATCCTACACCAATTGGCCTTGAACAGAGAACCACACAGTTAAGAGGTTTAAAATTTAGTTTTGCAAACTTTGGTTCATGCAGCACATGTAAATTGTGAACCTGACCTTTAATATTCCTTATTATTTATCTTGTGTCTGAAAAAACAAACTTAAAACTGTTTCATAAAACTAATAAGTCTGTACTGCTGCTATACTCAAACTGTCTTCTTCTACACATGATAACTGGTAGAAAATAAACAGTTTCCTTCCTTAAAGATAGATGTAAGTGTGTAATTTCTATTTTAGGCCTCTTCACTTTACAGTTTCAGTTTGGTTAATTTACCATTGAGTTCTTATCATCTAAAAGATGCTAAAAAGATCTTAAATCAGCTTGTTTTTTCCAAGAGACTCTCAGTTAGAGATATATAAACTATATCTTACTTTTCTAGAGGAAATTACCAAAGATGGGCACCACGATATAATTCACAAAGTCCTTATAGTGCACTGAATATTTAAGATAACACTTCTTGATAATATTTGATTGGTTAATTAATAGATGAGAGATTGATCAAGGACAGATTTGATCAGTTAATCTCTTGAATCTTCTGTTGTTCCGCTGATGAGTGGATGGATGAAAGAGATCCATTTCCATGATCAAAGATCTATTTGTATTATCCAGGTTTTCCTGTTGCCTTGCATGGCCTTGTGAAGAACATTTCAACAACACAATGAATATGCAACACAGTAAAACACACCGGATCAAAGAAGTGAAGTGAAGAGTAAACAGCTTTGGTCTCGTCCTTCCCAGCAACTGTGGAGTCGCAAAATTCTGATAAGTGGGGCTTCTTTCATTTAACCCTTCACATTCCAACACAAACTGAAAAGGCAGGTTTGATGGTTTATTTCCTCAGAAACATTGTGAGTCTCGTCACCATACAGCAGTAAAAGATGTATTTTAAAAAGAAAAAAACATTTAAAATAAATACAAAATGCAACCAATTAAAGTTGTACGTAACTCCCCTAAGCCAAAATAAAAAACATAAGTCCCTCCCCAGTGCCTAAGAAATTATTTGGCGTGCCTCCCCCGTTTTGCACCCCTGAATAACGAACAGGCCCTTAAGGCTTCACGTTTAGTAATAAATAATAAACTTGCATCAATTTGAAAATTTTGACATTTTTCATGTGTTAAAAGGGGAAAAAAGCCCTTAAACTTTGGTCTTAGTTGTTTTATGTTTCTTTAACCCTGACCATTCTTTTTTAATTTTAATTTTTTTTTAAAAATCTAATTCGCCTTCTTTCTTAATACTTTTGTGATGCTGTTTTGGTCAATTTTCTCAATTTGTGAAAGTTATAAAAGGACAGAACTCCCCATGCACAGCCAGTATTTTCAGACAGGTGCTGGTCGGTCGCAGGAACATATAAGGTGAAAATCAGAATATACCACCGCACAATGTAATAACTTTACTGTGACTTTATTGAGAGCGAACAACGCGTTTCGCCTGTAGCTTCTTCAGGTTCGCTCAATACAACTGCTGAGTACTCACAGGTGTGATAAATACATTTGAGTCACATGACTAATTATCACAGTCTTCATTTTCTCAAAGTGAACATTTTACAAAGGGCACAAAAAATGAGAATATACATATTACAAAAAACATGACATGATTAATGTTGCACAAAGTTACAAGAATTACACCATTTTATATAATTAAACTTCATTACATCCCGTAAATAACTGACTGGATAGGATGGGTAAAATTCCTTAGCAGAATGGACTACAGGTCCTTGTGAAAGTTATGTTTCTTTATTGGAGCTGCTCATTTTGTTTGTACATTTATAGTGTTCAATTAAAAAAAAAAGTTCACCTGAATCCATACTGTGCATGTGCCATACCCCGATCACGGCTAGCGTCCAGAGCTAGCTAGTTATGGGTGGATACGGTAGGAAAAAAATGCACTTATTCTCTGGTTCACCAATTTTTTTCATCTCCTATGCAGATTTGCACAAGTTTTTTTTTTGTCCATTCCTGCATTTGAAGCTGAAGACAACGATAGAGGGAGCATCCATTTTGGCAGCATTTTGGAAACGGGAGCGAACCAGAGCACCTCAAGCTGAAAAACCCAGCAGGTCAGATAGAAGTGACTTTTTGCTTTTGAGAGGTTTAATATGTTCTCTTTCTCCTTTAACTCTGCCAAATCTCGCAGCTCCATTATTTCTCTCTCCAGAGCTTTCATAGACCTGGTCATGTCCCTTGTGACATTGACTGTACTGTGGACACAGAGAGCTTTAACTATTTTACTACTATTTTATCTATTTTACCCTTCCCTATATCCCACTACTGTTGTTAAGAAGTGTATTCAGATTTTGTTTTAGCATAGTTACTCCAAAAGAGACTGAAAGCAAAAATTAGGCCCTTTAACAATACAAGATCACCATTTTTAAATGTGGCTCCACTCATTGTGCACAGAATCAGAATCACAAGACTCAGTAAACTGATATTGGTTGAGGAAATGATAAAATAATCCCTGTAGTCTTGAACAATTTTTAACAAATACAGTGAAACAATAAAAGATAAACAGTTGTTAAAATATACAAGTGCACAGCTTTTAGGAAACATTCAGGAGAGAAAAAACAGACGATCTCCAGTATATATGCATAGAAAACATAGAACATTTTGGAGATGTGAGTTCTGTGACAAAATGAAGAAGAGTCCAGAAACTTTTCAGTTACCTACAAACTACTTTAATTCCTCCAGCAAATCTGATGAACACTGAGAGTGTCACTGACCTTACGGACACCTGGGAGTAATGCCCAGACAGTTTATAGATTTTTCGAGTGAATAATCAACAGTGTAATGTAGAAAACAACGTAGATTTCTGTAGTGACCTTAACAGTGACAACAACACAGAGAGAAGTTTGATGAGCTACTTGGAGACCTTTTTCAACTGGCAGTTCAATTTGGAGTGACCCAAAATTCTGTTGATGACCTTATCACCATTCTCAGAAAAAATATCTCCAACTTTCCAAAATGTGCCAGGACCGTGCTCAAAACATGAAAATCTGTGTATGAGATAAAAAAAAATTGGTGCACCAGAGAATAAGTGCATTTTTTTTCCTACCGTATCCACCCATAACTAGCTAGCTCTGGACACTAGCCGTGATCGGGGTATGGCACATGCACAGTATGGATTTAGGTGAACTTTTTTTGTGTGTGTGTGTAAATGTTTCAGGTTTAAGATGCCACAGCTGGTCTTCCGTACAACAGACTCTTCTCTGTTCCTGCCTCCTGGTGCCTTGAAGGGTTCATTGTTGTTTTGTTCCTTTTTATGATTATTAGAATGTTTTATGATTATTGTTGAGAGTTTTAGGCCTATGTTATACTGAATTGTGTTTATTATGTTGTATTATATCATTTAAAAACTTTAAAAATAAATTTTGATTTTCTTGAAAAAGCTGCTTGTCTTATTGGGATTCTCTTGGCCCACTGTTGGTCAGTCACAACTGTAAAATAAGCTGTGGGCCCAAAGCGGGCCCTCAGTGGGCCCACACCACCAATGGAATGGGCTTTTAGTGTCCAGTCCACACTGTGTCCACCCTTTTGGGCTTGGTGTGGGCTGCCCACTAGGGCCCAATAACTTGGAGTCCACATGTGGACACCATTTCATGATGCATTTCAGCCCTCAGTGGCCCCACACAGGACACAAACAGGGTAGTTTGCTGGATCAGAGCTTGTGTTCATCAGAATCAGAACCAGAATCAGGTTTTAGTATAATTTGATACCCAAGTTTACATTGCAAAATTGTTTTGTTTAATGTTAGGGTCATCTTTAATAAGCCTATTTGAGGCACCCTTACTGAAAGATGTTTATGTTTTGTTCAGCTATTCATATTAAATTTTTTTTTACTCTCAAATAATTATATTGTTATCTGCATTTAAAAATCCATTATCAGTCTGACTTTGTTTAATACTCTGTGTATTTATCACTAACTGAACAGTGGATGTATGTCCTTGTTTCAAATGTCAGCAGGAAGTCATGTTTTACAAGGAAGCATGTGGAGAAGTTTAATTAGAGCAACGAGGAAGATGATAGGAGGTCAGACGTCAACAAACTTAAGGTGTGTTCACATGCACACAGCTACATGGACGTCCTTCTCTCTCTCCTCTAACAAACAACAAACTCGCCCCTTACTTGACTGATGATGTCAGTGGGAGTGGCCACCCCCTTTAATTCCTGGGAAAGTGTGGTGGGTATGTTAAGCTGGATCACAGAAACCTCACATTTAACAAGAGCTGCAACAATTAGTTGATTAATTGATTGACAGAAAATTAATCGCCAACTATCTGGATAATCGATTAATCGTTTTGAGTCATTTTTGCTCAAAATTCTCTGGTTCCAGTTCCTCAAATGTGGATGTTTTCTGGTTACTTTTAGTCTTCTATGATAGTTAACAGAATATATTTTGCAGTGTTGCACCTGAAGCAGCACCTTCAGTTGACCAATCAGCCAGAGGCATGAGTGAGATGTGAATGTGCGTACCTAAAAACCAATCACAGATCCCCGTTGTTTGACTGAGGAACTCCTCCTTTGTTTTTATTCTGAATTATTTATGTTTGATGTAAATTTATTCCAGTGTCTGGATCATTTCTCTATTTTTGATATTTAGTTTTTCTCAATTGTTAAGACACATTTCTTGAAATTATGCTCCATTTCCCAAAACTCTAAACACAATTACATAACTGCACACTCATCTTCACAAACTTCCAACTTCTGTGTCAAAACCAAACTCTCCACTCAAAACCATGTAATCTTACATCTAAACCAAACTTTACCTTCAGACATCACACAAAAGCCATAAAATACACACACACCTACAAAATAGCCATTACACACTGGTGAGATCAATTCAACACTACCGTAAACACCTGTAACTGCAATGAATAATGATGCTCATGGTTTTCCCCCAGAACAACCTCTTTACATGATGAACACAATATAAAGATGTATACATTTTTCAAAAATTTTAATTCCTCAGTGTACTGTAGTAAAATAAAGTGGCCAATGCACAAATGTTATAATTCATACAGGGGTACACAGAACAAACATTGTATCATACTTTCTATTGAAAACATTACATTGTACATAAAATTAAATGAAATACTCTGTTTAGTGCTTTGTGGTTAATGGTCACAGCCATGATTTCAATTGTGCTCTAAAACTAGTGAAGGTAAAGCATCGTCGAATCGTGTTGGGTATTGTGTTCCAAAAGTTAACATTTAAGGCCTCGTTCAGACCAAAACCGGCAATGTGACACTACCACGTAGGGTTCTGTGGAGGTGTGGGCGTGTCACTACGTGGCGCATTTGTGTCACATATTGTATTGTAACACAAGAAGAAATACTTACCAGAAATTCCGACTTGCAACCCTTTAAGACCTAGCAAGTGTAAGGCGATTTATGTCTTAGTAAGGTTCTTCTTCCTATGGGTGTCTTCAGTCTGATCGCCCACTTATGTAATTGGCCAATGTAGCGTCTTGTCGGATGACATCACAGCTGCAGATTTTTGTTGAGCCCTATGCGGTCCCCACCCCCGCAACGTAAATGCACTGCCCCCATTCTGGTCTGAACGCAGCCTAATGGAGAAAGCTGACCTGCTAAAGTCAGTGGACCTGTGCTGCACTACACAGTTGCCTCTGGTAGATGCTCGTTTGTCTGATGTTATCTGAGCATAGTGAAGCAAACTCTGTCAGCAGGGGAGGAGCAGGATTGTGGGTAATTTAGTACATTAAGCAGGAGTTTACAAGGTAGACAAAATTATCAAATGTCAAAAGTTTGTTCTTTGTAGTTATATGACAGTGATGATGCCTTTTAGGCTTTTTGTCCAATATTTTTAGTGTTCTTTTGTACA
Source organism: Thunnus maccoyii (assembly GCF_910596095.1). Classification (NCBI taxonomy): domain Eukaryota; kingdom Metazoa; phylum Chordata; class Actinopteri; order Scombriformes; family Scombridae; genus Thunnus; species Thunnus maccoyii. The sequence continues at coordinate 36,172,532 of NC_056535.1, read as the reverse complement.
AACATGCATGAGCCTAAGAATATTTTTTCCTGCTTGTGACCAAGTGGTAATACAATATGACAGGTGTGGGAAAATCATAGAGTTCATGTACAACTTAACATCTGTTGACACTTGGCTCCTTATAAATTTGAAGTTGCTGAGGTTCAGTTTGTACGGATCACCCTTTTCACCTGTTTTTCAAAGGTTAGGTGTGAATCGATAATTATCTCAAGGTACTTAAAGTCTGAGACTATTTGAAGCTTTTCAACCTTAACAAAGATTTCAGGCTGATGAACATCCTTCCTCCTGATTGAAAAGTACATACATGCAGTCTTACTAATATTTAAAGTGAGACAGGACTGAGTGAGCCGGTCACAGATACTAGATATTGCTGCTGTTTTGTTTTGGCATAAACATAAATGAAGGTGTCATCCACATAAATTTGAGTCATTACATCAGGGCATACAGTAGGAAAGCTGTCAGCATATAAGCTGAAGAGTAAGGGGCCCAAGATAGATACCTGGGGCACACTGAAGGAGCAGTCAATTTGTGAGGAAAGCTGTGTTCCAATCTGTGTGCATTGCCTTCACATTGTCAAATAAGACTGCATCCATTTCATTGTATCTTCAGAAAAAATGTGAAAGTTTAGATATGATGATTAATTGTCAAGAATACGGCTCCTACAACACTACCCCTGTCAAGCTGTGACTTCATTTGTTATATGAGATAACAATTTGCAGTCTCAGTCAAGTGATGCTTTGTAAAACCAAATTGCATCAAGTGAAATGAGACATATCCTGGGTTAAAAAATCTACAAGCTGCTCTGTTACCACATTTTTGTACTTGCAGATCTGGTTTATATGTGTTGAAGCCTCTCTGTCTTTTGCTGAGGTAATTATTTGATTTGACTCTAAACTTCTGGACCTTGGACACATTGGGACATCAGGGGAGGGATCAACAAATACGCCCAACTTTCCAGAGACCCTGTTGGTTCCTGGTGTCATCCTCCCAGCTATATCTAAGGCCGATGACTCTGGATTCATTCTGAAGAACCTGGTTCAGTCTGTTGGTCGTACTGAGATTTGAACTTTATTTGCTCTTTGTGAATCTCTCTCTCGTCCTCTGAGCCTCACAGATCGAGTGTTGGAACATGGGAGGTGGACACTCACAAGAAGATTATGAGAGGTATGCCCTTAGTTGGTATGAAAATGCTTTAAATAGCCAATGCATCCTACCTGATGTCGGCATAGACGAGTCCTTGGTGAAATACTCTGGTATTAACTCCAACGCTGAACTGCAGTCCTACTCTAATGGGCTGGTCAACCGTGTGCCAGCCTTCATCGACAGGCTGGGGTCTTCTTTTGGAGCACTGACTGCAGTCCCGAATGCTGTTGGAATTGGAGCATTGGTAATTTCCATGATTATGGAGATCGTAATGAAGAGCTCACAAACAGGTGTGGATTCATACAGCTTGTTGCGACGTGTATTTGGTGAAGAGAAAGCTTCAAGTGTTCGGGACACGATGACAGAGTATCTGAAGCGTCATCGCCTGTTCATCAATAATGACCAGCTATTAGTGGGGGAAATACAGAGACTAGAACAGCAGCTGAGCAACCAACTCACCATCCTCAGAAACTCCCTGCTGCATGACGGACAGATGAGCACCAGAGGGTTCAAAATTTGGGTCAATGGAGCCTCTTTCCACCTCCAGATGTTGATCCACAAAGCACGGCTGGACATTCAGGCTGGAAAACCTGCATCAGACTTTGATTACAGAATCAGAGCTGCCATTGATGAGTGTTTGCAGAACCTTGGTCAATTGCTGGAGAAATACAAGACTTACAAGGCCAGTACTACTTCATTATATCTGGATGGATCATGTTATGGTTTTGGGTGCCACCAGACATGTAAGCTTGAAAATACTGAAAATAATTGTAAAATATTTCAAAATCCACAAACCATGCAAGGCCCCTGTGAACTGACGACTTCTCACACGACTGAGGCTTATATAAATCATGTTTTCTCAAAATATGAACCAATCACAAGCTTGAGGGATCATTTTTCAAATATGAGGAACAACATTGACTCTCTGATCAACCAACGTGACGCATTCACTCTGCCATCACGGTAAATGTCTCAGAGTCAGTGTGAGTGAAAAAATAGTTAATTTTTGTTCTTCTAGTTGATTCACCTTAAATATCACTGATCCTGCAAACGTAACACAGTAATTGTAATCAGTTTGTTATTACTGATTTATGAACTGACATGATGAGGTGAGAAGATTTCTCATGAATTGATTTTTATCAGAATGATAAATGATAAATGGTGTTGTTGTGGTTCATAACAGTCAAAATATACAAAAAAATTAAGTCATCTTAAATAATATAAAAAAGAAAAGAAGAAAGAGCTGCTACAGGTTTAAATTTTAAATTGAAGTGAATGAAACTAAGCTCCATCTGTGGTCTACTCATTAGTGCAGGTAGTCTTGCTTTTAAGTTTACATTATTAATTTCTAATTGACATTGTGAGTGTATGTGATGTGCTGTTGTGCGTAGCTTTGTATTTTGTATTTTGCATGGTGTGTTCGGTGTGTTTTTTGCTTTGTACTGTTGTTGTGCTGTTGTATGTTTTGATTGTGGGGGACTGCGGATGCAAATTAGCTTTGAGCTAACTCCGGTGCAGTGCGTCTTTAATGTTTAAAAACTGCACACTGTCCCAATCAATAAAACAAATCAAAAAAAAAGAAAAAAGAAAAAAAGAAATGTACAATGTTTTGACCAGTGAATGAAGTGTGCAATTAATAATAATATAATAACAGTAATACAAGTTGTGTAAATGTAATGCATTACAAAGATCACAGATGTGTAAATAGAAGATAATAAGATTTTACGATGATACGCTGCAGTCTGCTCTTGACCTCTGCAGTTGTGGGTGACGTCAGCTTCACTGTTAGCAGCAACAAGATCAATAACGTCACTAAATATGCTACATAATACATAGAATCTGAGATCTTCAGGTCTCGTCTGCTGTGCTTTGTACCTTTGTATTGTTTTCCTTCTCCTGCCAGCCTGTTTCTTTGCCACTGATTTTATTTTCAGTAAAGTTGAACTCTTTAATTACAGCATTTGTCTCTGAGTCATGTGTTTGAGTCCTACCTGTTTCATGAACTGTGACAGCAATAATTTACAGTATCAGTGACACAAAATGAACACAACATTACCTGCTACCTGCATACTGGGGGAAAAAAATCAACAATTTTATCACTTTCAATCAATCAATTTTTATTTATATAGCGCCAAATCACAACAAAAGTCATCTCAAGGCACTTTCCACATAGAGCAGATCAAGACCGTACTCTTGAATTTACAGAGACCCAACAGTTCCCCCATGAGCAGCACTTGGCGACAGCGGTAAGGAAAAACTCCCCTTTAACGGGTAGAAACCTCAAGCAGAACCCGGCTCTTGGTGGGCGGCCATCTGCTTTGACCGGTTGGGTTAAGAGAGAGAAAGAAAGAGGGAAGGGGGGGGGGGGGGGGGTCTCAGTGCATCATGGGAAGTCCCCCAGCAGTCTAGGCCTATAGCAGCATAACTAAGGGCTGATCCAAGGCGAGCCTGGTCGGCCCTAACTATAAGCATTATCAAAAAGGAAAGTTTTAAGCCTACTCTTAAACATAGAGAGGGTGTCTGCACCCCGGGCCGAATCTGGAAGATGGTTCCACAGGAGAGGAGCCTGATAGCTGAAGGCTCTGCCTCCCATTCTACTTTTAAAGACTGTAGGAACCACCAGTAAGCTGCATACTGGGAGCGCAGTGTTCTAGTGGGATAATACGGTATTATGAGCTCTTCAAGATATGATGGTGTCTGACCATTAAGGGCTTTGTAAGTTAGGAGAAGGATTTTAAATTCTATTCTAGATTTTACAGGAAGCCAATGCAGCGAAGCTAAAATGGGAGAAATGTGATCTCTTTTTCTAGTTTTAGTCAGAACACACGCAGCTGCATTCTGGACCAGCTGGAGAGTCTTTAGAGACTTGTTAGAGCAGCCTGATAATAAGGAATTGCAATAATCCAGCCTAGAAGTAACAAATGTGTGGACTAGTTTTTCTGCATCTTTTAGGGACAGGATGTGCCTGATTTTTGTGATATTACGTAAGTGAAAAAAGGCAGTCCTTGAGATTTGATTTATGTGGGAGTTAAAGGACATATCCTGATCAAAGATAACTCCCAGATTCCTTACGGTGGTGCTGGAGGCCAGGGTAATGCCATCCAGAGTAGCTTTATCATTAGATAATGTGTTTCTAAGGTGTTTAGGGTCAAGCACAATAACTTCAGTTTTATCTGAGTTTAGTAGCAGAAAATTGCAGGTCATCCAGGTCTTTATGTCGTTAAGGCATGTTTGGAGTTTGTTTAACTGATTGGGTTCATCTGGCTTCACTGATAAATATAATTGGGTATCACCTGCATAACAATGAAAATTTATGGAGTGTTTCCTAATAATATTACCTAAAGGAAGCATATACAAGGTGAATAGAATTGGTCCAAGTACAGAACCTTGTGGAACTCCGTGTCTAACCCTTGCCTTCACGGAGGATTCATCATTAACATGTACAAACTGAAATCGGTCTGATAAATAGGACTTAAACCAGCTTAATGCAGTTCCTTTAATGCCAATTAAATGTTCCAGTCTCTGCAAAAGGATTTGATGGTCAATTGTGTCGAATGCGGCACTAAGATCTAACAGGACAAGTATAGAGACAAATCCTTTGTCCGATGCAGTTAGGAGGTCATTAGTGACTCACCAGTGCTGTCTCTGTGCTATGATGCCTCTAAATCCTGACTGAAAATCCTCAAATAAGTTACTGTTATGTAGAAAGTCACATAACTGATTAGAGACTGCTTTCTCAAGGATCTTAGAGAGAAATGGAAGGTTAGATATAGGTCTATAATTGGCTAACATGCCTGAATCAAGAGTAGGCTTCTTAAGAAGAGGTTTAATTACAGCTACTTTAAAGGACTGTGGTTCATAGCCTGTTACTAAAGACAGATTGATATCTGTATCTAGTAAAGAAGTGCTCACTAAGGGTAAGACTTCCTTAAGCAGCCTAGTTGGGATGGAGTCTAAGAGACAGGTTGATGGTTTAGATGAACAAATCATTGAAGTTAGTTCAGGAAAGTCGACTGGAGACAAACAGTCCAAATATATGTCAGGATTTACAGCTGTTTCTAAGGTTCCTGTGTTTGGGGAGAGAACGGTGCCTGTTGAGGGCAGGAGGTGGTTAATTTTGTCTCTAATAGTTAGAATTTTATCATTAAAGAAGCTCATAAAGTCGTTACTACTGAGAGCTATAGGAATACATGGATCAGTAGAGTTATGACTCTTTGTCAGCCTGGCCAAAGTGCTGAAAAGGAACCTAGGGCTGTTTTTATTCTCTTCTATTAATGCTGAGTAATAGGCGGCTCTGGCATTACAGAGGGCTTTCCTATATGTTTTAAGACTATCTTGCCAGACTAAGCGAGATTCCTCTACTTTGGTGGAACGCCAAATCCTTTCCAATTTTCGCGATGTTTGCTTTAATTTGCAGGTTTGGGAGTTATACCATGGAGCTAACCTCTTATGTTTTATTATCTTCCTTTTTAAGGGGGCGATGGAGTCGAGTGTTTGTCTCAGTGAGCCTGCAGCACTATCAATAAGATTATCAATTTGGGAGGGACTAAAGTTAACATAAGAGTCCTCTGTAGTATTGAGACATGGCAGTGAATTCAGTACTGATGGAATTGCTTCCTTAAATTTATCTACAACACTATCAGAGAGACATCTAGTGAGGACATTTTTGTCTAATAGTGTATAATCCAGTAATAGGAATTCAAAAGTTATTAAAAAATGATCTGATAAAATAGGATTTTATGGAAAAATTATTAAATGTTCAATTTCAATCCCATAAGTCAGAACAAGGTGGAGGGTGTGGTTAAGACAGTGAGTGGGATTATTTACACACTGAGAGAAGCCAGTTGAGTCTAATAATGAGATAAACGCAGTACTGAGACTATCATTATCAACGTCCACATGAATATTAAAGTCACCTACTATAATTACTTTATCTGTACTAAGGACTAAGTTTGATAAAAACTCTGAGATTCAGATAAGAGTTCAGAGTACGGGCCAGGAGAACGGTACACTATAACACATAGAACTGGCTGTAAAGTTTTCCAGGTTGGCTTTGACAGCAGATATTTGTTTAAAACCAATAGGATTAGTTATAGCGGTAACTTGAAGGCTTAACTGTATTAAATAAATGAATTAGACACCATGAATGTGTTTATGGGTTAAGTGTGATGTTTTTAACATGATAATTGTATGTTTCTGCATCATTACCCAAATAAAGTCCTGTACATCTCCATGCATACAATCTCACTTAGTGATTCTTTTAAGAAGTGTAAGATTATAACTCCCACAGTAATGCAGTCATCATAATCTACCAAGAGTGTAAACACATGTAAATGAGGCACAATTATTGATAATGTACATACGGTAAGAAGATTATTTTTGGACGTACGTAGAGCAAAAATAAAGTTGTGTTGGTTTGATGGCTGCAGTTTGACCCTCTGTTGGTCAGAAGATAAAGAATATTAATGTGATACTTTATTGATCTCTGTTGGGTAAATTTCTCCACCAGCAGCACACAGATCAGAGCGGCTTCCTGCCTCCTGACTGTGTGTAAACCAGCTCTCTGTTGTGGAACAGATTCTACTCTGACAGAGGAGCTTCAGTAAAATAAATAATAACAGCACCAAAGTTGAACTCAAATCAAGTCAAGGCCGTTTCTATTTATACAGACCAATATCACAAATCACAAATTTACCTCAGGGGGCTTTACAATCTGTACAGCAATACAACATCCTCTGTCCTTAGACCCTCGATTCAAATGAGGAAAAACTCCCTAAAAAACCCTTTAACAGGGAAAAATGTTAGAAAGTTCAAGAAGAGCAACAGAGGAGGGATCCCTCTGCAGGACGGACAGACAGGAAATAGATGTTGTGTGTACAGAATAGAGCTCTATGCAGAAACATTCACACAGAACTAAAATGACAAGAAAGCAATAAGACAAGAATAACATCAAAACAACAGTATTTGTCCTGTAGAACAACGTGAACCTGTTTTGACTCAGTATTAATTTGTTAACGGAGATATTTGCAGTTCTCAGATTGTTTAATGTGAATATTTTTTAGAAGCTGTGAGGATAAAACTATCAGTATTTCACAAGAGAGAATATGACAGTAGTCTAAAAAACATTTGGTATAGCAGAATATGTTTCCTAATATTCTTTCTTTCCTCTCTCTCATTAATCATCTCATGACCCCTCAGATTTATCTTATGACCCCTTTGCAGGGCCTCACCCCCCAGGTTTGGAACCACTGCTGTAAATCACAGATGTCCAGATGCTCCGAGGCTTTTAGGTTGATACAGCAAAACATTTTTCATAAAGTATATTTTGAGAATCATGTGGTTTGAAAACACACCTCAATGTTATTTCATATGAAAGGCCATCAAATATATCTCAAAACAAATCAGATCAATTGGAATATTGGATCCAATATTTATATAGTTCAACATATAAGTTAAAGTTAGTAGAGGATATTATTAGCTGTAGCTTCACAGAGCAGATGGAAGAACAGTCAGTACCTCTACTACCACTGAACCTCAGATTTTTGTCGTCCATCTCAGAAAATCCAATAAACATGTCTCTTTCAAAGATGTAGTAGTTAAAGATACAGTCTGCTTCTACTGGGAAACACCGCTCCACTTGTGTATTCTCGTGGATTTTCCTGTATTGATTGTTTGTTTGTTTTTACAGCGCCGATGAATATTTCAGAGCAGCACGGCCTATCAGTGTTTGAAGCAAAGTAGCATATAAACAACATCCTGAATAATGCAGACGTGCAGTTTGAAAAGCCATGAAACTTGTATGGTCAAAGTGCAGCGTGTCCGTGCTTGTGTGTGTGTGTGTGCGTGTGTGTGTGTGTGTGTGTGTTGCCAGTCAGGACAGAGTAGACAACAACTTCCTCTTTCATCTTCCAGATGCCCCCAACAGCCTCCCTCTATTAAAACATCTCTTGTTCATGTGATGAAAGAAGAAAGCAGACGCCAAACCGACACTGTAGGATAGTGTGCCGAAGTGTGTTAAAGGATAAAAACTGATCAATCATCAATCAATCAACAAAGATCAGCCTCATGCAAGAACATTTCCTTCTCCTAAAGCTCTCTGACTTTTCTCTGTGAGGTTTGTTAGTAAATCTCTGGTTTCAGCCTGATGAACGTCACCTGTTCAACATCTCAGAAATCTAAAATTTGACTCATTTGGACGCTGAAGCTTCATATTAGCTTCAGATAAACTTTTAAATACATCTTTTGCACAGAAGGAGGACTGTGGATTTTGTCCCTCATCACTTCCATTGTAAGGTCATTATGAAGGGATCTTCTGATGGTCAGTATGAACAGGAGGAATGATTACAGCAAGATAAACAGCTTTAATGTTCATTTGGGCTCCTGACTGTTGTTTTAAGACACTTGAAAAATGATGAGCCCGTCCTTTAAGACATCATGATTTGAGGTGAAAAGAGAGTCAGACTGCCAGCTCAGGTCTCGTACGACGGCTCTGAACTCTTAATTCATACTTAAGAGAAAATTGGTGAATCTATTAAATCGTACGTGCCTCTTAAGAACAACTCAAACGAGTTTATACGAGAGCTTCTTACATGAATCTTGTTTTTCTTTCCTCTCCTCAGTCGTCTCACAGCAGAGTCTCCTGGTGATGCTCCGAGCTGTGATGACCTGCTGCTGTAAAACCAGGACGCCTCCGGTGTCTGCTGGACACCAGACAGTAAACACAATGACGTTGCTGTCGGAGACTAATTTTGATGACAGCACAACAGTGATTTCCAGTTGGGAAAATATCGACATTTTAGTAAAGTGATGAGCGCAGAAACAAATATTCATAGAAAAGCAGATTAATGTACTGAAGGGAGTTTTTAAAATTGTGATATAAAATATTTTTGGTCCTTAAGGGATCCAAAGCATGATGCAACCAAGCAAATCTGTATTAAATGCATTTGTATTCTTCTGATCCAAAACCGTTTTAATATAAAATATGAACTGACATTTTAAACCACTTCAAAATAATCTTTCCCAACGGGCCAGAATGGATTTTCTCTGTTACTGCTCGTGTTTATCAAACCACATGAAGCCTGATTTTTTTTTTTTTTTAACCCATTTCATCAAATCTGAGGCAGTTTAGCAACAGAAGAGAACAATAACATCAGCAGTGGAAAGTAACAACATATAATAACACAATGAATCATAACATCTAATCATTAAAAATCTTAAGATAACAAATTGCATCATCAAATAATGAATATTCACAGTAAATAAATGTTAAACAACATTAATCTTTATTTTTATAGTACTTTTTAAAACCAGTATAAAAACAGAAAAGACAGTCGAATAATTATAAGACAGAACAGCTCTGAAGTGAGTCAATAACAAATATAATAATAGAATATTTCAGAGATAAAACAAGGTAATAAAAACAAGTATGTGCACATATGGATACATATCTCCACAAAAACATAAATACAAGAACGCCATCCTACAGAAGAAGGTTTTTTGAATGTTTTTTTTTAATGTTGACACAGCTGAGCTCTACAGGAAGTGTATTCTAGAGTTTTTTGGGGTCCTGGCAGCAAAAGCCTCAAAATAAATATCAATAAATACATCACAATTAATGAAAAGCCAACCATTAAAAAGAAAGGTCTGTGTATTTCCTCCAGCGCCACCATGAGGTTGACATTCATGACTTTTATTGAAACGTCCACACTGAGCCGGTTAAACGCATCTTATTGTGAAAAGTACCAGAGCTCACAGCTCCAAATGTAGAACACTGTATCGATCAAAACAAACACACACCAGCGCTCACCAGTTCATTCACAGATGGATCCTATTATGTAATTATAAATTCTCTTTGAACTTCATCTGTTTTGTATATAAATGGCCGTTTCTGCTGATAATGGCTTCTAGCTGAAACGCCTAAAATAAATAAGACGACTATTGATCTGTGAGTGCCGGTGTTCTGTTTGTTTCAAACGTTCTTCTTCTCTCCGTTTGTTCTTCCGTCCAGACTAAAACAAAGAGCCTTTCCAAACGTCCTCCAGAGTGTGTAAATGTGAAAATCAGAGCCGTCATATCACTGACAGAACAGATGGGGGCAGCAGCGCGGCGTTTAATCGGAAGAAGAAGAAGAAGAAACACAATAACATCAATAGCGGACGGCTGAATGTAAACTAAAACGTAGTTATCTACCACCTTTCTCTGCTCAAACTGCTGGAATCTGCTGCAATAAACTAAACGTCAGGAAACAGTACACCGTTTCTTCTTCGCTGGTGTTCTGTGGCTGACCTGCTCGTCTGTCTGGCTTAACGTAGACGTGGTCTTAGATGGGTCAGACGTTCATGGTTTCCAGATGATGAATGAAACTGATTTTGGGGTGATCCTCTGACTTCTCCTCTAGCGCCACCATGAGGTCGATAGTTTTGGTTTTGAGTGAAATATCTTGGCAGCTAGTGGATGGATTACTGTGAGATTAACTACAGATATTCATGTTCCCAAGAGAAGAAATTTAAATAAACTGTGGTGATCCCTGAACTGAAGGTCAAAATACTTTAGTTTACGACCAAATACCTGCAAAACTAATGACATGAGATGAAACTTTGTGTCTTATGTGACTCAGCATCCAGAGGAAGCTTCAGTTCCTAGATTATCAATAACCAACAAGCAGTAGCTACTAAAGAGCTGAAGTCTCCAACCGTTGTTTTTTCTGTATTCACATGAGCAATAAACATAAAAGCTGCACAGACAGTAGAAGGGATTTCGTGTTTGTCAGAGCCTGAATGTGTGTGTATGACAGTGAATGTGTGTCTCATGTCTCCAGACCTCCGGTTCTTTTTCCTCGTGAAGCACTTATCTGTCGCGTGTGTGTGCCCTACTGTCAAGATTATTCAAATTCAAGCTCTGTTACAGGAGAGGAAGAGGGGAGTATCAGGTGCCAATTACTGCGGTTTCCTGTCTTTTTTTGCACATAATTATACACAGATTATTCAACCTCCCGAGTCTGAATGAAAACCCTCCATAAGCCTCTAACTCGTGTCCTCGAGGGAGAGCAGAGGAGTTGTTTGTGTGGGTTGTTGGAGCCGCGGTATTATTACATTTATTTCAGTTTTAAAAAAGGGAAACTATGCTCACTATTAGAGTCTTTCTTGTGGGTAGAAAACCTGCTTTGGTACCGAAAAGCTTTTTTTTTTTTGTTAATTGATTTAACATAATGAGACCACATGAGTACATTTTAAGTTTAAGGTGCAAATTTGGACCAATTCTACACTTCCTGTGTCATCTGTTCCACCGGTTTCTGTAACTCAAGTTAAACAACGTCGTTGTCGCTGTTTGCAGCTGTAATCTGAACTGTGTAAAGACGTCTGTCTGTCCTGCTGTTATTACCGACATGTCTGAACTCGCCGCCGCCCTCCACTCGCTCATGGACTCGTCTGCACTGTCGAGCCGTGACGTTTAGCCCACAAACCTCCAGGACTTATGGGAATTGATGCTCATTAAAGGCCACTGAAAGACATAAATATTGAATAAACAACAATATTAGATGGTTTTCCAGAAAACTCCCTCCTTTATCTAAACATACGCACATGCCACATGATTTAATGTTGAGAAAGCTTCTGTTTCAAGGCTGGATTTTCACTTATTAGTAGAGTTACACGTTAATGAGGTTTTTAATGAGGTTTTCTTACATGTGGAGCGGACTCCAGAGGTTCTGGTTTCACGTCGGCTCTCTATTTCTGCCACCATGACAACTTGTTTTTGCTCAGTTTCTTATTATAATGAGAAACCTTTCTTGGGTAACAAGATCCTTTTCACATTATAAGATGTTTTTCATGTTAATATGACACATTTTCCTATTATAAGAAGATAATTGTGACCTAAGATGATAAAGAGATTTGTTGTTATGACAAGGAAAGTTTATGTTGTTCATGTTGTGACATGGAAAGAATGTAAAACAAGACAATTTTTATGTTATAACAAGAAACTGAGCAAATATATTTGTGTCATGGTGGCAGCAATATGCTGCGAATTTAGCCTGAACTAAAAGGTAAAATATTCTTCCAGCATGCAGACTAATTATTAGGAATGACTATTCGGCACAGTATCATGTTATCCTGAGAAGAACATGAAGAAACTTCCACTGATGGAACAACTGCACACAAACTGAATGGAAAAAGACACAAAGCTCCTTTCAACCTGTGTGATTTTGAAAGTAGGTGAAATATTTGGTCGTCAATCCAAAACGCTGCTTCTACAGTAGATCTCACTGTGAGACTCATCCACCGATGACTAGGGATGGCAATTGGTAAGATTTTATTTATACCAGTGCCATTATTGATTCTGCTTATCGGTCCAATTATTTATTGATTCCCTTATCAATTCCTGATCAATTCTGTGTAGAAAAAAAGTAGGCCTACACAGAGTTTCAGTGTCAACTGTTTTATTATCTCCATTGTTTATCAGTGATCTTGCATGCTGATGAATATATGAAACATAACAGGTAGATGAGATAAATGGGCCGCAAACAAAAGTTAACTGCATTAATTAATAAATGAATTCATTTGAAAGCATCATAAAGTCTCCTGTCTGTATGAGAATAAGAAGACGGGTTAGGGTTAGGGGTTAAGGTTAAGGTTAGGGGGTTAGGGTAGGGTTAGGGGTAGGGGGTTAAGGTTAGGGTAAGGGGGCTAGGGTTAGGGTTAGGGGTAGGGGGTTAGGGGGTTAGGGTTAGGGTTAGGGTAAGGGGGCTAGGGTTAGGGTTAGGGTAGGGTTAGGGGGTTAGGGTAGGGTTAGGGGGTTAGGGTTAAGGTTAGGGGGCTAGGGTTAGGGTTAGGGGTAGAGGGTTAGGGGGCTAGGGTTAGGGTTAGGGTTAGGGGGTTAGGGTAGGGTTAGGGTTAGGGTAAGGGGGCTAGGGTTAGGGTTAGGGTAGGGTTAGGGGGTTAGGGTAGGGTTAGGGTAAGGAGGTTAGGGTTAGGGGGCTAGGGTTAGGGTTAGGGTTAGGGGGTTAGGGTAGGGTTAGGCTTAGGGTAAGGGGGCTAGGGTTAGGGTTAGGGTAGGGTTAGGGGGTTAGGGTAGGGTTAAGGTTAGGGTTAGGGGGTTAGGGTGGGGTTAGGGTTAGAGGGTTAGGGTAGGGTTAGGGTTAGGGTAGGGTTAGGGTAGGGTTAGGGTTAGGGGGTTAGGGTTAAGGTTAGGGGGCTAGGGTTAGGGTTAGGGGTAGGGGGTTAGGGGGCTAGGGTTAGGGTTAGGGGGTTAGGGTGGGGTTAGGGTTAGAGGGTTAGGGTAGGGTTAGGGTAGGGTTAGGGGTAGGATTAAGGTTAGGGGCTTAGGGTGGGGTTAGGGTTAAGGGGTTAGGGTAGGGTTAAGGTTAGGGTTAGAGGGTTAGGGTAGGGTTAGGGTTAGGGTAGGGTTAGGGGGTTAGGGTAGGGTTAGGGTTAGGGGTTTGGGTTAAGGTTAGGGGGCTAGGGTTAGGGTTAGGGGTAGGGGGTTAGGGGGCTAGGGTTAGGGTAGGGTTAGGGGGTTAGGGTAGGGTTAGGGTTAGGGTAAGGGGGCTAGGGTTAGGGTAGGGTTAGGGGGTTAGGGTAGGGTTAGGGTTAGGGTAAGGAGGTTAGGGTTAGGGGGCTAGGGTTAGGGTTAGGGGGTTAGGGTAGGGTTAGGGTTAGGGTAAAGGGGCTAGGGTTAGGGTTAGGGTAGGGTTAGGGGGTTAGGGTAGGGTTAAGGTTAGGGTTAGGGGGTTAGGGTGGGGTTAGGGTTAGAGGGTTGGGTTAGGGTTAGGGTTAGGGTAGGGTTAGGGTAGGGTTAGGGTTAGGGGGTTAGGGTTAAGGTTAGGGGGCTAGGGTTAGGGTTAGGGGTAGGGGGTTAGGGGGCTAGGGTTAGGGTTAGGGGGTTAGGGTGGGGTTAGGGTTAGAGGGTTAGGGTAGGGTTAGGGTTAGGGTAGGGTTAGGGTTAGGGGTAGGATTAAGGTTAGGGGCTTAGGGTGGGGTTAGGGTTAAGGGGTTAGGGTAGGGTTAAGGTTAGGGTTAGAGGGTTAGGGTAGGGTTAGGGTAGGGTTAGGGGGTTAGGGTAGGGTTAGGGTTAGGGGTTTGGGTTAAGGTTAGGGGGCTAGGGTTAGGGTTAGGGGTAGGGGGTTAGGGGGCTAGGGTTAGGGTTAGGGTAGGGTTAGGGGGTTAGGGTAGGGTTAGGGTTAGGGTAAGGAGGTTAGGGTTAGGGGTTAAGGTTAGGGGTTAGGGTTAGGGTTAGGGGATTAGGGGGCTAGGGTTAGGGGTAGGGGGTTTGGATTAGGTTAGGGTAAGGAGGTTAAGGTTAGGGGTTAGGGTTAGGGGTTAGGGTTAGTGGCCGCAGGGTTTCTGAGGTGAAACAGACTGAGCACTGAGTTATTTTCTTCTTATTTTCTTTTCTCTTTTCTTTTTCTCACCTCAGAGTTGCTTTAAGTCGTTTAATGCTGCAGTGTGTGTTGGTCAGCTGGTCTCGTTTGTTGCTGCTGATCGCTGCTCTGCTAACGTCAGTCTGTGAGTGACGGCGTAGAACGTTCACAGTATATGTCACATCCGTCAACATCACATGTCTGGGTATCAATAAGAGGAATTGATAAGCTCGGAGGCATATGATTCCAATGGATTGGACAATATGGAACCAGTTATCAACTGGAACCAGTTCTTGATTCCCATCCCTACCAATGACCGATGTGGAGCTTTAAAATTTAAGACCAAATTCTCACAGTGTGACTTCTGCTACAAGCCACGACTACAAACCAACCAGATCAATCAACCAATCAGAATACGACTGGCCGGTGTGACATTTCATAAATGCAGTTTATGGGAGAAAACACACTCATACATCTGTGGTGAAATAAAAAAGACTTTTGTGTGACTTTGCTGCAGTTTCCATCATAACACCACAATTCAACAACATTTATCTCACAATCTGACAAACTGGTACCAGTATGACACAGAATGTGACCAATAATAACAATAATAATAATAATAACCTTATTTATTCAGCATATTTCAAGCATAAGCATAAATCTTTCCAGATTAAAATGATAGATAGATATAGATATAGAATTTAAAACATAAATAATCAGAATGTATGACATACAAGAAACAGGAACATTAGAGCACATAGATCCAGCAGCACTGAGCTCATACATAAAAAAAGATGAAAGTTCAAATTAAAAGAAATGCGCTCATATAAAGCAGATAAAATGAAAATAAAAGAAACAAGCTCATGTGAAGCAGACAGAAAGCCAGTAAAAAAAGAGCAAACTTTGAATATAAAACAGATAAAAGTGCAAAATATATGGAAGTGCATATAAAAATACTAAAAATTCTTCTCGCTAAAGATTTTTTTCTTCCTGAAAATAAAAATAAAATGAAATAATCAAAAGTCTGGCTGCTCACACATCAGGATCTTTATGATACATCCTGTATCACATGTTGCATCCTGCTGCTGTCACTCTCCACTGGTTTTGTCCCATTAAATGAAGACGCTCATAAAAACAAAATGAGATGAGACGCGTTCATCTTCTGGCACCTCCTCCTGCACACACACACACAATACTTTTCAGTCAAAGTAATTTTGCTGCCAGTTTGAGTTTTTCTCCACCTACTGTGTCATTTTAAAATGCAAAAAAAAAAAAAAGAAATGCGTGAACAGCAGCAGAGTAGATGAATTGAGTGTTTGCTTCATTACTAAATACCACTTTATAAAGTATATCAGTGTGGAATAACTCGAAAAATACCAACGTTATTGTGGTGCAGACAAAAGCTGCCTCAGTCTTTTTTTTTTTTCTCTGATGGCTCTTGAATATTTATACTTATTTCAATGGAACAACTGTTCCACAATCTGCTCTCTGCAGTTTAAAGGGGTTGCTTTTGTAATCATTTAATAAAGAGATGTGTCATTTTGGAAAAAATAATGGAGAGCTGCTGAAGTGTCATAGCGTTGTTGTACATGTTTGGTTTATATTTCCTACTATATGCCAATATATTTTCATCAATTTTTGCCAGGTGAATGTTTCTTGGATCATCTCTCTATTGTTGTAAGAAAAACATTCAGAGGCGAAGTCTGTCAGAGGAGTATAAGGTCTTTATTGAATTGACAAAGTGGCAAAGACCAGAGTTATTCTTTTTATTGTCACAGAAAATTCCCTAAAATATCGTAGGCTGTAGTCAAATTAAAGAATGTTTTACATGTTTATTTACTTGCTTTATTTGCTTCAACAGACTTTGTGGATTTGTGTCTGATAGCTGGAGCATCAAACCCGCAGACAGGATCTGTTTGTCATATCAGATGAACATCATTCAAAACAAGAGAGCCTTAAAAGACATGTATAGAGCAATCAAATGAAGAACATATATCTAGTACATTAAGAACATGTATTATATATATGTATTAAAGAGTTTATAGGCATTACATTATGATTTTCCACCACACTATTCATGATACTTGCTGTCTGTACAACAACCTGCATAAAAGTCTTTTAATATTAAAGGCAGATTTAGATGCAAACAGCAACTAATGCTTGAAAACAATAATAATATAATGATCAAAATACAAATGGAGTCAGTTAAGTTGAGTTCATCACTTCATTTTATTTACTTTCATTTTTTTAAAAATCTTGTATATATGTAGTTACATTACGTGACGTCATGAATATGCAGATTAGCATGTGATGTCATGTAGTGATGAGCAGCCTTTAGCTACTTTCCGCTGCATATAGTTGTCTGACAACACTGAAACAGCTCCAAGAACACACGTTTGAAAAAATGTTTTGTCACTCTGACGTCGCAGGTTTGATTGTCTTTGTGCATCATAAAGCAACACATCATGTCGATTCCTGCACAAAACAATCTACTACGAAGATTAGTGTAAACTGCATGCAGCTAGTGTGTAGTTTGACACATTTAACATCCTCCAGTCCTTTATTCTCCTGCACAGTTTGTGCTCAGTGTAGCTGGATCACACACACACACACACAGGAAGTGGAGGTGAAACTGCAGCTTCACGGTGCCCAAAGCTCTGAACCTGAACACACTTTGTCACCTGCCGGCTCGGAGGACATGTCTGAGGGTGTAAAAGGCTTAAAAAATCTGCATGAGGAACGTCGCAGCGCTTTGTGATATCAGTAATGTTACCGGAGGCTTTTAATGTGAAGCTCATATCTCATAAATCAGTTTAACTTGAGCGTCAGATGTTCCTCACTCCCAGTTTACAAGAAGTAACGTTGTCGTGTGACGTGATGTTATCCCGGCACACGTATCACATGTGCTCCGAGCTACGGTACGCACACGGAAACATGATCTCACTGGCTGCTTCCATGTTTTATTTATTTATCTTTTTACTCATTTATTTTGAAGGATGCCTCTGGGCTGCATGTCAACCTTGTTTTTAACATCCCTGCACTATGACTCGTGGGATATTCCCTCCGGCAGACTGACAGAAGAGAGATCTCTCCTGCTCGTTTTTACACTGGGACAGCCTGAGGACACTGGAACAAGACCTGGGACTAGACTAGATTACCCAAGTAGAGCTGCAATTAATGAATATTTTCATCATCGATTCATCTGCAGGCCATTTTCTCCATTAATCAGTTCATTGTTTGGTCTAATTAATGTCAGGTGTCATCGTGAAAAATGCCCGTCACATTTTCCCAGAGTCTTTGTTTGTCCAGCCAAATGAAAAGATATTCAGTTTATGATGATGTAAGACAAAGAAAACAAGAAAATTCAACTGTTTATTCTGTCACATAGTAACAGAAATTCCTCTTTGATATGACTCAAAGACAAACAGACAACAATCAATAAAACATCAAAGTAAAACATCACAGTGAAATGAATGTATTAATTCATCTTTATAGGTCCAGTCTGGATATGTAACACATGAACAAGGGTTTGACTTTTGTGGCTCATTGTTCACTTGTGAAGCATCATTTTATTCTAGAGGACGTGAAGGAAAATAAATCAAGTCTAGAAATAAGATGGAATCTCTGGTTGAAATGATTTATTTCTGGTTTTTATTGTTATTATTGAGGGTTTTTATGTGCTTCTTGTTTGCTTTTGGGTGTAAATGATGTAAAACTGTGATGATGTTTAAACTTTTAATCTGTTTCAGTTATATAAACACTAAATGTTTTAATAACTGAAATTCAATATAAGGAAGGTAGTGACTCATAATTCAATCACATCGGAGAAACTTTCAATATCATTTGTCCGTATATTTAAAACGAATCTTTCTCTCTCTGCGTCGTCTGCCTGCAGCAGCGGCTGTAAGATGATGAACAGCCTTGAGGAGCCAAAAGGTTTTTATTCTGTTGACTTTTGTCACTGAGCCTGCAGACTGAGATGAGACTGCCGACAGCACTGCAGCTAAACGCATCATCTTCTTCTTCTTCTTCTTCTTCTTGTGGATGTTAGTCTGCTGAACAGACTGATGCACTTCGTCCAAAGAAATGTAAGAAATGTCAGACGGTCAAACTTTGACCATCATGAAGACAAATGTCAGTAACGTCAACACAGCAAAGATATTACTGTGTTAATTCTGGAACCTGAGTTTGATTTAGATCATTAAGTTATCAAGATCAAGAAGTTATACATGTTGTTATAGTTCTTGTTTTTATTCAGTCTCACCTTGTTCCTGACGTGTTTTACTTGTTTCTGTTTTCAAATTTCAAATATTTCTTTATATTTCGTCAATGTTACTGAACACAGAGACTCAGAACTGGCGGCTCAGACTACTACATTAACCATGAGCCTCAGCTGCTGTTGCTATGGAGAAGAAGCCAGTCAGAAGTGTGAATCAGAGCGTATTGCTTCAAAATGCTTCGTCGCTGAAGTTGTAAACAAAAAGTGTCGCCATAGTTACAAAAGTGACCCAGAAATGAAAAGTGAACAGAATCACGCTGCAGATTGTAAAATCTGTTTTCTCAACATCTTTAGCTTCTGCTCGCCGTTAAAGCTCTTATTGGATGTTTCCTGCAGAAATGCACCTTGGGAGCCGTAGTTCACTTCTACCACGAAATCTTAAAGTATAAAATGTTGTAGCTTCGACTTGTTTTTACCAAAGAACCAAATATTTTCTAACACAGTTGTTCATCTTGTGTCCTGATGATTCAACCAGGAGACTTTATCCAAACTGTAGAAAAGCTCTAACTGTGAGTCACGTTACATCATCTATGGGGGAAGAATAAATGGCATTTTTACTTCTGCAACCAGTGGCGCCAGAAATATCTCCCACAAAACGTGATTTCTCATAAACAAAGCTGAAATAATGAAGACTAACAGAAACCTGTACGATCGTTACATAATCCGGGAGAGTCCTGAGTTTCTACTAAGTGATTTAAATGTGAATACAGAATGTGGGAAAACACGTCTGGAGCCAGCAGCTGCTCAGTGTGATCTCCATCTACCGAGGCTTCATTCAGTGAACACGTAACGCTAACGACCGCGAGCAGGGATGAAGAAATCAGAGGAGCTTCAACAGGAGAAAAAGCGTTCTGTAGTTTATCTTCACATTACTTTCACTCAGACAAATAAAGCGTCTGAAAATGTTTTTAGATTCATGATGCAACCAGAAACGGTGCAGGAAAAAGAATCCTGATATTGACGAGCGTCAGGTCTCAGCTGCAGGTGACGGGGGGGGGGGGGTTTATCCCCTTATAGTGAACTCTGTTTAAGGTTTTGCCAGAGAATCAAAGTCAGGATCAGCTGGGACAACACGCCGAAGTCTATCCAGACATGAAAACAAAGAATACATGTAGACAGGAAATAACTCGTGGCTGTACCCATCACATCCTGCCAGGACTTCCTGTTGTGTTTGAACTCTAGGGGTGTGCCCGAATACAAGTACATTATTCGGCAAAGCACAAATAGTTAACGAATATTTGTTTCATACAAATATTGTTAAAATTATTTGTTTTTGTGAAGAAAAAAACAAAACATGTCAAATACCAGCGTGCAGGTCGGTTACATCACTATCTCAGTGTCTCTCCTCTGCTCCGCTGTGACGTCTATCAGCAGGTCTCAGTGAGGGGAGTCACATCCACCTGCTACATGACGCACATTTCCTAATTTAGACATCACTTTAATTTTCATCTATTATTTTGTAAAGCATAATAAAAACAAAAACAGGATTTTTAAGCCTCTTTCCACTTTTATTCAAATACAAATACAAATAATTTTGCTGCCTCATCAAATTCAGATACAAATACAGATACTGGGCTCTCTGCACATCCCTACTGGACTCCTCCGTGTTTTTGTCCTTTCTGGTTTTCTGTGATACACTGATGTTGTCATTTGGTTAAGATCGTTTGTTATTTGACTTCCAGTCTCAGTTAGATTGTAGTGTCAAATACTTGAGTTTTGTATTCTGGGACTTTCTGACTTATTGGCTGCTCCGTTCTCTGTCTTCTCAGTGTTTCCTCTGCCTCTCGTTCTATGTGTGTGTGTGTGTGTGTGTGTGTGTGAACGAGCCTTTCCCTTCTCACCTGCCCTGCATCACCCTCAATAGCCCAGCCCTGCTCCCAGTCCAGTTCCCCAGTCTATCAGCTCCCAGTCTGCCTTTGTGTTGTGTCACCTGTTCGTTGTCTGATTACTTTAGTTCCTGTTTTATTTTGAAATGTTTTCTCCTTGTGGTGTTACCTTTACACCTCATGTGTTTCACCTGAGTCTTATTTCACTCACCTGTGTTGAGTTTGTGATCAGACGCTGTGTATTTATAGTTTATATTTGTCAGTTCAGTCTTGAGGGGTTTTTACTATGAAGTGAGATTAGTGGGTTAGTGAAGTGTGTTGA
Organism: Thunnus maccoyii; assembly: GCF_910596095.1. NCBI lineage: Eukaryota > Metazoa > Chordata > Actinopteri > Scombriformes > Scombridae > Thunnus > Thunnus maccoyii. The sequence continues at coordinate 36,151,608 of NC_056535.1, read as the reverse complement.
GCCTGCAGGGTTTTTAATGTCATGCAGGTGTCTCTCTCTCTTAACCTGCTACATCACCATGGTAACTTATACTGCAAACTTAACCTGAATCCTTCATTATGGGACAGAGTCAGACCTGAATGCACTTCTTGAGTTTAATGTTTAAATCTGCAGCATGAAGTTTAAAGTTTAAGAGCTCTGGATGTGGGAGGCATTGAGTGGTAAAATAAAAATCTTAACTAATTACAAATTAGTTTTTTTTAATTAACAAATTTACACAATCTGCAATTTTCTGCCAGCATTCCTCTCTCACCTTATTTGTAGCGACAGAGTTGCTTTATGCAGTGATAATGTATTTATATTATTCATATCTCTCCGTTATAATGACCTGTTCCTCCTGGTTGAAGCAGGCAGCACGTGATCGCTCCGTTTTGTGCGGGAAAAAAGAGTCAAATGACGCACCAAACGCCCCCTTTCATGGGAACGCGCAGGAAGCCTGAGTCGTGATACCACTTATCTCTGATCTCGAGTTTAGGGTTTATCGATCCAGCTCACACAAAGAAAGTCTGGATATGTTGAACTTGCTTCACCCCTCTGGTTTTAATGTCTGTATCTGATCCTGCCTGTCTGCTGTCACCTGCTCTACTCACTTCATGACAGCACCAGTGTAACATTTATATAAGCAGCATAAACTGGTCATGGATGCTGGATAAATGGATTAATGTTGATGAATAAACAGATATTTCCATTAGTTTCGTCCAGGTTATTATGGGAGTTATGGGAGTTGTTAAGAATGACACTGAAGCTCACCTCTGTTCTCCAGCTGCTCTTTGAAGCTTAAAATGCAATTTGAAAAATAATCACATCATTACGAGGCTTCGCTGTGATCGAGATCTGGCAGCAGTGCTGTCGATTGTGAAGGCTCTCAGAAAGTCAACAATGAGGGAGTCAGGGCCAGACGGCCTTTCACACCAAGAAAAGGGATTCTCAGAGGAGGGAGAGCAGCTTTTGTTGTGTTTGCTGATTGAAAAGGCCTCTTCAGAGGAAGCCGTCCACATCTGAAATCTTCTTTTTTTTTTTTGTACATTTAGCCTCTGAATCAGCAGGAAGACTGATGAAAATGTGTCCTGTTGGTATCAATTATTAAAGTGTTGCAATGTGTTTTGTCCCTTCTGGTTTTTTATCTGTGTGAATGTCCCGGCCTGCTCTGTGCTCGGTGCTCTGTGGACAATATGTAAAAAATGACAGTATTTACAGTTTTGACTTTGTCAAGTAAAAATACAAACAGTCAAAAACAAGTTTAATGTTCACAAGCTCACATCTCTGAAGCCTGAAATTCATTTGTAAATGTGTATAAAAAAGTAACATCAGCATAAAGAATGAAAAAGTAATGTTTTAAATGTCTTAACAACAAATATTAACAGTTCACTGATGCTCTTTGTTTCCTCTTCAGAGAATTTTAACTCTGTGTGTCGGTCAGTAAATCCAGCAGAAAACATAATTAACTGTTTACATGCCTCTTCCTGTTATTTATGTGATCTTCCCTTGAATGCAGTTTAATTTCAGTTGGACTCAGTAAAAGTTAGTTTCCTATTTTAATAATAAAAATCAATAATTAAGCTCTTATTTTGACAGTGTTCTTGTCATTAAAAACAGATGCGTGACATTTTGGGTTATTTATGTCTGACCTATTACATGTTGATATTCTTAACATTGGACTCATTTTGTAAATGAGGCTACTGGGTGATACATAAAGTCTACTGGGATTTTGAACCAGTTCTTCCTGGGTTGTGTGTTTCAGGTGCAGCGGCTCAGTTATAATTTTCAGTTTACGTCATCATCGCCCGGCTGCAGTCTGAACGTCGTCCACAAATGTAATCAGTGTAAAAAACACAGAAGCAGAAGCGGGCGGCGCTGCACTCTGCAACCCCGACAAGGTGTGAATCTGTGTACATGAGATGATTGGACCGCATATAATCCCTCTTAATCCACACACACACACACACAGTTTTTTGGACGAGGGGGATGATATGAGATGTTGAGTCATCAGCACAACACTAAGGAGTTTATGTTACATGTCCGTGTGAAATCCCTAAACCCCTGCTGTAATTAGCAATACTACATGCTCATCAGGGATTTTAATTCCACGGATATCCACCGCAGCCAGCTTAGAGCGAACACTGTTTATTTTTCACCTCTCTTATTAATCCACACACTTTGAGAGCAGCTGTCTTCTGTGGCACATTACATTTAATACGCTCATGCTTCAGACTACAAGTCCAAAAGAAGAGTAGAGTTCAGTGTAAAGCAGCTACAATAAATATTTTTTTATAACACTGTATGAAATGACTTCGACTCTGCAGCTCCTCTCGGCTTTACGGAGCTTTATAATGAGTTTCAGCTCTTTGTTTATCTGTCCGGCTGCAACTTTCACTGTTCTGGTTCACTCTCAGCGTCTCAAGCTCAAACTGTAAAAAGCCGCTGAACACTACCTGCTCACAGTTAGCTGTAGACTAGCTGGTGAACATAGTGGAGCATTTAGCAGCTAAAGAGTCAGATATTTCCCTCAGGAGTTGGTAGAGAGTAAAAACAGAGCTAAAAGAGAGTAAATATTGGACAGAAACACGACTCCACATGAATGATAATGTTGATCTGTAACTGCTGGATGTGGAAATAAACAACTGTTTGCTAACATGTTAGCCACAACTACTCTATAAGCTGATAATATGACAGAAGTTGAGACTATTATTCTGAAAATAAGTGGACAAAAAACATAATGTCAAGCAGTTTTAACCAGACTGAAACAATAAACGGACCCAGAATAGAACCCTGAGGAACGCCACAAGTAATTATCGATATTATCAATGAATGATGATGTTGCTCCGTAACTTATTATGATATTAAGATAAAATTTGTTTTCTGTCATTTGTTCACATGTATTTCTTTTCAGAAAAGTCCTTTACGCTTTAATTTACTCAGAAACATGCACATATACACATATATATTAAACATTTAAAAGCATGTGTTTTAATTATTATAAATAACATGACAGGATTAACAGAATCCAAATTATTTTCATGACTTAATTTGTGCAACTTTGGATTCACTTTACAGGAAAATGTCAAGAGCTGCAAATATTATGATCCAGCTGAGGTCAGATCAGTTTTATCTCATTTTAACTTTAAAGGTCAGTTTTAAGAGGTTTTTCATAAATCTTTATATCTTTGTATAATGACAATAAAATTAACCTTGAGCCTTGAACCTATACATCTGAGTTTGCATCACAAAACAGAATTATGAATCACATTAAATTTTTTCGCTTTACTTTTTCAAGGTGCCTTTTTGAGTGAGATACATGACTTTATTTCCTCTATATATGCTCACTGTCCAGCAGTGGAAAACAAGGCTTTGAGTTCTCTGCAACACATTTCTGGGATAAAACTGTGAAACACTAAATTCACTTGATAGGAATGCTTCACATATGAGATTAAAAGGAGATTAAAAGCAGGTAAAAGAATCTCCTCAGCATTATCTCTGCAGCGTGTAGTGCTAACCTGCGGTTATTTGGGTCATCCCATTGGCCAGATATTGATTCTTTGCAGCTAAACAAATGTCAAGCATTGATTTGTTCTCAGAAATACTTAATTTTACAACCATAAAAAGATCAACTTTACGATAATAGCCTGAACCAGGACGGAAGGAAGGTTAGAGAGTAATGAATCTTGCAGTATTGACCGGATGGAGCCAAATGTTATGATTTCACTCTGATGCTGAGACTCTGTGAGGAAATATAAACACCTGGAGCTGATGTGTGTTTCATATGATGAGGCAGTTATTGATAGTTTTATATTCAGTCAACAGGATTCATTTACCAGTGATGGAAAGTAATTAAGTACATTTACTCATGTATTTGTACTTTACTTGAGTATTTCCATGTGATGCTACTTTCTACATTTCAGAGGGAAATATTGTACTTTCTACTCCACTACATTTATTTGACAGCTTTAGTTACTTTTCAGATGAAGATTTGACACAATGGATAATATAACAAGCTTTTAAAATACAACACATTGTTAAAGATGAAACCAGTGGTTTCCAACCTTTTTGTCTTTTGACGTCTTACAAAAAGCAGTGTGTAGTCGGGGTCACATTTCACATGTCTATGAGTTGTTAACAGCTCCACCAAATAGTGATTTTTCCCTCTAAACTTCTCACATGCTTTCATTTCAATAAATGTTCAAATGATCCAATATTTCAGCAAAAATCAAACATTAGAGAAAAGGCATAGACTGTATAAAAATATGGACGTAGTTACCGTGACGTCACCCGTTGGTTTCTGAAGAGCGGTTTTGAAGCTCCGGCCGTCTCCATCTTGGCAGGGCGTGACGCTGCCTAACTCCCGGCCAATCAAAAATGGACAAAGAGGCGGGCCGAATGGCTGAAACAAGCCACCTAGCGGCTGGCGGACCTGTCACTCAAAGCAGCCATGTCCTTCATTATGCAGAACTTTACGACTTAATAAAATTTAAACAGGTGAGTTATAAAAAAATTCACCCCCCGTACAGTTGTCATGAAAGAGGAAATTAGCTACAGAGACCAAAACCGTTGTTTGTACCAGACTGTAAACATGTTTATTTCTGCTGTAAAGTTGGACATTTTAACATGGAGGTCTATGGGGATTGACTCACTTTTGGAGCCTCAAGTGGTCGTTCAAGGAACTGCAGTTTTTGGCTTCATTTGGCAGCCCCAGAGGTTGCTGCTTGGGAAAAAGTCCAAAAACTGAAAACAGATTTGTGTATCAGAACTTTGTTTTTTCTTCTTTCCTCTCCCATTAATCATCTCACCACCCCTCAGATTTATCTGCTGACCCTTTGGAGGGGCCCCGACCCCTAGGTTGGGAACCACTGGACTAAACTAGCTAACTGTATATAAAGTAGTGTAAACTAGCTCCACCTCCAGCAGCTACAACAGTAACATGCTGCTCTAACACTGATGCTTCACTATTAATAATCTAATGATGTCATATATAATAATATTAGGTCAGTTTTATTAAATGATCATTAAAGACAAAATATGAAGTGATATCTTCTAAATTCTCCTGCTGTGAACTTACGTCATGAACTCTGGAAGGGGATATTGATGTTTTTATGCCCTTTCTGTATTCTAACCAGGCGGAATTGATTCGCCCCTTTCGACTTTGATCTCTGTGTTAACTCGCTCCATCAATACTCCTTCCTGCATTATCACAGCCTCCATCGCCTGCTCTCTCTCTCTCTCACCTCAATGGGTGGCAAATTAATCCTGTTTCTCTTGTTCCTTTTAATCAAAGGACTCCTCACACCACATGCCGGGCCGTCATTAAAGGTCAACGCAGTCGGCAGATGAGAGGGAGCAGAAACAGCTGATTTACGGCTAAATGATCCTGTTTGTGATCACAATTTTCTCATTACGACTCATTTGACAAATATAGAAAGTCAATGGTGATGATGTGTCTTGCTGTGGGAATGTTTTGAAGTTCAATTGCTGGAGCATAATATAATGCAAGTTATTTAGTATACTATCTTTGAAATGCATCGATAAAAGAAAAAAATTAATAATATGAATAATTAAAGCTGCAAGCAGCGTTGGTCGGGACCTCGCACTCTGGCTCGTCGGGATCAGATCATTTTGCTTTTTAAAAATGAGGGATATTTCCTACAAGTGTTGTGTGCTTTTATTTTGAAAGTTTGATTGACATGTGTACTGTCAGGTGTGTAGAGACAATAAGTAACTGCAGCTGGACACAGAAAAATACTCATATATTTGAACGGAGATTGTGAGTGAACCCACACCTTTTTGAACATTTACTGCTTCCACATAGTTTTAGATACAAACTTCATTTGAACTTTAACTGAGTCACGAGACTTTGACCTGCAAATCTTGAATTTACATGTTTTTTCTATCTTTTATTGTTTTTGAGATATTAGAGTGTGAGTTTTAAAGTCTTTTCTTGCTCCTCCTGTGATTTTATAATGAGTGTGTATTGCGGAATGTTTCACAGCACTGAGGGAGTGACATCACCAGGAGCAGTTGGAGAGGAGGATTTTAGAGTACGCTTCTTGTGAAATCTCCTCATGAATCCCATGGCTTTGGTCAAAGCTTACATTAAAAATCATATTTTAGTAGGAAATTTCGTGGCGATTCCATTGATACAGGTTTGAAAGTGGTCAGACTTATAGTTTAGACGTCAGAAGCCTCTGTTTGACACAAAGTTCATGCCCATAGATTGCCTCCCCATTGGTTTACATTGTAAGGGTGATGTGGCACTGCAACTTTCAGGGCTTATTAAATCCAAACCGTTCGAGTTATTACAAAGTTTGTAACAACTTTTTTCAGCACAGTGTCATAAGTCATCTATTAAAGGTTGAAGCCGATACCATTAACGCCCTCGGAGGAGATAGTGTTTGTTTGGGGTCCAAAATCGGAGCAAAGTCTTACTTTGAAAGTCTGATTGTGGACTTCCTGTTGGATTTAGGTCAGGGGTGTCAGTGTATGATTTGTAGGTGAGACAAATAATTGAGTTTTGGTTTGATCTCTCTACAACATTCCTACGGGCCGTGGCAGCCATTTTAGTTACACAGGTGGCGCTAGAGATCACATTTTGGCACTTTAGGGGTTAATTTTTACATTTTATCAAATTTTTCACCAGACCTGATGTGTGTGCCAAATTTGGCGAGTTTTTGAGCATGTTTAGGGGGTCAAATTTAGGGTTTAAGTGGCGTAATAATAAAGAAAGAAACAAACAAACAAACACACGAAAAACAATAGGGTCCTCACCCTTAGGTGAGGACTACTGTTTTACATTAGTCATCTGCCTTTTGGGCTCGGTCCCTAATAATAAATAACCCAAGGACACTTACTTACCTACAGAAAAACATGCAAACTGTTGATGAAAAAGCTTGGCTGAGAGGGATATCAAGATAAAAACAATGAAACTCAGTTAAAAATGTTAAAATAAAAAAACAGTTGAAAGGATTGATGATGCGATGATTGTCTGGAGGGAAAAGGGAGTCACAGGCCTGAAGGTGGAGTTTTATAACTTCCTGGGAGCATCGAAGCAGGAGCGCTAGTCTGGAGTTGCGTCCCAGTTCCCTTTATTTGATCATTCCTCAATCCTCGCTTGACAAAGTCGTTCCAGTCTGCCATCATGAAGGCCGTCCCAAAGTGTTTATTTCTGCTCTGAGGATCGAGGATCGAGGACACACAAGCCCCAAATTTTATACTTGATTAGGTTTCTGATTCACCGTCTAGTTAAAATAGAGGATATGTGTGAATTATGATCAACAGAACAACCAAAAACAAGTTTAATTTATTAAAGTGTTTTCATGATCTGTTATTTCCCCCATTAACCTTTTATTATCAATAAAATGATATTCAGACAGAAGAAGGGAGTCTGTCAGTAAGAAACATTTATATTTTACATCTTTTATAGTCATTTCCATTCATTCGGGTTTGTTACATTGTTTCCACTTTCCCTGAAACATTCAGTTCATCTCATTTCTCCTCGTTTCTTCTCTCTTTGCATTTTCTTCTCGTGTGTCTCGTTGCATCTTCAATGGGAGCGACTGAGGAAAGGAAGGAAAAGATGCAAGTGAGGGAAACATGGATGAAATGAAGGGAATAGGGATGTATCCTGTTTGCATGCAGCTTCCTCTCCATTTAAATTCGGCACATGACGGCACGTCGCTGCTTGTGCCGACCTGAATGATGATCTGTGTTGTACATAGTTTGGCAAATTTATTGTATTGATCTTGATTGTGTGAAATAAATATAATTGAATTAATTAAATAACAAAGAATGTGTCTTGGCGTTTGCTCTCACAAATGCGACGTAGAAGAATAAAGAATAAAAATAGAGCAAAAAGTCATAATAAATAATGAAATACAAAAAATTATATTAAATTTAAATTCAAAGTCTATTTACAGAATAGAATTATAATAGTTGTGAAATGGGATATAAAACTTTAAATGAAATATGGACCGTGCTATGGAGGACGAAATGAAGTGTATAAAATATAAATTATAACACATTATGATGTCTCGGTATCTGGGCTCTTTGGGACAATATTCAATAATAAAATTCAGTCGATGATATTTAATGTGTTCCCTTTGTGTGACTCAAAAGCAGAAGCACTCTGTGTGGTTTCATATGAAAGGATATAAGTGAGGCCAACTTACAGAGCTGCTAGAACGTCGTTGTTCAGACTGATTTCTGGTTCATTCTGTGATATCTCGCTACCCACCGCTTTTTGTCATCCATTTTTCATGAGCCGCCTGCACTCCATCCCCCCGAGGGATTCCCCCCCGGGCGGCTTACGCAACCAGTTAGATTGTGTAGATCTGTGATTTGTTGATTGTTGCACTACTTTTCTTGTTGTCTCACATCAACGTCATGCCAACCACCTCGTTTTTTCACTAAATACTTTGCTTTGTGTTACGTCCTTCATCTGTTTTCTCCTTCTACTGAATCACCACACAGCACAGTGCAGTTATTCTCACACTTAACACAAAAAGAGTCCAGTGACTTTAAAACACAGTGAACATATCTTTGAATTAAATTAAAGTTCTGTTCCAAACATTCAAAGTTTCAGCTGAAGTCATGATGTCACTTCCTGTCCAGCTCCTGTAACTCGACACAATCTCTCATTCAGTTTTTCTTTCATCGGCATACAGGAGACATTTAAACCTTTGCTATTTTAACAAAGTTAAACAACATTTTCATTGTACACACAGAAAACTACAGCTCCCATTAAAAGAACTACAAACGGAGCAGCGTGGGTACTTACGTCACCGTAACTTGGTCTCGTCCATATCCATAAAACTTCTTGATGCTTTATCCTGCAGTCATTGTTGCTGTTTGTAGCTGTAATCTGAGCTGTGCAAAGACTTTATTACAGATATGATGTCTAGTAGAGGTGAGCCCGAATAGAAATACATTATTCAGCAAAGCACAAATAGTGGGTTTTATACAAATATTTGTTTCATACAAATATTTTAAAAGTTATTTGTTGGGGGTGTTTCCCAGAGATAAAGCTGAGCTACTGACACAAGCAAAGTGGTCCCAACAGATTCTCCATAACCTGTTGTTCCTCTTCTCCTTTCCACAAAGTTAGGTTGTAAAAAATAGGCAATAAATGAAAAGTGCAAAGCAATAATTGCCTTTGAAGTTCCTCCCTACATGTTAAACGCTGTGCTGTCTGTGTGTTATGGGTGTATAAATAGGTAGAGGTCTGTCTGCAATGAGGCGATGAGTAAAGTTTTATCTCAGTAGTCAGCGCAGTCGTCTATGATCTGAGACTCCAGTTAGAGACCCGATGTGGGGACCTCCTTCATAAGGTAGTTTATTCATGAACACTTATTGCAACACTTTAATTTTCTGAAATTAAAAGTGTAATAAAAACAAAAACAGAATTTTTAAGCCTCTTTCCACTTTTATTGGAATACAAATACAAATACAAATACAAATACTGGGATCTCTGCACATCCCTCGTGTCACAGATTAGCATGAAAAAAACGAAGTACATTAAATTGATGAAGGAGATCTCATCCTGAGGAGGACAGCAGGAGCCCGTCCTCCTCTGTCCCCCACTGCCCCCATTTGTAAACGTTTTGTAAATGAAAATAAGCCTCAGGAAAGAGATGTTATGCTGCTGCTCACTAACTTTGTCTCTGCTTTCTTTGTCTTTGGTGCTCTGCTGGACGTAAACACATCGTGAGTCAGTCTGATTGGACGTCATGTCTGCAATGCATTCTGGTTGTTGTAGGATTCCCCCCTAAGAACAGTATAAATAATCATTTGTTCTTAGTTTTCTATAGTCAAAGGGCACCTAATTCAAAAATAATTGCACATTTCTACTACACAGGTGATCTAGTTTAAAGAAATCCTCATATTGACAGCGGTGAGTTTTTCCTTTAATGTTTGAAAACTATAATTTCAACATACAGTCATTGATTCTTGGCTGCTGGTCTTCATGGATCCACATCGACATCAGAAAACATTAACAACTATTGAAAACGATACAGTATCAATAAAAAACAAAAAATAAGGCTGAAGACACAAACTATAAAGATTAGAAAATAAGTCAAATCATTTTATATTTGACTAAAACAACATGAACATATTTTGGAATAATGAGACAGCAGCAGGACAGAAGCTTCAGAGGTTAAATTCAGCGACTTTTCCCTTTAAGAAATAAATGACAGTAATTATAAGAACCATCATCATCATCATCATCGTCTCTAACTGCTCTGTTCCACTGTCACAGAGACCTTCAGTGGGGAAATCTTCAGTGGGAGTTTATCACCAGTGTAAATGTATGGAAACAGTCTGTCAGTGAAAGTGTGTGTGAAGGTGTGTATGTGTGTGTTAGTATCAGGATCAGAGAACGACAGATTTCCTCTGTTCCAGTCCAGATTCACTCTGATCCTCTGGAACTTCTTCTTCACTGGGAGATCAGTGGAGGGAGCTGGTGGTGAACGTGCTGAGTATTCACCTTTATAGAACCATATTCTCCATAATCCAGACTGTATGTCTCTCTTCCTCTGGACAGACTCTGATAACACACCCAGTGTCCAGCCTGTATTGTCTCCAACCTCGACATCCCAGCTGTGAGTCCCTGAGTTAAAGCCCTCAGAGCCCAGAACAGAGCAGAAGGAATTAAACCTCTCTGGATTATCAGGAAGCTGCTGTTTCTCTCCTCGTCTCACACTGGTCAGATCTTCAGACAGGATGACTTTTGGATAAGCGGTGTTTGGATCCAGAATGACAGGAGTGTAGGAGACCATCTCCTTCATGTTGTTCCAGATGTTGAAGGTCAGGTTGCCCAGGTGTTTGGCCTGGTCTATCAGAGCTCCTGAGGGCAGCTGTGGATCATCCAGCAGGGGGCAGCGCTGGACTCTTTCCACTGCAGCCTTGTAGTTGTGCAGGAATGAGACGTCTTCAGCTCTCAGCTCCTCCTCTGTGGCTCTGACTGTGTGTGAAAGAGCTGCTATCTCTCTGCTCAGAGCCTCCATCTTCTCCTTCATCATCTGACTCTTCTGCTCCTCTTCCTCCCTCAGAGCAGCCATCCTGGCCTCCTCTTCTTCTTCTAGAAACTGGTGAAGCTTCTTAAACTGCTCCTTAATCTGCCTCTCTGTGTGTCGGGCCTGGACCTCAATGTGTTCTGCTGTTTGATCAAACTTCACTTTAACTTCTTCACAAACCTTTAACTTCTTCTTTAAAGGCTTCAGAGTTTCTTCAAGTATCTTCTTGTGTTGTCGTGCAGCTTCATCGACAGGTCTGATTATGTGGTTGGTGTGTTTTTCTGAATCTCTGCAGATGTGACACACTGGCTGCTGATGGTCCAGACAGAAGAGTTTGAGTTTCTCAGAGTGCAGACTGCAGAGAGCCTCTGAAGCTCTCTGATCTCTGTCCTGTAAGAAGGACTCACACAGGTTCTTTAACACCAGACTAACAGGTGGTTCATCCCTTGAAGATCTTCTCTTACAAACTGGACACTCACGTGTTTGTTTCTGTCTCCACCAGCTCTTCAGACAGTCTTTACAGAAGCTGTGGCTACATGACAGAACAACAGGATCTCTAAAGACGTCATGACAGACCGGACAGCAGAGATCCTCCTCTGATCTGGAAGACATTTTGTCTCCGAGTGAAGCTGAAAACACAGCGGACAGAAAGTACAGTCAGTCATGGCTCCCCTCCCTCCTCTACTAACCTCACTGACATTTACTTTCATTTTGACTCCAGTTTTTAGTCAAACTCACATTCAGTGTGTGGAGAGTCAGCAGGTTGAAGCAGCAGAGTTCTAGTTTTCACTTTTCTCTCCTGTAGCTGTTCTCACTCAGAGGAAGTTGTTAGTTTGGTCTGAAGGTGAATCTGATCGTCTGTTTTTCAGTCTGTGTGTCTCTTTAGAGACGAAGAATAAACTGTTTCCTGCTTTGTCTCAGATGAGTCAGCTGAGGGGCGGAGCTTTGTCAGACCTCTTCTAATAAATGTTGTTGCTTCACATGTAAAACAGGGTGTGTTTCATTCCAAAGTTCAAAGATACACCTACCAACTCCTCTAAAGATTAATGACTAACAGGTTTTATCTGATTCTATCTGTACAGTACAGAACAAGCTTTTATTGTGCAGGAACTTAAGGTTCACATAGCAGTGATGTAGGCAGAAACTGTATTTTGGGTGGGCCATCTTTTCCCAGAAAAACTGACTTGTGAAAAGTTAGAAGAAGAAAAAAAGAACAAACAGACAAACTGAAAAACGAGCGACGACTTCGCAACGTTCTGCATCACAAAGTCAATAACAGTAAAACACTGTCTATCAAACATGCTCAACCAACAGAGCATCAGATTATAAAGGCTGTACCCAACAGTACACACAAAAAGCGTCATTTACAGCCTGTACAGATTAAAACAGAGTGTGTTTCATTTAAAAGTAAAACACAGCGGACGAGACGTTCAAACAGGAAGTCAGTTGTGTTTCCTGCTGTAGAAAGTTTCTCAGTCACTTTGACTCGTGTTTTTTCAGTCAGCAGCAGGTTGAAGTTGAACTATTTCACTACTTCAGGTCTTCAGTGCTTCCTGCTGTAACTGTCCTCTCTCAGTTTAAATCACAGCTTTGTAATGAAGGTAAATCTTACCGTCTGTCTGCCTCCTTCCAGTGAAGCTGAACAGTAAGAACCTGTTTCCTGCTTTGTGTCACATGATATCCTGTAAGAGGTGGAGCTTATTAAAGGAACAGATGATAAATATGATGAATACGATCCGTCGCGCTGCTTTGAGATCACATCATCATGTCAACATAACTTTCATGGGAAGAGCACAAAGAGAAGATGATGATGATGTGATGAAGCTCTGTCAGCTGTCTGCATCTCAAATGGAAAAAATACACAAGAAACCAAACTCATCTCCACTGTTATTCTACTGGTTTTTAAAGAGACATGAAAAACATGACAACACTGGTACCAACACAACTGTAGCACCACTAATAAAACCTCACAGTAACATGACATCAGCTATATATTAAACAAAAGCTGCTCAAAGATAAAAACAGTGAATCAAAGTGAAATACAAATAAACAAGAGAACCAACAACAATAAATAAGATCAATAAAAAGCACTGATATGTTTTGGATATTTAAATTAAATGACTCTGAAAATGATCTAATGGGTTTCAGATCATTTCAAAAAGTAAACTGAGAAAAAACTTTGCAGCTGATTTTCTCAAACTTTACATTGTTATGGTTTTATATTCTTATTCAGTCCATCACGGATCTGTCAGAAGTCTGATGATATCTGTCGATATTAATAACAACAAATTCTGGCTCATATAAGTGTTTTATTTCTCATGCAATGATTTTTAAGGCCCGATTTGTTTCATACAAATATGTTAAAGTTATGTGTTGTTATGTGTTACAGAGATAAAGCTGAACTACTGACACAAGCAAAGTGCTGCCAACAGACTCCATAACCTGTTGTTCCTCTTCTCCTTTCACAAAGTCAGGCTGTAAAAAACAGACAATAAATGAAAAGTGCAAATCAATAATTATCTTTGAAGTTCTTCTACATGTTACAGGCTGTGCTGTCTGTGTGTTATGGGTGTGTAAATAGGTAGAGGTCTGTCTGCAATGAGGCGATGAGTAAAGTTTTATCTCAGTAGTCAGCGCAGTCGTCTCTGATCTGAGACTCCAGTTAGAGACCCGGTGTGGGGACCTCCTTCATAAGGTAGTTTATTCATGAACACTTATTGTAACACTTTAATTTTCTAAAATTAAAAGCGTAATAAAAACAAAAACAGGATTTTTAAGCTTTTTACCACTGTTATTGAAACACAAACAGAAATAATTTTGCTGCCTCAACAAATACAGATACAAATACAAATACTGGGCTCTCTGCACATCCCTAATGTCTAGCCCATAATTGAAGGCCGCTAAGGAACATAAATATTGAACAAACAATGATATTAGATGTTACCTAAGCATATGAAGCGAGCCACATGACCTATGATTGAGAAAGGTTCTATTCCAAGGCTGGATTTTTACATGTTAATGAGATTTTTAATCCGGTTTTCTTACATCTGGAGCAGAGTTTCACTCCGGCTCTCTATGGACATGAAACATATTATTCATCCGTGTACAGATGAAGCACAGATGAAACACAAATACCACTAGGAGAGGAGAAAAAAAACCCAACATGACCTCATCCTCTGCAGCACATTAAAAGGATGGAGAGAGGTTTGAATCCACATGGGTATGAGTGTACAGCTCCAACGCTTCATATACATAATTAAAAAAAATCTGAAAGGTTTTGCTGCTGTCTTCCATTTCCTCACAGCGACACAGAATGCATTATCAGTGCTCTGCTGCTAAACTGTGTTCAGGCTTTAAATGCTCATCTGGGAAGGTTCTAACGAGCTGGATCGGCACGCAGGAACACAGAAAAGCAGAGCCGCAGCTCCCCCTACATCTTGTGTTGTTCAGCAGTTTGCTGCAGGAGCCGAATGACGCAGGTGTGGAAAACCTGCACAAAATCAAAAATTAATTGGAGTATTTTGTATGCAACACGGTTCTCTTTTATCCCAGCGTGTTAGACGTACCTTTTCAGTGTAATCAAACTCTCTACTGCACTTGCTTAAGGGCACCCTGCAGTCATGGTGGAAACTACAGGTATGATATCAAGCAGCCGCTTCCTCTTTCCTGTAACTCCACGTTTGTGTAGGGAGACAGCAGCATATTTAAAAATGTGGGGAATTTTGGTTTCCCAGCTTCGCCTCGCTGCACACTCTCATTTCCACTTCTGGTGCGACGGGAACGACGTGGTCTGCACATGTGTGACTGTGACTGACGGCGAGGACGCCGTCCTGAAGCAGGCGGCGGCGTTCCTTCATCCATCGTGTGGCAGTGACACCGAGCCAGATGGTGCTGGTCTCTAAAGCTCTGTGCTGAGCTGCTGCTGCTGCTGCTGCTGCTGTTGTTGCTTACTGACTAATGGGACATCATGGCTGGCACACCTGAAGACACTTTCTGTCCTCCTTACTCTCCTTTTCCATCCACGTCAGTCTAAAAGAAAAAAGAGAGCTGCGGCACGAAGAGTTAGTGAAAAAATATTATTATAATTATGTCTAATGAGTCCTGCAAAGACCTTTTGACACAAATTCCCTTTTGGGGCTTTAACACTAAATAAATATCACTTTTAGTATGATAATGATAATACTGCAGTATTACAATAATAACCATCCATTTCCAAATCCTAATTTTCCTTCTTAATTCTCTCTTAACAGCGTCCTCTGACTGTCCAGCTGCTAAAATCCAAAGTCCCCCTCAATTATTACCTTGTGCTCACCTCAAAGGACATATATCATACTCCATCACAACTATACAGAACGGCCATAAGGGATGATGGGGATGATGGGGATGGTGCTGCTGGAGGAACTCTTCTCCATCTGTTGTAGGACTGCAATAAAATAAAATATTTGGTTTGGTATAACAAAGCAAGCATGATCCAAACTAATACAGTCATTCCACTGACACCACAATCAGCATCTTCACAGAACAAAAAGATCTTTTTCTCTCGCTATGTACGATCACAGAGAAGATCATCTTCAATAACTGGATTGTTTTAAATACACCAACTCAAAATAATGAGACAGAATACGTTGACACACATGGGCACCAGTGGAAAGGTACTTTATGTCACTACAAAAAAACAATTTTTATTTGTTTATTTATTTCTCTCTCTTTTTTTTAATTAAGTTAATAATTGAGTCTTTTGATTCTGTACAGTACAGTGAGAAGTGAAGGACAGTAATAATGTTTGACTGATATTGTTTGAGGGGCTTCAGGTGAAGGGATGGTTTATATTTGCAAGCTGGTTTTGGAGGGTTACAGATGGGAGGACTCACTTCTTCGTTCATTAATTGTCAGAATTTTGTATTTGCTGTTTCTCTGTTTGTATCTTTGTAAGTCATTAATAAAACAAAATGTTTCAACAGTCAGGAGCCCAAATGAACATTGAAACCTGTTCATACTGACCATTAGAAGATCCCTTCAAAAATGTATTTCAAAGTTTATCTGAAGCTAATATGAAGCTTCAGCGTCCAAATGAGTCAAATCAAGTAGATATCTTTCAACGTTACAGTCTTTTTAGTGCCAAAGTTCCTCTTTTTGTTACTATACTTCCACCTGCAGCTCAACAGGGAAACACTGTCCGAGGAAACACAAAGAGGGAATTTGATGCTAAAAAGACTGTAAATGTGTCAGATATCCACTTGATATGACTAACTCAGACTGATGAAGCTGAATAGAAGCTTCACACAGACTTTTAAATGACTGTGTGGACACACTGTGGATTTTTGGCCTCCATCACTTCCATTGAAAGCACATTTGAAGGATCTTTTAATATCCAGTAGTGAGGAAAACCTCTTTCACTGTTCATACGGACACCTGACTGCTGTGTGAACCTTCCTTACATGATTACCATTAATCTTACTTAAATTCAGTGATAGTTTGTTAAAAATCCAACAACCACCTTTTATAAGCCTAAATTCATTGATGGCAAATAAAGTTTTATGTGTTTAATTATCAACACTGAGAAGAACTGGTGGGGGGGGGGGAGGGGAGGGGAGGGGAGAGGAGGGGGATTTTCAATTTTAGAAACCACAGAGATAACACTACTGTGAAAAAAGACTTATCACAGAGAAAATGTCCCGCTTTGTCCTTTCATTTGGTAATTTAGTGATTCTCTCCTGCTTCAAATCCGTGATTAATATGAAAAACACCCACCCGCGGCACACTGGGAAGTTACACACTGAAAGTCGTAGTTAGGGGGGGTGGGGGAGGAATGAAATCAGCCCTCAGAGAGAAGCACACAGAGGCGGCAGCACGTCACCACTATTCACACAATTCACTCGACTTACTGGGAATAATCCTACACGGGTTGGCTTTAATTGCAGGGCACTCGTTCCAACATTTTAAATACAATATTAGAATGACAGAGTGATAATCATCTGGTTAGAATAGCACGGCTGCCGCTGCTGATTATAGCTTCTGTTGCACATGTGGCTGGCACTATTCTTTACACAGGAGAAGAAAAGCAGGAGAGACAGAAAGAGAAGTGAACGGGTCACTGTGATTTCTCTGAATGTCTCCTAAACGCATTACGCCGAGAAATTACTGTTTGGCTCGAAGGTGTATTGTTGGGAATTGAGGTCATTATGATTCTCTGAGACTTCTGACACTAAAGACAAAATAACTTATAACAAATCTGCTAAATGGTGTTCAGTAAGAAAGATATTGTAAATGTCAGGGCTGTGCTGATGTGATGAGACACAAAACCATATTAGGGATGTGCAGAAGGCCCAGTATTTGTATTTGTATCTGTATTTGTTGAGGCAGCAAAATGATTTGTATTTGTATTCGAATAACAGTGGAAAGAGGCTTAAAAATCCTGTATTTGTTTTTATTACGATTATAATTTTAGAAAATTAAAGATGAAAATTAAAGTGATATTCAAATTAAGAAATGTGCGTCATGTAGCAGGTGGATGTGACTCCCCTCATTGAGACCTGCTGATAGACGTCACAGCGGAGCAGAGGAGAGACACTGAGATAGTGATGTAACCGACCTGCACGCTGGTATTTGACATTGTTTATTTTTCTTCCCAAAAACAAATAATTTTTGAAATATTTGCATGAAACAAATATTCGTAAAAAAAACCCACTATTTGTGCTTTGCCGAATAACGTATTTGTATTCAAGCACACCTCTAGTCCATGTAGTCCAGTGGTCGAAGGTACATTAACTCAAATAAATATACAACTTCATACTGTACTAGAGATTAATATTTTTCCAGAAAATTAGACATTTCCTGTCCCGGGAACAGAAGCACATTATCGCCGGGATTGTTTTTCAGGTATAACTTCAGCTACAGTCAAAACGCATTGGTCACATTTCAAGCAACACTAAATGCAACAAGGAGAAATATGCATAAACATATGGGTTCCCAACCTGAGTGTACCTTTAGTGTATTATTTTGTGCTACTATTAAGGCAAAATAATGCCATTTAAGTTAATCAACATTAGAATGAGCATAATATAAACTTTGCATGCAGCTTGAACTTCACTATAGCTGTGAGGAATATGAAATGCCAAATTCATTGCCTGTGATCTGTCAGCCCAGAACAGCCTCATGGAAGTGATATTTGATTATTCTTCATCGTATAAACAAACGAAATTCATTAAAGCAAGTAATCTGACATTTTCAAAGTCATTCTATTAAAGAGGTCACAACATTTACAGAGCTGACTACGGACCTTTTGAGGCAAAGACTAGAAGAAGCGTTTTAATCACTTGTAATGAGATAAAACTGTGTAAAATAAAATCAGAACCATAAGGTGTAATTATACCACAGGAGCCTCAGAACTAATGCAAATGAGAAATAAATGTTTTCCTCAAAATAACTTTATTTTTAGCAAATGTAAAAAAATGTATAAATATGCCTACATGCATATGTCAATAAATACACAGCAAATACAGCATTTAACTGTAACGGTAATACTGTCTGATCCTCTCCTTTCAGACATTACTGTCATCTCAGCTTTGTCAGCTGGTGCTGGGGATATTTAGGACGGAGGGTCAGGGTTGTCATCCAGTCACATGTTGTACTCTGGATACACCAGGAGTTTCCTGATCCAGCTGGTCCATATGTTGGCTTCCAATCACCCTTTGACTGAAGCGGGAGACCTGGAAGGCAAACACTTCCTCCTTTGATGGTCTCTCATACTGGTTCTCAGGGAACAAATGTTGTTGGGTCCTCAAATACCTCATCAAAGACGAGTCTCATCAGGTCATTCACATAATCTGTAAAATACTGCATTCAAATAGTCACTTCCTTGTGTTTTAAATTAACTACTTCTCTGAATCCACCTTCCTTGTACATATATAAAGTCCATGTAAAGCAATAATAAATATGTGCTCTGAGTTTGTTACGCCACAGAAAAATGTGTAATTAACCACCCAGCCAAATTTGAATGATTAAAAAAGTCGCCAATTATATAAATTAGGTTTCGGCAGTACTCTCTGCTCTGAAACGCTGGGGGCGTGTCTGCTGAAAGCGCTGAAAGCACGGCCTAACTGAACAACCTCTGAGTTAACACTGCTCAAAGCAACCTCCTGTATAAAAATACACAATTTAAAATAGACTTTGTTTGTAGGTGTAAGGAAAGCAACATGGATGATATTTTAAAGATGAAGTAACATTAGGAGCTGCTGTTTAATTCAGCACATATTTTGTAGGTAAATGTGGAATTCCAGTAAAAATTTTACTTAAATTACTAGTTAACAAGCGAACTAATCATTGCTATGTTAAATTGTCATTTTTTTCAATGGAGTTTGGTGCACTTAATGTTACTCACTTCTCTGCTGAAAAGTGGCTTCATTGTGGCAGTTACCCATTTCCCCAAAAGTTGCCTCTCACGCTGTGCTTTTTGGTGAAATGCTGCTTGACTAATACTCTCCCTCTATATCCGTCCTCCCAGCCAAACAGCCGGTGCTAAGGGCCATTAACAGACACTTCAGCTGAGTTTAAAATAGCTCCTTGAGCACTAACATTGACCGAAAATGGTCAACGTTACTTAGTGTAAGTAGGGTCTGTTTTTACTGGCTTTGCAAAGCCTTCACCCTTCTTGGACTTGGGGAACACGACCTTGAAGACACCTTGTCCTGCAGACGTTGTTCTCTGCATTTTCATTGTAATGCATTACCACTAGTTACAACCTACAATAACAGACTGACTCAACTCAATGACCCAGGACTCAATTTTGTTGTAAAACTTATTAGCCACTAATCAGTAATAAGTTCTTACAGAATCCATTATAAAGTATATTACCTGCACAACATACCAATGAAAGGGAAAACCACATTCTTGGGTGTGAAATGCAGGATCAAGCTGTGAAAGGCTTCTAGCGATGATGTCGGGTTGTGGTGGGTCAGTTGCCATTGACCCTCGAGTTACATTACAAAAAGATTTTGTAAAATAGTAGCCCATTAAAATGGTCAGGACACCAATACATTGTCATTACAAAAGAGATATTTGAAGTGCTATTAGGGATTTTTTGAACATTGGTGATATTATTAAGTGATAAATGAAACAAAGTTTAACATTATTTATTTATTTTTTTAAGACTTGTAAAGGCACATTTTGTTTACATACCTCGTTGGAACCGTTCCTTTGGATCCCTTGACACTTTGTCAGTATGTTCTCACTTGGGGAAGACGGGGTCATCACGCATGTGTACATCCTGAATGTGGTTGACCAGTGACTTCCAGTTGGCAACCTTTTCGGACCCTGATGTTGAAGAGGTCATACTCCAGTAGACGTGCTTTTCATGCTGCGCAGCCACTTCAACACCTCACAGTCCTTATTTTTTGCAAGTTTGTTTAGTTTCTTGGACAAACCTGATAGAAAGTACATATGCAATAAATTAATATTCAAGACATTACTTGATGATGACTGTTACAGTGACAAAATACACAGAGTATGTCAATGAGCCAGTAACTTATGAACAATACAGGGATAAATATTTACCTTTCTCTAAATGCCACACGTTGTAGAACTGTGTGATGTTGTGTTCCTTCAGAAACGTCTGTATCTGTGGATGACAGTCAGTAACAATGTATTCCACAGCCAAACCATTTGACTCCAGAAGATCTAGGCATCATTTCAGGCCCTCCTTCTCCACGTAGTAATTACCACCTACTTCATTGCTCTGGTGTTGGGTGGACAAAATTGCAAAGACATAAAAGTGAAGCATAAACCTACTAAAGCATGTTTCAATATGTTGCAAGAGTAAAAAATAATTTCCCAAAAAGTGTACCACACCTGAACAAGCTGAAGGTCCATAATGGCGTTGCTCTCCAGGTGCATCAGAGTGTAGCTGCCATACTTTGCTGAATGCCCTAAAGAAAACATAACAGAGAAAGTGGCAAGGCTTTTCAACACAAATTTAAAGTATAAGTTGGAGGCTTTTAATAACAGACCTGTAACTCAGTTACAGGGATGAAAGGTCAGCTTTGTAGGTGTGTCCACCCAACCCAAAATATGTATGTTGTTGTCCTTGCAAGAGTGTCCCTTATCTTTTGGGTGTAGGTAGGAGGAGTTGGCCCTCCTGTGTTGCGCCGTGTGTTTATTTAATGGTTGTTTAGTTTCCCCGATACATAAGTCTGTGCGTTCCTCACTGCATACACCAGGTTGCTTTTCTTGTGTTTGAGTGTGCGGTCTTTCGGGTGGACCAGTGTGTCTTAGTATGTCGCTGGTTTTGAAAAACACAGGGATAGAGTGTTTGTTGAAAATCCTCCTGAGTTTCTGAGATACTCCAGACACACATGGAATGATGATGTTCTTCACCACCTGCAGCGTTTGTGTTCTTCCTGGATCTTGTTGCTGTTTCCACAAAGTTCCATTTAGGGTGTCCACAAGCCTTAAGTGCATCCTTCAGGTGTTAGCGCTCCCTCTCTTGGGCCTGGGCACCTGTTGGTACATTATCAATTTGATTGGTGCAGGGTTTCGATAACCCTGCACCAACCCAGTGGGTGGTGAGAGTCAAAGAGTTAGTATTGGTCTGTGTATGTGGGTTTCCTGTATACTCCAATGTGGAAGCTTGTGTCCTCTTCAATGTGTACGGCACAGTCCAAAAAGGCCAAGCTGTTATTCCTGATATCCTCTCGTATGAATTCGGTGCTGTTCCTATGAAGGAGTTCAAGGCTCTGATTTCTACTTCCTCCATGTAGAGGTTGGCCACAATGGGAGATACTGAAGTCCCTCGGATGAAAGGCAAAACATCTTCAAGTATCTACAACCAAGTCCAGTTTCCCTCGCTTCAACCCTCCTTGGATAACCTTGACCTGGAGGACTGAGAATCTTCACAGACATTCTACTGATCCGTCTTCCATTTGTGGACAATAGCAGCCTCCAGGTACATCTTAGCAAGCCTCCTTCAGGTGCCAAACTAGAAAATCTGGAGCTGCATGACTTTGCATATCTATTAATACATGAAAAAAAGGAAAAGTTGTAGAAAAGGTCAACTGATTGCAATTTTCATATGCTGTGAATGGTAATAGGGATACCTTTTCCAGCTGGAAGAAGGATGCACCAGTGAAATATGTGGCTGCTGATATCTGAAGGGTGCCAACGGGGATGCTTCCAACCAAAGGCTGGCTCTGCCACTGTCTGGAGTAATGACAGTTTTGGCAAAGCCGAGTGAAAGCCACATAAGTACCCATTCATTGTCGCTGGACATCACACTCTCTCATGCACACTGGACAGGTGTCAAACAGCTCTCTGAGGCAGTTTTCAAAAACAATGCATTTCATATCACCATACGTGGATCTTAGCTCAAATATAATACATTTGTGCTTTAGCTTTCCAATTTCCAAAAATGAAACTTGCCACATTTTAGATTCCTGTGTAACAACAGAGTCACCAGAGTTATATGTTTGAGTTGGGTGGCTCAGCATGGAACTCTGTGGAAGTGTCTCCCTCTCCCCTTACAGGTGTTGAAGACAGCGTGAAATATGATTAACTGGAAGTGGTTTTTGTGCCAGCACTGAGAAAACACACTGTTGCCTGGACATCTATGTTAATAAAAGGATAAAAAAATATATAGATATAGTTTGTGATACTGTGATGCAAGCCAATATATCTTCATGTGTTTCTAGTTTATAAACTGATCTTACTCACCTTTGGTTCTTACATGTTGTCCCAGTGTCTCAATGGAAAGCTTTATGCCATCTGTTGTCCTACTGGTGGAGTCAGTTTGGGTGCCTACATGTTTGAAGGTGACGTCCTGCTGTGATGTCCCCAAAGTTACAAAAACAATATCATACACCATGTCAAACTGATTTGAATTTATAAAATGTACAGTAATCAATAGGATACAAAAGCATATGCTAACAAAATTATCCCAGCAGTGCACATGCATTTACTCTACAATTTTATAACAAATCTCAAGAATTACTCATCATAAAGAAAATACAAAGAATTCATTGATTCTTTGTCCTCTATCATTTTGCCTTTTTGCTCAGGGTTATGGATCCACCATTACTGGGACAAGAGTTTGTACAAGAGAGGAATGAGAGGAGAACAATACCCCAAATACTATTGGAGCCAAACATACTGTACTGTATTGCTACCATTACCCAAATAATGCCATGCCAAGTAGGTAAGCTGTTTCAGAACCAGACGCATGCTAATCATGCTGAAAGCAACTTTACAGTATGAAATTGGCTGTGTATCTGCTCTTTTGTCGGAGTCAGTACTAACAATTTTGCAGTGTCAACAGAAATGTTTGCTTTGTTAAGTGTTGGGTACCATTCAGTCTTGGTGTCTTGTTTTGCTAAGTTACATAAACTACTGTAGCGGCACGCGTAACGTTACTTGAGCTGTGGGACGGCTGAAATCATCCAAACAGCAGCAGTGTAACAATGTCATTTTAGATAGCTAACTTTGTACAAATACATTTGGAAAAGTACTTTGAGAACCAAAAGTGTGACAGTGCATGTGTTTGTCTTTTCATCTCATTCAGAGTCAAACTCTTTAGGCTAGTTATTTTTAGCTAACAGCTAATATTTAAAGTAGTAGCAACATGTTTACATTAGCACAGCTTAACCGCAACATTAGCAAACATTATGACTTCCAATTATACTGCCTCCTTAAGGAAACATAAAGTATATTGCTAGTTTATTTATAGGTTGCAGATTTGGAGTTGGGCCCAACAATGTGGGGACTGTAGTGTCTCTGATCAGTAGCTTCTTTACAAAACCTGCATTGAATCGGGCCGGGCTGATGAAACAGTCAGCGCTGAAATGAGCCAAACAGACAAAATTCAGACTAAAATCCTGTGATATTTCCCCAGAAGTAGGCCTACATATTTTATAAATATATTCCAATATGTTCTAAATTAAAATAAAAAAAAATGCAAAATTAAAAAATCCTGTTTTCCCATTAATATATTTTCGGGAAATGGTTTGAATGGGTATTCCTGGGAATTCCATTTCCCGGTATTTAACCCTAAATTGTACATGCATTAGATTTCATAGGAAAATAATGTACTTTTTTCTGAACTACATATCTGACAGCTGTAGTTACAAATTCAGTTAAACACACTGAACATCAAGGAACTGAACATTTATAAAAATGGTTAAACAGTTAGATTTAAGAGAGAAAGTTTTGCTCTTCAAAGTATCTCTCAAAGAATCAGTGAGGTTTCTGCTGGTAGAACAAATCTCTGAACACACACATACATGACGCTAGAAATTATGTTTATATATTAAACTAATTAGCAACAGAAAATATGTTTTGTCGGAAACATGTCAACAAAGTTGTGAAATACTGACACTGAATGCATCACTTGAATGTTCACTTACAATGTATTTCATGATTTTGTGAAAATTTCCTTTCTTGAAATATCCACTCATAGCAACTGAAGCATATTTCAACTTTTTCATTTTTTCAAATAAAACCTCACAAAACAAATCAGCAACCTCACCCCCGCAGTCACATGACCCTCGTCTTGCAAGTCATAGCTGTCCTTCGAGAGTCTCTCGTTATAGCTAACTGTTAAACAGAGATATATATATATATATACGCAGATACCACATCAACACTGTGACATGTGCTCTCTCTGCATTACAGAACACCAGACTTTTGTGCTGCATTTGGATTTTCTAAAGAAAGAAATGCCAGAATCACGACCAGAGTCCAAGGACTAAGCTGATGATCTCCCTCAAAGGATAAATGCTGCTTTCATGCTGACTAAACTCTTATGAGATTTAATTTATATTGACCATGTCTCTCAGACACAAACATGCAGCCAAAAACTCAGCTTTGCTCAACTTTGTTCTGTTTCTACAAAACAGCTGATTGAGCAGCAGTGTGACTTACACTGGAACTGATGATACAACTGACTGTAGGCAGCATTTCTGTAACCAGTGTGGGAGATATGGACGTGCAGAAGGCCCAGTATTTGTATTTGTATCTGTATTTGTTGAGGCAGCAAAATTATCTGTACTTGTATTTGAACAAAAGTGGAAAGACGTCATTTATGACACTTTTGATTTTAGAAAATTAAAGTTTAACAATAAGTGTTCATGAATAAACTACCTTATGAAGGAAATCTCAAACTGGAGTCTCCCAGATCATAGACGACTGCGCTGACTACTGAGCTAAAACTTTACTCATCACCTCATTGCAGACTTCTACCTATTTATACACCCATAACACACAGAGACAGCACAGTGTGTAACATGTAGGGAGGAACTTCAAAGGCGATTATTGCTTTGTCATGTGTGTCAGTAGTTCAGCTTTATCTCTGGGGAACACCCTCAACTCCGGGAGTGATGTCCAAATCAGGAAATGTGCGTCATGTAGCAGGTGGATGTGACTCCCCTCACTGAGACCTGCTGATAGACGTCACAGCGGAGCAGAGGAGAGACACTGAGATAGTGATGTAACCGACCTGCACTCTGGTATTTGACATGGTTTTTTATTTTTTTATAATCAAATATTTTTTTAAATATTTGTATGAAACAAATATTCATAAAAAAAATGTACGGAATAATGTATTTGTATTCGAGTACACCTCTAGTGGGAAATGTCAGTAGAATGTGTATGAAAATATAAATTTCATTAAAACACAGTTGTGAAGAATGTTGACATTTAATCTTAATTGTTATAACTTTAAAAAAAAAAAAAAGAGTCTCTATTCTGTATTTTTTTAAATCATCATAGTAGCCATAAAACAACACAATATGAAAACAAATAAAATACTTAAGAGCTCAGCTTTACTACTGTTACTTTGCATTAAACACATTTGGTTTGATTTGATCATTTTTGAAGTATTCTGCATTACACATAAAGGTCTAGTATATTGTAACAACCTGCTGGAAAAATTGATTAATTGATTGACAATTCGGTTAGTTAAGAAGCTGTAAGAGCAGATCGACCTTCCCACAGTATACACAGAGCCAATATAGCGGCTGCAACGACACATTGATTCAATGACCAGCTGCACCCGATGTGGCATTTATGTCTATAATATTCAGCTTTAAGTAAAATTTTAAATGCAGGAGTATTTTTACATTGAGGTACTGCTGCTTACACGCAGAATGACAATCATAGTCATCAGGGAAACCTCTGATGTATTTAACACTTTGGAGATAACACCCCTGGTTATGAATAAAGATGTGTTTCTTCTCAGCATTACACCTCCGGGTGATGCTCCTCCTCCGGGTAGTGAATGGGAGAGTGAGCCGTCAGAGTGGGAGACGGACTGGTCTGAATCTGTAGACTGACTGGAAGAATCTGAGAGAGGAAATAAAGGACCTCGTTGACCTCAAGGAACCAGTCACGGCAGGTTCAGGAGGACAAAGTTAGATTACGACAACAGTAAAATACTTTAGTTTTCACTGATTCAGGCTCCTCAGTAAATGTTTCCTGTAAGGTGACAGGATGACTGCTTTTCCAAAAATAAAGATCTTATTCACATTTTTATTAAAAGTGATGTTTCTCCTTTGCTTAAAAAGCACCAAGAAGACTAAATTAAAGATAAAAATGCAGAACAAGGAAAGCAGATGTATGAAGACACATAATTATGTCAGAATTCGTGTGAACTGTGTCAAACCAGATGTGTGTTTCTCTGTGATGTGTTCAAAGATTCTCCTTATAACTTGAGATCTTGATTCATAATCATCCAATTTCTGACTTTTTCTCCAGTAAAAGTTTTTACAGCTTCATCCATGTCTGTGTGGAAACCAGAGGTGGTGAAACGTGACATCACAACTTGATACCAATCAGAATGATCAGTAAATGTATTAATCCTTGCTGGCTGACGCTGAACAAGACAGCTGCCATCCAGCACATTTATAAAGACACAAACTGAATACGCATCTACTTTATGCATATCTATTTTTAAGCAGTCTCCCAGTTTTCTTTCGTTAAATTCGTACTTTGGCCAAACCTAAAAGCTTGAACTCTAAGATTTCATATATCAATAACAGACACAGTCACATTATCAGACAGGTAACACGAGATCATGTACCTGCAGCTAGAACCTGTGCTACGCAGAGAACGGTTTTCTACAGAACTACATCTTATTGGCTTATATGAGTCCCGGCTCAGTAACCATGGTAACCATGGTAACTTAGTCAGCAGAACTAGCTGCTCTGTGGCAGGTTAAAGGTCAAGCTTAACTCAGCTGCGTGTCAAAGAACGTCCGACAGACTCTCAACAGACGCTTCCATCAAATGTCTTTTCACACTCGCATCACTTGTCTGTGTTCAGGAAACATAAAATAGAAGAACTGTGAGGAACTTTTACAAAAGTACTGAAGTAAATCCCCATTTCATTCGTGGTGACTCCTGTGTTGGACTGAACCCTTTTATTTAAAAGCTCAGCGTTTTATAATTTAAGAAATAAAAGTGCCATAAAGAAAATAAAGTCCAAACCATGTCTCTCTGCTGTGTTTAGATGTGTACAGTATTAACTGCTTATAGTAACAACATTCACCGCTCTCTTCACCTGTTCTGCTGCCGAGGAAAGAAGGAACTTGTCACTGACAAAAGTCAAAACCTGCTGCTTCAAAAATGCTCACAATGTGTTTGAAACAGCTGTACTGTATTTAGAAACAGTCAATAAACTTCAGTAACTCTGTATTCATGTAGGGTAATAAATATACACATGTCAGTTAGATGGTATTCTGCATGAGAAATAAAGAAAAGGTTATGATATTATAGTGATATTTGACCCGGACAGACGTGATCACTAAGCGGTTTCCACTGTATTTATAATGTTTGATAATGTTGGTAAGTTGGTTCTCTTAAGTTGCCGACACTGTAATTTTAATTATACATCTGATATTATCCAGTCTAGTGATAATATAACCACAGTCACTGAACTGAATGCTCATTTATTAACAAATAAAGATGAAACCATGAACAGGGACGAGTGCTGCTCTTCACTTTCCCCACACAGGCTCATGAAGCCGGATGAGAGGATTGAACCATCAACCTTCTGGTGATAAGTTCACTCCTCTAACCTTTAAACCATCACTACCTGCGTACAGGTCTATATTTAATCTGTCATTAAAGTCGTCTCCTTCACCTTGTTAATTGTAGCAGTTTTTTGGTGAAAACTCCTTTTATATTCTTCATATAGTTTCTTCAGCAGGTTTGTTCTGCTGCTCTAGTTTTCTCTTCTTTTTGCAACATAGTATCGTCTTTTCTACAATCGACTGTTCTGGGCTGCTTATGTGGTCCATGCACGCGCACACTTCAAGCTTATTCCAGTCTGGATAGACTTAGCGTTAACTAGCTAAACTGTGTTAGTGGAACGACGTTAATTGACGTTAATTCTAGCCAGACTTTTTCTAAGTGCAGCTTCCTTTAGCTGTGTTGATGAAACAGCCCTTATGTTCCCTAAAAAAAAAAACTAAAAACTAAAAAGCAGATTCTTTTAAGATAAATGACCAATCAGCTGTTGTCTGCTGTTTGACTGTATGTCTTTTGGTCTCGTTGTTTTCCAGTATGAACCTTCATACTGATCTTTTGGTTTTCTTGAGTCTGTTCTGCTCTGTTTGTTTCAATTTTGTGCTTGAACGGTTTCCTTCCTCCTTTGTTCTATTTTATTTAGTTTTCTCTGGTTATTGTTAGTATTATTATGATCATTGTTGTTGTTGTTGTTATTGGAGTGATTTTCTTTTACAGTTGAGAGTTCTGTGAGGTGATCTGTTGGTCGCTGGGTGGGTTGAGGGGAATCAGGGTTTTTGGTTTGAGATGGTCGTGTTGTCTGACTGTTTCTGTGTTTTTTATGATGGGGATCCTAATAAACAAATAAATAAGCTTATAAATGAAGGAAAAGAAAAAACAGCAAAACATCCTATATAGGGTTCAAGATACAAAAAAAAAAACATTACAACAAACATTCAACAAAATATATGCAATAAGATAACACACCGTAGATTAATGATGTACCACAGGAACTAAAATAAACCATTTAAGAACATCAGTTTTCCTGCTGACATCACACTGGTGGAGCTTTGATTTAAACCAGCGTAACTCCGAGAAGCTGCTGAAATCTTCACATTTTCACTGTTCATTTGAATCTGTGCACTTCAATCCTACAGATTAACTCTTCCATCTTTTGAGGAGCGGAAAAAGAGGGGAGGAAAAAAAAAAGTGAGAATATAAAGAAGCACGGCGGTGACACATTTATTAATATGATGAATTGCTTTTGGACGGGACATCTTGTACCACCTCATACGAGAAAAGTATGATTTATGATCGCCTCCGAGTTCACTGTCAAAAAAAACAATACCGGGGGAATTATCCGCATTTGAGGATCACTGTAATACAAATTAATGATCACATCAAGCCGCCCCAGTCAGACTCCCACTGAATTACATTCCTTAACGGCCTATTTTGAAATGTTAATCAATTTATGACAAAGCCATAACTCAGAGAGGTGGAGGGGGAAAGAAAAAACCTGCGAGTGAACCATCATCATTCAATAAGAGACAAATTATTTTATTTGCACCTTTTTAATAATGAACAAGACAAGCTCGCCGTCTCTGTGCTTCCTGTCTGTGACTTATTGCATCGTTTAAAAAGGTGAAGAGGTGAGACGCTTCGTGTCATCGTCGTCTGCTGAGTAACACTTGAACCGAGGAGGCTTTTAGTTATTTTGAACATAATTTATACTCTTAGACACTTTCTGACATTTTATTTTAGCTGCTGATAGCTTGTTTACAGTCTAAGAAAGGCTGAATGTCGTGTATGTTTCTATCTAAGTCCTCCTCACAGTCACGATGCTTCAGTCTTAAATCCAACTCTGAGGTGTATTTTTTAGTCTGAAGTTAACTTTCAGAGCGATTCCTCTGAGTGACGTCTTTTAATTTGGTCATCCATATATTGAGAAACAATTAGACGTCATTCCAAAAGTACGAGTGGAGTAGTAATAAAGTTGGACTTCTTAAAGGGAAGATGCCACGAGAGCCGACTGACATTACACCCATTACACTGTTGCAGCAGCTCCCCAGTCGCACCTTGTGGAGCTCTGAGTCCGTCGCCATGGCAACCCAGGCGATATATATACGTGTTGTTATTTGCAGGCTTTGACTTCACAGTCCCACCACTGCCATTATGTATCAATTCTCACCAAGACAGAGAAGCTCGAGGGGGGGGAGGAGGTACAATGTGAGAAATACGGAAAGATGTGAATGTAGAGAAGAACGATTTCTCTTTATCTTTTCTCTTTCTTATCACACAGCGTACCATGTTCCCTGAAGTATTGAAAACACTCATCTTTAGATAGATGGATAGATAGACAGAGGTGAGCCCAGGTCATGTGGCTGGAGGTGTTGGGGACAAATGATCCCCTGAACCGTTCGGTCCTGCAGCACAGCGAGATGAACCGTTGAAGCTGGAGCTGCTTCTCTGGCCTGCCAGAGTGTTATGGAGGAGATGACATGACATTTCCCAGTATGGCCTGCACCTTACTCCATGTGCATCTTTCCACCCCAGTCCCCAGTGAGTCCAGTCTCCTGCCAAGCGTTGAGCCAGCCTTTTTCACCAGCTTATCCAGAGTCCTCGCCTTTCATAATGCTGCCTCCCCAGCAGAACGCAGTGTAAAAGAGGTCACTCGCCGCCACCGACTGATAAAACAAGTGCAGCATTTTACTGCAGACGTCAAAGGACCTAAACTTCCTCAGGAAAAAGATCCAGCTCTGCCAGGCACAGATTATCCACTGGGCCAATTGGGCCGGTGCCCGGGGGCCTCCAACCTCTAGGGGGTCTCCAAACCCCCCCAGACCGTGGCCTCATCCTGGCCTTAAATTAATTGAAAGTGTGTGTGTGTTGAAACATGAACCAATGAATGCAGAGTTACTTTGTTTGCTAATAAGAAAATATATTATGATTGGTTTGCTGGCCGCGTCTGTATCATGATGATGATGACGATGAGTCAGGTCAGGTCAGGTGGTGACTTTGGGAATTCAGCAGCAAAGCCGGTCGGGTGTGAAAGACGCTTCAAACAAAACAAACATTGGACCAGTGGAGCAGCAAAGAGAAAGACAAAAAAGAAGAGGAAGACAGAGACATTCAAGTTTGGAAAAATGTACCGTTCAAAAGTCAGCTTGCTAGCAAAGAGCCTGGAGAGGACGATGCCAACAGCAAAGAGCAGGACGACAGTAACGCTGCTCGTCCAGCTGAGCATCAACATGAACCTGCAGCAGAGAACCACAGTCCTGCAACAGCAGAGTCACCTGTTCAGCTGCCCCACCCTCATCTCCACCTGAGCCCGACATCGACGCAGATGGCAGAGACCCGGTGGCGGGTAGTTTACCAGTTTAGCAGCCCCACAGTTGATCTGTTTCTTTTTACTTGTTTCAACCATTCAGGTCAGGCACCAGGATGAAGTGACTGAGAGCGCTGTTTAAAAATTGTGAGGGGGCAATTTTATTCATAAAATAAAATTCTTTGATGGCTAAATAACAACATGAGGGCTTGTGTCCAAATAGCGTTTTTCTCTGGCAGAAAAGTGATGGCAGGGCGCTGAGCAGCGCTGGGATGAAGCACTTTAAGTTCATCCAAGGCCTCCGGGTTTAAATCTCTTACTCGGTTCTCAAGCAGAAATCCTGATTCTTGATGATGAACCACCACCTCACTCCTTCATCTGACCAGAATTCCAGGAATCATTTTTCACACAATCTGTCTCCTGTATCACTGCATCACCTCGGAGGACCTGTGGATGTGTTTTTTTTTTCTCATTAAACTTGCCTTTATATTGTTTTTTTGTATGTCTGTGTGTAGATTTTTCTTTATCTATATCACAATGACCCAAAGTTAGTATGATGTTTATGTCCTGTTATATTTAATCAGGTGAGCCGTAAATTAAAACTGTTCTTTGGTTGTAGGATTGATCTACAGACCATACTTGAAAAGTTTTGCAATGTTTTACAGAATTGCTGTTTACTATTGGTACAACTCTGTGAGTGTGAACATTAAATGTAGAAATAAAATGATCGTTTCAACCTCGACTATTACTGTTGTAATACAGCATCAAGTTGTCTTTTGTCAACATGCATCTTACAGGATTAACCAAGTAGTAATTAAAATGGTTTTTGTCCTTTATCTTTAATCAGAAATGTGATCGATGGCATGAGAGATCGACTCCTGTTGCTGTTGACTGAGACTGCTCTACAGTTACAGCTGGGAGATCATCATCATCATCATCATCATCATCAGTAGTGGGTAAAGGGTAAATTCCATGCTTTGCCAAGAACTGCCTCCAAATTGTGTGGCCTGCAGGGATTTTCCCTCGAACACACTGATTGCTTCACTGTCCATGGGTCATATTTAAGAGCCAGATCTGAGTTGGTGTTCAGTGGTTTTCTGTACACTCAGCTCAGTTGTTCCAGGCCTCCCTAAAGCGCCGCTCTGGGTTTTTATTGAATCTCAGGAAGGATGTCATTACTGGGATCCAGAAACTGTGAATCCTTGAGAGTAGAATGTGCTGCAACACATGCAAAAAAAATACATCCCTCCAAAGACGCTCCATTCTCTGGAATCAGTGGACTGATTCCTCTGTAATGAGACTCCGGCGCTCGTTGCCCTCGCACAAGATTCATGAATAAGGCCACCTGCAAGTTCTCACCACCATATAATCTGATCTGACTCTAGAGGGTAGTCTATAAAAACACGTGGCTTTAAGAAAGTGAGACAGCACAGTGGTGACAGTGTTACAATAAGTGATCAGCTGAGTTTATCCATCTATGGCACCATGAACCACGTAGCAACATCTGAAACAGTGAATACAAAGACAGAACAAATACTTGTGGTTAATAAACAAGTAACTATTTAAAGTGTGAAACACACACGAACCAAGCCTTAAAGTAAACGTCACATGAATATCAATATACTTGGAGTCATGAGAGAATCCCAACACTGGTCACAATTAAGCTAATGCACTTTTTAATTCATCATTATTTATTGGTTTGTTTGTCTACAGCTCATTTCACAAGTTTGATCCGTCTGATTATTAAAATTTAAAGTTACATCATGTTTTACAAAGCGAAATAAACTCACCTGAATTAATTCGATGTGTTGAAAACCTCACATATTCAGCTAACGTTGCTCCGGTAACGGGATGTCAGTGTTCTGAGATCCAGACTTCGTCATACAAGTGCGTCTGAAGACAATAAATATACGATACGCTGTAAATTTCTACCACAACTCTGAAAACTCTGAGCTCTCGTTCTCCACAAATCGATTGGTGACAAGCTTTTTCTTATTCACAACAGCTACCGCCGTTGCTTCTGCTAACACTGTTCAAATGCTTTGCTGGGCTCGTATCCAATGGGAAGCCTCGCAAGAGCAACGTCACACACAACAATTCAGACTAGTCATAATGACGTTTGAGATATCTGCAACCGTTATTTGGATTAGTCAAAACTGAATGACAGATATCTCTAACTGTTGTTTTGACCAGTCAGAATGACATTATAGATATCTTGAATAATAATTCTGACTTGACAATGTTAATATCTGTAATGTTAATTGTGGAAATTTAGTTAATAAATGTAAAAACAGCTGCCATACACAGGAGTCAGGGATGTTGTTTAACCAGGTCTCAGTAACTACACTCGCTGTACGCTTTCTGGTTCTTCACAAGTGCCTCAAACTCCTCACTTCTGTCGGACAAAGAGTTGACAATCCCCATGAGGATCGACGGTAGAAAAAGGCTTATATCTCCATCTCCTAGCCTTTAGCTTTAGCCTCGACCCTACATCCACGGTATGACTTCTTCAATTCAGCCGGGATGGAGTGTTTAACTCCAGATCATCTGTTCCACTTCAACGTGAGGAGGTCCTCCCTCGTGTACACTTCCTACTTTCCCCCACGATTGTATTCATCGACTGTCGGATCACTGTAGGTCGCAAAAATATAACCTTGAAACACAGAATAACACTTAATACGGTACAAACACAAAGTTACAAGGACATTCTGCAGCTCAGCACGGCACAGGCGAGAAGTCAAGTGTGTTTGTGTGTGTTTCTCTGTGTGATAGTGTGTGTGTGTGGCTGTCTAAACCGGTATGTGAGTGAGGCGGATACGAGGCACCAAGGTGCTAAAAGGCAGAAACAGAGTGAGATATAAACCTGTTACTGGTGAAAAACAGACACGAGTGAGAGTGGATTCGCTTGTTAGGTGTCAGACCAACATGACAGGAAAGAACATTTAATTTAGAAAGTGGATTCCTTTTAAAAAAGAAAAAAAAAGGAGCAATTAAAGGTCGGAAAAGGGAGCTATATCATATTTTAAAATACTTATTTAGAGATTGCACATTAAAAATATTTTTATTATTTTAAAAAATATCATTTTAATTGTACATATCAAGACAAGATGTACAGATTACACTTTCTTTTTTCCTGCTTGCCTGTACATACATTATACAATAGCTATAAGTCTGTCTGCTTATCTGCTGCACTTATTATTATATCATCTGATATATTGTGTGTGAAAACACTGAGAGCTTATGTTGCTTGTTTTCACACTGGTCACTCGTATTGCACTATAAACAAAAAAACAAACAAACTGAGAACTGCTGGAAAACACTTATGTCTTTAAACATAATTGGTCAATAAAGCTGATTCTGATTCTCCACATATGCACAGAGACAAGATTCACATATTATATAAAACACACTTTTCTCTGAATTTAAAGTAAACAAACACTCGTGCAGGAGAGGCAGGAAGCTGATACAAAGGGCTCTCCTAAAAATTCAAGACAAACAGAATTACAATAAAAAAAAAATCATTGAATACTGTATATTTACACTCAATGGTCTCTTCATCAGGCACACCTGTACAATATAATTCAATCTAGTACAACAACTCTGCCATGACTTTTACAAAGCTCCTTACCTCCTTAAAAATCCTAAAGGGGACGTTGTTGTCTTCTTTTTCTGGTTTTCTGTTATTTATATCCTGCTCTGATGTCGGATGTTAAACATGATCAAAGGTCCAAAACTTGAGGTGAACATCTGTAGAAATTCTGCCTGTAAGCTGCTGTGAACGCTTTGTTTGCAAAGCTCCCTCTACTTCCTCCTCATGATGATGTCAGATTGTTCACACGTGCCCACAAACAGCCGTCCATTTCATAGCCTTGGTTGCTAAGGTGGTTGCTAAGGTGTTTCCATGTGTTGTTCAGCTCCAACATGTACGGATGGATTTGAGAAGTTGACATTTGGGGTAAAGAAGGAGAAAAAGAAGTGAAATCCTGCTACTATAGTTTGTTTTTGAAGCTTCCTGAAGCTGACCAATCAGAACAGAGCGGGCTCATCAGGAGGCGGGGCCTTAAAGAGACAGGAGTTAAAACGGCCTGTTTCAGACAGAGGCTGAACTGAGAGGCTGCATAAAGGACCAGTAGAAGATAAATAAGGAGTTTTTAACTGGAAATCATGCAAATGATATTATTATTATATTCCAGTAGAGCCCCAGATATGTCCTCTTTGAAACATCATCTCCTCCTTCATGTAAAAATCCAGAATCTATAAATGTGCACTGGAGGCTTCAAGTTTCCACATCATAGTTGTGTAAGTTGCATACTGGATCAAGATTGACTCCAAACTAGGCGCGATGTCATAAATCCTGCAGGTACATCCATGTGTGAGCTCAGAGAAACTTTGAAAACAAACTCTTAGACATGTATAAATAAATATCTGCTCCTCAAATGCATCTTTACAAGCTTCCAAACATCCCTCATGTTTAATTGCAAAAGCACATTGTAAATAATATCCAGGTAAGTAAACATCACGTTCATGAAAAAGTGCAGGCTTTCAGAAATGCCAAGGTCAAACCTGTAATTACACTGTCTGAGTCACATCATCTGTTGGTCCTCTGTAATCCAAACCAGGTATTCTGTCTCATTCTCAATCATTATCTGTGACTGACTCATTCTCATAAATAAGAAGATATCACAGAAAAGAACAACAAATCATTCTGTTCTGGATTTTAATAAAAATGTCACTTTATATTAAATATTTCTAATAGAAATCTACTTTTCAGCTGGTTTTAGGTTGGAATTTGTGTCTGCTACTAGCAGGGTCATTATGCAGCTCAAGAGGGCAAACATTAATATTATTTTTGTGATTTCCTGCTTTTGAAACCAGGAAATTCACCTCCGAGCTGCAATTAGCTGTAATAAACAACCTGCCTGGACAAATATTGAAGTCCAGAAACTGAAGTCATGAAGAGCACAGGCGGACGGTTAAAATGGAAAACGCGTAGCAGCCTGTGTATAGATTTTACTCGTGTCTGCAGATTACTTTTTGTAATGAGTTTTTAGGGATTGTAATGATCACACTAAACTTGAAAAGCTCTTGGAGAGGTGCTGTAATTAACTCAGTGATTTGTGATTTCATTTCTAGGAATGACAGTTCAATCTAAGCCACTGCTCTGCTGCAGACAAAAAAAGGTATAAAGTGCAAACATTATCTGGTGTGCACGGACCATTGAGCTTACAATGTTCGCATTTAGCCAGTGACAACATCTGTGCTCTTTGAGGTAAACCTTAAGTGTGTAACCAAGAAAAGGTTTCAGTTCAGGGTGTCACCTCACCCGTTACAGATATTGAGTTAAAAATAGACTGCTTACAATTCAAACAGGAAGATAATAAATGACGGTGTCCCAGTAAGGATCAGGCCCAGACTCACCGATCAAACACATTCTTCAAACTAAACAACAAAATATGTAATTTGTCATCGCCGTCAAAATGACAAATATGAGCGTTTTGATCTGACGCTGTCGTCGGTGAGACAACATTGTTTGTCTTCAGAAACTTCCAAAATAAAAGTGATTCATTCTACCGTTTCCTGATTGATATCACTGTGGTTAAGGTTTGCAGGTTACCTTTGAAAGACTTAAAAAGAATTGGAGCCAGATTAATCTAAAAATGACTTTGAAGGTATTAAAAAGTCTACATATCGTCTCTTTCCTGCTGTAGACAGGAGTCGTAACTTATGTGGTTGTGGGCTGTTGAGAGACGTTCCACATCTACAAACTACAAGCGGTCCTTTTATTATTACATCACATTTTTTCAGTACTTCTCCACAGTATATAACAATTATTCCTAATTATATAATTGAGTAAATTAACACAGCAGCAGAAAATTGATAACAAAAGAAAAAACAAATGAAATACGTTGTGAACGTTTTACCGATACATGGTTGTGACTTGTCAGATATGTTAATTGTCAATATTTCCTCAGTGAGTGCAGTCGATCCACATTGGTCTTGTTTTTATCATGTAGCCAATTTAATAAAGACTTTTTAACTTTGTTACTTGAAGGAGTGACATTTATTTCCTCATTATGTCAAAGTTCAACAGAAATTAAACTGCCTTTTTTTGTCTGCTACAGCAACATATCTGCTCTCAAAACCACTTGTCCTGTGTTCTCAATTTATATTTTAATTTCTTTGATTTCATGATGGCACACCCTAGTTTTACATCATTTTGATTAAACACCACTCCATCATCCTCTTACATAGCTGGAGTCCTTATTTCCATACAGCAAGTCAAATCTTTGCATAAAGCGAGAATGTGTCTCTCTATCGTAGTCAGACCAGACGGTCACACTGAGCCTGATTGCATCCTGCCACACAACACAAGAACCACAGTCTCAAAACAACAACCTACATTAGCTTTTGTTCTAAAGTCTCCTTCTTATCTAACTTACAAACATGAACACATGTCTTGTCTTGCACCTTAGATAGCTAATTAGCTGCTCAGCTGCAGCACATTAAACAGCATGTAAACATACCTGCAAATGTCACTTCAGACCTGTTAGATGAAATCCCTGTTAGTGACGCGCTGTCTGTCCATGACTTGTAGCTACAGCAGTTTGTTTACGTTGTCTCTGTTTATACAGTGTAACACTGGCAGCCTGCCAGTTGCTGTCAATCAAACACAGACACTAACACACCCATCAAACTGCTGTTAATCAAACACAGACACCGACACATTCCCCCCAGCTGCTGTGAAAAGAGGCACCAACACGCCCTTCCCGCTGCTGTCAATCAAACACAGACACTGACACACCCATCAAACTGCTGTTAATCAAACACAGACACCTACACATTCCCCCCAGCTGCTGTGAAACACAGACACCAACACGCCCTTCCCGCTGCTGTCAATCAAACACAGACACCGACACGGCCCTCCAGCTGCTGTCAAATACAGACACCAACACGCCCTCCAGCTGCTGTTAATCAAACACAGACACCAACTCACCCTTCCAGCTACTGTTAATCAAACACAGACACCGACACATTCCCCCCAACTGCTGTCAAACACAGACACCGACACGCCCTCCAGCTGCTGTTAATCAAACACAGACACCAACACGCCCTTCCAGCTGCTGTTAATCAAACACAGACACCAACACGCCCTTCCAGCTGCTGTCAAACACAGACACCGACACACCCCTTGAAGCTGCTGTCAATCAAACATAGACACCCACAACCCCTCCCAAGCCAACTGTGACAAAAAGGAGCATTTCTGATATTTCTGTTGATATTTTTCCTCCCTTTTAATGATTAAAACTAATACCATTATTATTATTTTTGACTCAAAAGAGGGTTGATTAAATGTTAGTTTTGTCAGTTCCTGGAGGCAGAAAATCCAAAATACAGACTTGATTTATCTGCTTTGACGTGGAGCAAACTGCTCCCCTTGCATTCCTGGACTCCCTTCTGTTCAAGATGGTGTTGTGTGTATGGATAAAACCCAGCCACCGTAAACTTTCACCCGACCCAACACTGCATCATCTCACTCCAACAAGGTGATAACTGTCGGTTGAGAGCTGTCACAACAATTCCCACCACATGGTCTCTTCAAGTCCCCCAGGAGAAGCCTTCAGGCTACCGCCAACATGGACGACTTGTAGACTTCAACTTTGACTCTGAGAATCTATTTAAAGTCTGATGTTTGTTTAGAAGATTACCTGAAGGCAGGAAACACAAAAACACAAACAGAAAACATGAATAATGGTAAACAAACACGTTTGCCCTCATATACTAATGGATGGTGCATATAAGCACACATTAAACCAGTGTACTCCCCAGAGACAGCACTAATTAACAAGAACTACGCAAGTGTTGTGTCATACTGCAGAATGAGGAACTTTTACAGGAAAATAGAAACATACACACACTTAACATTCTTAAATGTGGCATCCTCAGTCATCCCAAACAAGCAGAATATGCAAATTGAACCCTTTGGGCAAGTTTCAGTAAAGGTTTCTTGAGGAAGTTTCTTAAAAATGTAGTTCAATTTTTGTATCTCATTATTTCAAGATTTAATTCAGGCATTGAATTAGATTGTTTTGAAATTGTTTGCAGCCACTTAATCAGCTCACTTGTTTTATAACCTGAGGACACTGGCGGAAGAAGTATTCAAATCTTAAAGGGCCAGTGTGTAGGATTTAGTGGCATCTAGTGGCGAGGTTGCAGATTGCAACCAACTGAATCCCGTCCCCCCCAACCCTCCACTTCCAAGTGTGTAGGAGAACGAAACTCGCGACAAATATGAAAGGCCCTCTCTAGAGCCAGTGTTTGGTTTGGCCGTTCTGGGCCACTGTAGTAATATGGCGGTGCAACATGGTGGCCTCCGTGGAAGAGGACCCGCTCCTTCTGTAGAGGGTGAAGTGGAGGAGCAGGAGCATCAAAAAATCTATCAAACATCCAAAATCAGAACTGAATTTAAATAACAGAAAACCATTAAAAAAAAAAGCAGAATATATCCCCTTTAATCTGAAAAGAGTAACTAGTAACAGTACAGCTGTCAGATAATTGTAGTGCAGTAAAAAGTGCAATATTTCTCTTGTGGAGTAGAAGTATACAAACCTAAAACACGTACCCAAGTAGTTACTTTCCACCACTGCATTTTTCAACAGTGGATGGTTAAATATATCACAGAGAGAGAAGGTGATATTTTATCTCACTGATTTCTTTTTGACCGGATCCAGTGGACGTAGTGAAAATAAAAAGCCATGAAATCCAATTAAGAAGAAGAGAAACAACAAACTGATTTTCCCTGTTTTAAGGGATGCAGTGCAGCAGCCCAGCATTGCACTCTGGGTAATAAATCAATGTTACTGACAACTGTCGGCACCGAGTCTCAGTCACCGAGTCAAACCAGCCAGATCAGCTGGTGCTCTGACCCGAAGCCAAATATATCTGATGCAGGACAGACGCTCTGATACAGTCTGCTTACACTGCCATGTTCAACCCCCCCCCTCACACACACACACACACACACACACACAATTATCATGACACCAGCAGAACACATGAACAGCTAAAGGCCGTTCAAATGAGGGTTGCACACAAACACACACACACACACACAAATACACAAGTGGCCTGCGAAAGGCCAGCCACACCGATTAGGACACTCCCAAGGGGTGTTATGCATCTTATCTCCACTTCCCGGTGCACCGCCTGTTAGCTGGCTGCAGATACGGGACAGGCTCGCAGCTCGCAGGTGTCTCGAGGTGCTCTGCAGACCAGATAAGCTGTAAATTAGAGCCGACCAGAGGAACAGTCCGTGTAACGCAGCCCACGGATCAGTCTGTATCTGCGGTTGACTCTTTATCGACTCGTCGGGGGGAGTCAGACCACCTTTACATGCTCACATTTACATCTGAGCGTGACCTCAGTTAAGTCTGCACTCATTTTTTTTGGTGTAGGAGCGGTTTATACTGTAAAACAGTAAATACTAGTCTCTGATTGGACAGCAGGTGTTGGTATGTCGGGCTGGTTGATGATTAAGGGTAAACAAAAGTTCAGTCCGGTTTCTGTAATTGTGCTGCTGGTTGTGGGTGAGATGTAAGCTTTTGTAAACAAAATGAGAAGAGCGGTCCAGGGAATGAAGGAATATGAATGTCGTTTGATAGGACGACAGCTGTCGGCGGCGGATGAATGAAGGACTTTGAGGAGGATTAAACAACCTCACTGTTTTAAACACGTTAGCGAGCGTTTTGAAGCGGTTGAACTGTGGAACGAATCAGTGACTACACTGTGAGAAATGAAAAATACAAGCCGTAAAATCCAGGTTGTCACACTCGAAGAGGAAGGATAAGAATAAGAAGAAGGTCGCGCTCAAAGAAGATGAAGACGGTCTTGCTCGAAGGAGAAGAAGAACAAGATGAAGAAACTTTATTTATAACACTTTTTAAAACCAGGGTTACAAGGTATAATTGCAAACATATAATGATACCTGCTTCACTCAAAGACAGTCAACAATTAGTATAGAAGCTTTTTAGACAGCAAACACACAGGTGGTTCACTTTAAGGTTACTGGCACTGTTGTATCAAATTGTTGCAGAAAAAGGTACCAGAGCAAAAAACTCTCTTTTGAAAATAAAAAGGGAGTCAGAGGTCCAAGCAGCAAAGTGTTCTTTAATGCCGGCAAAAAAGGGGAGCAATCAGCACTTTTACAATGAACCAAATCGCTCCAAAGGTTTTTCTTTGGGGCATTGTTTTTATGCCCTTGGGTCGGCTTAGGTCACACCTTATCATCCACCCTCCCTAATTTTTGACCAATTATTATGTTACTTTTATCTCCGTCACTCGTTGTTGGTCAAAACTCTTCAAAACAGGTTTGAGGTGTTTGAGGATATGTACTGGCATATTCAATTCTACCTGATTATATCCAATTTTTATATATAAGTATTGGGAATAATTTTACACCATTATTGCCAAGTTGTCTTCTGGCCTTTTATTTTTTTTATAAGTTATTCTAGTCATTTTACACCCTTATTTCTTGATCTCCTCCAGAGAGTATTTTTAAAAGGTGAGGACTTTAGCAGACCCAAGCAAAGTGACATGTAATCAAATTTCTCCAGTGTATGATTATGATTCTTCTACCGTGCCTCTATACGTACAGTGTGATTAAATATGGTTCATGAGATTATAACTACACCAATACAAATTGTATCACACTAGCCCTTATTGCTTATAAACTTATAAAATCAATCTGCATAGCTTAATATTGTCTTTAAGCACACCAATGACATTTAATGAAAATACACCACAGCACCTGGGAAGGTAATCAGATACAGAACAACCAATGAGCATCCAGCACTGGAACTAGTTCACCAGAAAAAAAAACCAGAGGATCCGTCCACTAATCCATGAAACGTCTTCACATATCAAGACACGGCAGTCGAACTGAAGCACTGACTATATTGTTTAATTGAATAAATGCATTCTTGTTGGTGATGTCATCCCGTAACCGGTAGCAAAAGTCCTTCAAGCGCCTAACAAAACGTTGCTTTTCCAGAGAATCTGCAGTCTGTCAGGGGGTCAGTCGGGGTTAATTGTTTCTCTACAGAGAATACAAAATATGTCCTGAGTATTATACTGCAGGGCTTTATGGAGGAACGGGAAGCTATTTAGTGCTGCGCAGTACGAGAAAAAGGAGCACAACGGAATAAATGCTATTATTGTCTTCTTGTTGCGAGGATGAGATAATGAGCACAGGTGAGGAAGTCCAGGGCTGATGTTGAAGAGGATGAAGGTGGCAACAATGAGGTAAAGAGCAGAGCGAGGAGAGAGAGAGAGAGAGAGAGAGCACAACAATGATCGCACTGAACGGATGCTGCTTCCTTCTTTATCAGAAAAAAAATAGATTTTAATAAAGCTCAAT
The DNA here is from genome assembly GCF_910596095.1 of Thunnus maccoyii. Taxonomy (NCBI): domain Eukaryota; kingdom Metazoa; phylum Chordata; class Actinopteri; order Scombriformes; family Scombridae; genus Thunnus; species Thunnus maccoyii. The sequence continues at coordinate 36,108,846 of NC_056535.1, read as the reverse complement.
AAAGCTCAATAAATTTTTCTAAATTGCCACTTAAGGGACAGAAGACACCAGCGATAACCAGCTCACACCTGATCTCTGACCCTGACCCCGACCCCTCCACATTGATTTTCTGTTAGTTGTATGAAATGTATCACATTTATGTCAATAAAGTTCAATCAAAATGTATGTGTGTCCTTTTAAAGGAGGAGTGACACATTTAATTAGCATGGGGCCGACTCCGTCTCCTTGAAATTATGTTTATATACAATTCATTTGCAACAACAAGAAATGTTGTTAATTAATCTGACAAGTCGCAGAATTCAGTAAAATGTTCACTGACGACATTATTTAATTTGTTTTCCACCAAAATATCTGATCCTGCATCACAATATCCGCTCGTATATGTAGGCTCTCGTAGCACTGAGTTAAGCAGTCTGCACAAATCATGTCATTAACTTTGAAGTGGCTAAAATGGATATTTTTAATAACAACGTATGTTGTGTGCGTCTCATATGTGTTGGTTGTGGTTCGTAGTGATGAACCTACAGAGAATTATCAGTGACTCTGCAGCTCCTCTCGGCTTTACGGAGCTTTATAGTGAGTTTCAGCTCATTGTTTATCTGTCCGGCTGCAACTTTTACTGTTCTGGTTCACTCTCAGCGTCTCATAGCATCGTTTCGGGCCGCAGCAGGAAGCTGTTTTCAGAGAGAAAAAGCTCTGAAAAGCTGCTGTACACTACCTGCTCAGCACCAAACAGACACAGTTAGCTGTAGACTAGCTGGTGAACATAGTGGAGCATTTAGCAGCTAAAGAGCCAGATATTTAACTCAGGAGTTGGTAGAGAGTAAAAACAGAACGAAAAGAGAGTGAATATTGGACAGAAACACGACTCCACATGAATGATAATGTTGCTCCGTAACTGCTGGATGTGGAAATAAGCAACTGTTGATATGAGTTGTGTTCACTACTTGTCTCTGCTGAAAACTAGAGGACAAAAAAAAACACTTTTTGTAGGTTTGACCAGCAAGTCTTTGTTGACTACTGTCTTAAAACTTCTGTGCAGTACTTAAATTAAATGTAGCGCTTTGTTCAATCGAATAAATGTTGTCTGTGAACATAATTCAGTCAGAGATTGAGCATTTTGGGATTTTGTACACAACAAACAGTGTATCTGATGGCTGATCTTTGTGCTGTTTCCCATCTTTAGTACAAACTATAGATGGGAAATGTTTCATTTTGAACCAAAATTAAGCTGATTATTAATTAAAGGACACATAATTCGGCTGCTATAACAGATGAATGTATTTTAAAATGTGTCGATGCTGTTGAGTTAAAGTAAAAGAGTGATTACAGCAGTAGTCAAATGTTATGCTCTTTATTTGAGGTACAGTAAATCGTTTCTTATTAAAGCTGCTCACACTTACTGTAAACTTTTATGTGATGCATTACTGGAGCCTTCAATGATGAACATTTCACTGCACGTCAGAAAGAAAGCAAATATTCTCTCATAATCCGTCGTGGCCCAGAGGTGCTGAAGTGTTTCAGGGTGATCCTTAACGGTGCCCTGTCAGGTATCCAGACACCTACATGCTGGTTCAGCATCGAGTACTTTCGGTGTGAACATGTAACTCCTGACATTTAGCTGACGCTATTCAGCGGGGTGACCGGCTGAACGATCAGAGGAGCAGGTAGGGGTTTAGCGTCTGAGTCAAGGACAGAGCAATTTATCAAACAGCTGATTGAAACTTTAACCTTTCAGCAAACTGTCCAATCTCTCTAACCAGCAGGAAACTCCCCTGTCAATATTTTATTATGAGAAATATAAGGCTATATTTCCTCAGAGCGCATGGACGTCAAACACAAACACTGATCTGTCTGTTTCTACTTGATCAGCGTCAGTAAATCCACTTTGAGATCTTGTTTCCTGATCATCAAATTTCTGACTTTTTCTCCAGTAAAAGTTTTAACAGCCTGTGTTGAGATGCAAGACATGAAATATCCACACAAATGTAAAAACCTCTGAATTTTTTTTTTTGCACAAATTTAATTAAAATTAAAACACACCTGTTTAATTAGGACAATAAAACATGAACTGTTAACAGGAGATGTATATCTGCACACACATACAAGTTTGGACATATCTTCCCATTACCCTGAATAACCCAGTGATGGAGTTAAAATTTGACCCAGTTTGGCTCGTTATAGCACAGACACAGAACTGGGTTAAAGTTAAAAGCCACTCAAGTAAAAGATGGTTTTGAGCCAGTTTCAGTGTTGTTTTTATTCTACTGTTTGGTTATTTACTCAAACTAAAGCTTGTTATTTTGTACTTTTTTAAACTGACATATCACAGTTTGTTAATGATTGTTGATAACTTGTTTATCTTTTTCCCTCAGGCTGTAAGACTATTAAATAAATAACACACACACACAAAGTGCAATCTAACCTCTGTGCAGTATTCTGTGTATTCAACCTTTGGTCAGTAATGGAGCCTCCCGGCTATTCACACGATTGTACTTTTATAACCGGAGTAACAATAAACACCTTGAATCTTTTGAATGTCTCATACACATCATTTTATACAAGAAACCAAACATTTGTGACAGTTTTTAGCTAAAGCTCGTTGTTTGTAACGTAGATGACAGCAGATTTATAAAGTGTGACAGAAGTTATGACACTGTCGTCCCCCAAACCTCCAGCTTTGTTTCTCAGTAGGTCGTACTGTACTCTGTAATATTAGAATATGTACCTGTTAGTAAAGAACACCTACAGCTCCCAGATCCTCTTATTCCCTAACTTTACATCTTGTTCCCTTGTCAGTACATACTGTACTGGTGCACAATAATTAGTCTGTTCGCTGCGGGCCGTAATCTAAAGTGTCACCCTGATTTTAAAGTTAAGGTCTGTCACAGCTGGCAGAACAAAATTAGATCAAACCACCAAATGTTTTTTTTTTTTTTTTTGAGAAGCATTTTTAAGCCCTGGGGTCGTCAAACATACCTATAAAAGGACTGCAAATGCTTCTCTACGGCGAGGCAGCGCCTGTATCGTCACACAACAGCTTTCATCTGGTTTAAAAAAATCAAGAGAAGAATAAGTTGAACCGGCGACAGCCTCTCCATCTTTGTGCTGTTCTTTTGTACAAACTACAGATGGAAAATGTTTCATTTTGAACCAAAATTAAGCTGATTATTAATAGAAAGGACACATCATTTGACTGCTATAACAGATGCATGTATTTTAAAATGTGTCGATGCTGTTGAGTTAAAGTAAAACTTAACACATGCTGCTAAACAGAGGGATAGAGAGAGAAACAAGGATATGAAACACGATAAAAAAGAAGGAGAGAGAGAGGATGAAGGAAGGAAGAGAAAAGAAGCACAAAGTAAAAAAGAAAGAGGGCTTTTCCCATGATGCCTTTCTTATTCTCTTGTAAGACGTCTCCGTTCCTGCAGCTTGTTACTTTGCTCTTGGCTGCGTGACAGTCCCTTCCTTCCCTCAGCGGGGTGTTAGCCGTGATGAGAGGAGAGGCCGGAGGCGGCGGCTCAGATAGCGAGCGAGGAGGGGGGGGGAGAAAGATGATGATGGAGGGATGGAAGCAGGGATGGTATGAACGGAGAGAGAGAGACAGAGAGAGGAGAGATGAGGCGAAGACAACATGAATAGATTGATGGAAGGTGTGAGCTGTGAGGGGAAGAAGTAAAAATTGTATTTGGAAGGAGATGAATGACAGGATGGAGAGCAGGGAAAGCAAGAGGGAGAGAGAGAGAGAGGTGGAAGGTGCACATGCTTAAAGGGAATTTGCTGAGTCTGTGCTAACTAGCAAAGTTTGAGCTGTCCAGATGTGAATGAGAGCAAAAGAAGAAGTAGAAGAAGAAGAAGAGAGTCCAGCCCAGTCGTCTGTTTGATAAATACTGTGTTTACATGTGTTTGGGGCAGAATGTGTCACATCTGCACTTTGAAAAACGGGAAAAAGTCTCAGAGCATCTGGACCTGTGTCTTTTAAAGCCGTGGTTCCAAACCTGGGGGGTGAGGCCCTGCAAATGGGTCATATGATAAATCTGAGGGGTCATGAGATGATTAATGGGAGAGGAAAAAATATATAAGGAAACATTCTCCTTTTTCATTCATTCTTCTTTTTTTAGACTTTTCTACAGTTATATTTTCTTTTGAAATACTGGTAGTTTTATCCTCACAGCTAAAAGTATGCAAATTAAACAGCCGCAGTTAAACGTGATAATTGTATGTTTCTGCATCATCACTCATATAAAGTCCTGTACATCTCCATGCATACAATCTCTCTTAGTGATTCTTTTAGGAAGTGTAAGATAATAACTCCCACAGTAATGCAGTCATCATAATCTACCAATAGTGCATGTAAATGAGGCACAATTATTGATAATGTACATACAGTAAGAAGATTATTTTTGGACGTATGTACAGTAAGAAGAAAGTCAGGTTGGTTTGATGGCTGCAGTTTGACCCTCTGTTGTTCAGAAGATAAAGAATATTAATGTGATACTTTACAAATTTGTCGACCAGCAGCGCACAGATCAGAGCGGCGGGTCAGTCACAGCACGCAGTAGCTGGCGGCGTTTTACTGTCGAGTCCAAGGTCGTTTCAGTAGAGCAGATGTTTGCTGACACTGGGTCGGGAGATCAGTGACTGCAGTTTAAAGGCATATTCACAATCCAACAGGCTTATTCTTCCTTTATGAAAAAATAACAAAATACCAGCTCCATACATGTAAACAGTTAGTTAAGATTAATATGAAGCAGAGACACATGTATGCAGGGATTTACATGGATGCTAATTACGAACACGCTAACAAAGCTAACAAGTTAGTAAAGGCCTGGTCACTACAGCAAGTATCACAGGAGCTGCTGCAGCTTCTCTCTATTTTCTTTTTACTGTTCTGCTTTTTGTCACAGCATCTAAGTGAGAAAGAAAACCACAATTAAAATGTAAATGTAAAAAAACAAAACAAGGAGGTTGCCCAAGTGCAAAGTATACACTTGTGCTTTCACTACTGTTAGGGCATTTCCACCTCAGGAAGTTTACTGCGTGGCACCAAGAAAGTTTTGAGGAACTCAGGAACTAAACCTGCATTTTTACTGGAGGAACCTGAGATTAATGTGAGTTCCTGGATAGTTCCAGGTGTTTATTAATCACAGTAGTAAGCATAGTAAGCATAACATTTACTATTGTAATTTCACAAGTTTGTAGGCTGTATCTATGTCCATACTTAAAAACTACTATTGGGAATAACACATATATGTCAAAAAATATGAAAAGTAAATGCAGTAAATGAATATCTTAGACTTGCAGGTGCCAAAAGAGAGACAGATATTTATGTTTTTTAATTTTAAAAACCTCTTTTTGTTCAAAACAGAGTTTTTTTAAATACAGTGATGCTGTATTTTCAAAAAGCAGAAAAAGAAATTTTAAAAAAGATGTAAATAAATAAAAATAAATGAATAGAAAAAAACATAATTGAGCTCAAAATGAGGACAGAAATCAGGTCATTCTCTACAACAGAACATAAAACATTTTTAAGGCGCCATATGCTTGTGAACTCTTCCATATTGTTTGTTGTGCTGTAAAAACTGAAATCAACTTTCAATCTGGCCTTCATGTCCTGACAGAAATAGTATTCACACCAAGTCCAAAGAGTCTTCTATCTTATTCCTTCTGCTGAGGTAGATTTAGTCATTTTTGCTCAAACCCAAACCCAAACAACTCCCATCTCACTCCCCACCTCTGACTGTAGTTTATCCAAACATCCTGAATATTTGCTCTTGCAGCTGAAACAGGGAACACAGTCTGCCACAGTCCAAAAAGCAGTGATAAACTTTCTCTCTGTGAGCAGAAAGGACAGATATCGCTTACATTGGGGTTAATAACAGAAACAAGCATTGACAGCCAAAATACTGTGCAGAATTCTCCACTGCAAATCTCCAACCCTTTTGGTTTATATAGTGCTCTCCACACAGGCTTGACCTCAATTTTAAGCCATAGATGAGCTTTCCATGGGGCGTCAGTCCTGTACATAGTTTTGCCTCCCATGACTTTTAACCTGTTTGCTGGAGCCTCGCTGGACTCCAACAGTTGACCAGTGCAGTCTTTAAAATCAGAAACAAGTGTTACTGCAGGGAAAGGATCTTCAACATTTGGTTGACAGTGTCAGTTATCGTGTGCATTTAACAAAGAGAGTTCAGTCTGTCAGCTCACATTTCCAGGTGTTGAGCAGCTCCCCCAAACAAGAGGCCAGATCTGTATTGTTGATCAAATGAGGTCCACATAGTTCCACCGTGTGACCCACCATGACGATCCCTGCCGAGCAGAGCCACTGCAGCACAAAGGGTCCCGCTGTGTGCTCTGAGTCGAAACAGGTCCCTTGCGCTACTGGCTCTCTCAAAAGCCAAGACAGGGAAACACAGTTTGTCAGGTTCTGTTTGTGGAACATCCCCCACACAGTTAACAGTCCATGGTAAAACCTGCTCAGCTCATCACAGACTAAGGATTTACTTTTTCCCCAATTTACCTTAGCAGAGGATAGTAACAACAGTTTCAACAAGGACATTAACATCACCTTGTTTTATAACAAGGACAATAACATCATCGGCGTAAGTAGATCATTTAAAAACTTTCTCACAACAAGGAGGGTTTATACCTGAAAGATGCAGTCCTGGTTTATGCAGGAGAGGCTCTACAGCCAGGGAATACAGCATGCCAGACAGGGAACAGCCCTGTCTGGCTCCCCTCTGAACCATAAAAGCAACACTTAAACCAATGTTAACCTTTAGTACACTCTCAATGTCACTGTACAAGACCTGGATCTTGGCTATGAGATCAGAGCTGAACTAAAAGGCATTCAGTGTCTGCCACAAGCACTGGTGTTCAACTCAAAAGGTCAAAAGCATTTTCTTGATCTATATAAATCAGACCAAGTTCACAGCCCAATGGTCTGGAGAGGTCCAAAATATCACAAATTACAGCTTGATTCCACTGGGCGGGTGTGCGTCACACTCTGGCTCCGACACAACTGCCAGAGCTGATCGTGGACACTCTAGTGAATGCTTATCATCCAACCAGATGCACCTGTGTGGCTCTCTGCTCTGCTCTGCTAAACATACGCACCAAGTCTATTTTTGATGGAGTCAAAGCTGCACAAAGCAGATTGAGCAGACAGGAAGTCAAACACAGAAACAGCATAGAGCATCCGGTTAATTTCCAAAATAAAACACCCTGCACAGACTCCCAGTCATATATCAGAAATAAACAATTAAAACAAGCCAAGCTTATTTATATAGCACATAAATGCCTGTATTGTGTTGTGTTGACTGAATTTGCAGAATATTTTCTAAATGCTGCGCATGTGTTGTCAAATTGATGAAGATCTTTTCTTAATTTGCTTGTGTTTTTTCTATTTGCTTGTGTTTTCTTAAGTTGCAGTGTGTTGAGCTCTCAGGGCCACCATACATTCTGATAAATGTTATAAAATGAATTATAATACGTGTTATTCTGTGTGTGTACATAGTGTATATAGTGTATGTGTGTGTATTTACACATACTTAGACGTACAGACAAATAGAAATATAGTGATCAATATTCTACTCTTTAAGAGTTTAATTCAATTGACATTATTTGTAATTCTGTTATATAGCTTAATTGCTTTTTATAACCAACTATTGATCATGTCACAATATTGTTTCAGGTGTTTCTACTGTTTTCTGGAAGACTTTCTTCTCATTTGGAGAAAAGTAAGCCAGTTATGTCAAGCCTAATGATGCTAGCTAGTCTTCCTGATTTTTATTTGCCTGACAGCACAAGGAGAGAGTTCTGTCTGAGAATACAAAACAACCTCACATAATGAAACACCACACTGCAGGGATGCAGTGCAGCTATACAGAGTGTTCCCACCTCTTTTTCTGTCACTTGAGGATGCCCACTTATTAGCCTAATAGCTATTGAAATATGGGGCAGTATAGTCTTTTTCTCCTTAGTAATCTACACTCCTTAGTAGTGTATCCACCTTAACAACTGTCACTACAGGCCCTGCTTCACCACAGTAACTCTGGTTGAGGTCACGATCCCACACACTTCATCCTTCTAACACACAACAAGGAACAAGCCAACATCTCTCATTTCAAAATGCATCCTATCCTGGCATGTCCAATCACACCAAGCTTGCACAATCTGCCTGGTATGCACACTGAGAAATTAGGCCCTTTAACAATACAAGATCACAATTCTTAAAATGTGGCTCCAGTCATTGTGCACAGAATCAGAAATCACAAGACTCAGCAAACTGATATTGGTTGAGGAATGTGAAAATAATCCCTGTAGTCTTTTTAACAAATACAGTGAAACAATGAAATATAAACACTTGTTAAATATATAAGTGCACAGCTTTTTGGGAACATTCAGGAGAGAAAAAACAGACGATCTCCAGTATATATGCCTGCACTTCACAATACATTGATTCAAGTAGGAGAAAGTTAATCTGACCTTTTTCCCCCATTTGTGATTGCTGCCCCAAACTACAGTATTTTCCTTATTTTTCTTTTTTGTGTATCTATAAAACACTGGAAAACATAGAGCATTTTGGAGATGTGAGTTCTGTGACAAAATGAAGAAGAGTCCAGAAACTTTTCAGTTACCTACAAACTACTTTAACTCCTCCAGCAAATCTGATGAACACTGAGACTGTCACTGACCTTACGGACCCCTGGGAGTAATGTCCAGACAGTTTATAGATTTCTAGTGAATAATCAACAGTCTAATGTAGAAAACAACGTTGATTTTTCCAGTGACCTTAAGAGTAACAACACAGAGAGACGTTTGATGAGCTACCTGGAGACCTTTCTCAACTGGAGTGACCCAAATTTCTGTTGATGAAACCAAAAACATTGGTGCACCAGAGAATAAGTGCATTTTTTTCCTACCGTATCCACCCATAACTAGCTAGCTCTGGACCCTAGCCACTTCCAAGGTGCTTAACTTAAGCTCAATATACTACCTCTGTGATATTTCAATGGTCAACTAACGTGACTTATTGTTATTACAATAATTTATCCCACAATACTCTGCTTACATGCTACAGAGTCATCAGGTTGCATGGTTGTTGCACAGGTTGCGCATACTTCTTACATCCTGAAGATTGGCCACAATGCGATGTCCTGATGTCCCAAACATCATATGCAGCGACACCGAGGGTGCGGTTAGGGTACGGCACATGCACAGTATGGATTCAGGTAAAAAAAAAAAAAAATTAACTGCAGCATCACAAAATTAAGAGATAAATAAAAAATAAATAATTAAACAAATCTGAAAAAAAGAATTTTCAGGGCTAAAGAGATATAAAACAACCACAGTTTAAGGGCTTTTTTACCCTTTAACACATGAAAAATGTCTGTATTTTAAAATAGATGCAAGTTTATTAGGGAAGGTCATGCATTTTCCCCCAGTCACTCAGGGAGGATCACGGAAAAAATGTCTGTAGCTCTGGGGAGGGTCAAGATAAAAAGAAAAACCATCCCCAGCCACCCCCCTCCCTCTGGTGAATAACGAACAGTCCCTAACTCACCACTGTGAGTTATACAGTCAGGTAGGTTGGCCTGCTCCAGCCACCCATGTGCTCTTACACTGGTGCATATTCATTTATAAAGCAATTCTTGACATGCTCCCCTCCAATCTGTGTGTATATTTCAAAGAAAGGTCCTGGATAATACTCTTTACGCTCTTTATGCTTTTGGTGCAGCTTGGAAAAAAAGGATGTTTATGTATTGTGCAGCTTCTAACCTGGAATCTGTTTCTGACAGACTTAAATTTAATGAGTTAATCTTGTTAAATGCTTTTAAATCCAAAATGAAAGAATTGAATGCTGATTCGTTTGAATGTCACTGTTTGGTGGATATTTCTTCCTTTCAAAACGTTTATAAGTCGATGCTTCTGCTCCAATATCAGTTCTTATTGTATTGTTGTAATCTGTCTGAAACTGCTTGTTTTTATCTGTGCTGCTGCCTTTCTTGTCCATGTCTCCCTTGAACTAGACCAGATCAAAACCTATTATACATGGCTGGAACATGTACAGGTGTGCAAAATTGTGGCGAATCTGTTACAGTGATAGTCAGTAAAGTCTCTTTAATGTGAATTCCTAGATATTAAATGTTCATCTAGAGGCTGCAGCGGAAATTATAAATGAAAGTTTTGACAACGTTGGTTGCAAATTCAGGAGGCTCATCTCTCCGTCCAGTTACTGCACTTACAGCAACACACCTAATCTGATATAACACGAGTGTCATGTTTTACCTGCTAGACTCATATTTTAATGCGAAAACATCAAAAGAGATAAAAAGATTACATAGTAATTAGTTAGTTATAATAATATATAATTTATATAAATACATTTATATTATTTCTAAATCACTCTGTAAAGCCCCCGATCATCATCACTCACTCACTCATGGACAACTGTGTGTGTGTGTGTGTAGGGCTAACGCCGCTGTTGTAGTCCAGCCAGAGAGAAGTTATTAATCTCAATGGGAATTACAAATTTACCTCAGGGGGCTTCACAATCTGTACAGCAATACAACATCCTCTGTCCTTAGACCCTCGATTCAAATGAGGAAAAACTCCCTAAAAAACCCTTTAACAGGGAAAAATGTTAGAAAGTTCAAGAAGAGCAACAGAGGAGGGATCCCTCTGCAGAACGGACAGACAGGAAATAGATGTTGTATGTACAGAATAGAGCTCTATGCAAAAACATTCACACAGAACTAAAATGACAGGAAAGCAATAAGACAAGAATAACATCAAAACAACAGTATTTGTCCTGTAGAACAACGTGAACCTGTTTTGACTCAGTATTAATTTGTTAACGGAGATATTTGCAGTTCTCAGATTGTTTAATGTGAATATTTTTTAGAAGCTGTGAGGATAAAACTATCAGTATTTCACAAGAGAGAATATGACAGTAGTCTAAAAAACATTTGGTATAGCAGAATATGTTTCCTAATATTCTTTCTTTCTTCCTCCCATTAATCATCTCATGACCCCTCAGATTCATCTTATGACCCCTCTGCAGGGCCTCACCCCCCAGGTTTGGAACCACTGCTGTAAAACACAGATGTCCAGATGCTCCGAGGCTTTTGTGCCTGTTATAGATATATATAGGTTATAGATTTTTGGAATTATGTCAAAGCCGATATTTATGACTTGCTTGGTCTCGCTGTAACTTTAGTTTGTTTCTTAGGTTTAGATGATACAGAAAAACATTTTTTATAAAGTTTGAAAATATTCCTCAATGTTATTTCATATGAAAGGCCATCGAATATATCTCAAAACAAACTGGATCAGTTCTTGTACATCTCAAAAATGTGTTAATTAGTATTGGGAAGGATTTAAAATATATAAATATATCAGTGACAAACTAAACTTGTGGATATATGTACTGTACACAAATGTTTATTTCATCTTTTTATTTATTTTGTGTTTTATTGGAGTAATAATATGGAATGAGTAGAAGGACTGCTTCCAGTTACAAGGTGGAGAATTTAAAGTTGAGTAAAGTTTATTTTGTGCATTTAAATGTGGAGGTTTAACCTTAAACATGAAAGTTTAGACAGATTAATTAATTTTCTCTATGAATTCCCTCCAATTCCCTCCAAATTGCATTGGGTGAAATGAAATCCACAAGCTGCTCTGTTACCACTATTTTGTACTTGCAGATCTGGTTTACACATGTTGAAGCTTCTCTGTCTTTTGCTGAGGTAATTATTTGATTTGACTCTAAATTTCTGGACCTTGGACACATTGGGACATCAGGGGAGGGATCATCAAATACGCCCAACTTTCCAGAGACCCTGTTGGTTCCTGGTGTCATCCTCCCAGCTATATCTGAGGCCGATGACTCTGAGTTTTATACATTCTGAAGAACCTGGTTCAGTCTGTTGGTCGTACTGAGATTTGAACTTTATTTGCCCTTCGAAATCTCTCTCTCGTTCTCTGAGCCTCACAGATCGACTGTTGGAACATGGGATCTGGACCCTCACAAAAAGTATATGAGAAGAATGCCCTTGAGTGGTATGAAATTGCTTTAAATAACCAATGCCTCCTACCTGATGTCAGCATAGATGAGTCCCTGGTGAAGTTCTCTGGTATTAACTCCAACGCTGAACTGCAGTCCTACTCTAATGAGCTGCTCAACAGTGTGCCAGGCTACATCGAAAAGCTGGGGTCTGCTTTTGGAGCACTGACTGTAGTCCCGAATGCTGTTGGAATTGGAGCATTGGTGATTTCCATGATTATGGAGATCGCAATGAAGAGCACACAAACAAGTCCTGATGCATACAGCTTGTTGCGACGTGTATTTGGTGAAGAGAAAGCCTCAAGTGTTCGGGACACCATGTCAGAGTATCTGAAGCGTCATCGCATGTTCATCACTAATGATCAACTATTACTGGTGGAATTACAGAGACTAGAACAGCACCTGAGCAATGAACTCACCACCCTCAGAAACTCCCTGCTGCATGACGGACAGATGAGCGCCAGAGGGTTCAAAATCTGGGTCAACGGAGCCTCCTTCCACCTCCTGATGTTGATCCACAAGGCACGGCTGGACATTCAGGATGGAAAACTTGCGTCAGACTCTGTTTATGAAATCAATGTTGCAAATGATGTGTATTTGCAGGACTTTGGTAGATTGATGGAGAAATTCAAGAGTTACATGACAAGTATTACTACATTTGAAATGTGGGGAGTATGTCCATACACGTGCACCATGACCTGTACCCTTTCTAACTCTGAGACAAAATGTTATACAAAACGTGACTATATATTTGACAGCTGTAGAGAACACCAGGTGAAAGAGCAATATTTAAATCATATTTTCTCAAAATATGAACCAATCTTAAGCTTGAGGGGTAAATTTTCAAATATCGGGAATAACATTGACACTCTGATCAACCAACATAACACATTCACTCTGCCATCACAGTGAATGTCTCAGAGTCAGTGTGAGTGAAAAATTTGTTTAATTTTTGTTCTTCTAGTTGATTCACCTTAAATATCACTGATCCTGCAAACGTAACACAGTAATTGTAATCAGTTTGTTATGAATGATTTATGAACTGACATGATGAGGTTTTATCAGTATTAGAATCAGGTTTATTGACAAGCAGGTTTGCACAAACAAGGAATTTGTCTTGGTGTTGTAATGATTCATAACAGTCAAAATACACACAAAACTAAGTCTTAAATAATATAATAAAGAAAGGAAGAAATGTACTATAAAGAATATGTCAAATATTCCCAGTGAGCTGCTACAGGTTTCAAATTGAAATTGAAGAGAATGAAATGAAATGTACAATGTTTTGACCAGTAAATGAAGTGTGCAATTAATAATAATAGAATAACAGTAATACAAGTTGTGTAAATGTAATGCATCATGTTAGATCAAAGATCACAGATGTGTAAATATAAGATAATAAGATTTTACGATGATACGCTGCAGTCTGCTCTTGACCTCTGCAGTTGTGGGTGACGTCAGCTTCACTGTTAGCAGCAACAAGATCAATAACGTCACTAAATATGCTACATAATACATACAATCTGAGATCTTCAGGTCTCGTCTGCTGTGCTTTGTACCTTTGTCTTGTTTTCCTTCTCCTGCCAGCCTGTTTCTTTGCCACTGATTTTATTTTCAGTAAAGTTGAACTCTTTAATTACAGCATTTGTCTCTGAGTCATGTGTTTGAGTCCTACCTGTTTCATGAACTGTGACAGCAATAATTTACAGTATCAGTGACACAAAATGAACACATTACCTGCTACCTGCATACTGGGGGAAAAAAGATTTACACACATTTCATCACTTTGACAGCAGATATTTGTTTAAAACCAATAGGATTAGGAATATTAGTAACTTGAAGGCTTAACTGAATAAAATAAATGAATTAGACACCATGAATGTGTTTATGGGTTCAGGGTGATATTTTTAACATGATAATTGTATGTTTCTGCATCATCACTGATATAAAGTCCTGTACATCTCCATGCATACAATCTCACTTAGTGATTCTTTTAGGAAGTGTAAGATTATAACTCCCACAGTAATGCAGTCATCATAATCTACCAAGAGTGTAAACACATGTAAATGAGGCACAATTATTGTTAATATACATACAATTAAAGATTAATTTTGGTCGTACATAGAGCAAAAATAAAGTTGGGTTGGTTTGATGGCTGCAGTTTGACCCTCTGTTTATCAGAAGATAAAGAATATATAAATATATAAAAAATGTTAAAAAGTTCAAGAAGAGCAACAGAGGAGGGATCCCTCTGCAGGACGGACAGACAGGAAATAGATGTTGTGTGTACAGAATAGAGCTCTATGCAAAAACATTCACACAGAACTAAAATGACAAGAAAGCAATAAGACAAGAATAACATCAAAACAACAGTATTTGTCCTGTAGAACAACGTGAACCTGTTTTGACTCAGTATTAATTTGTTAACGGAGATATTTGCAGTTCTCAGATTGTTTAATGTGAATATTTTTTAGAAGCTGTGAGGATAAAATCAGTATTTCACAAGAGAGAATATGACAGTAGTCTAAAAAACATTTGGTATAGCAGAATATGTTTCCTAATATTCTTTCTTTCTTTCTCCCATTAATCATCTCATGACCCCTCAGATTCATCTTATGACCCCTTTGCAGGGCCTCACCCCCCAGGTTTGGAACCACTGCTGTAAAAAACAGATGTCCAGATGCTCCGAGGCTTTTGTGCCTGTTGTAGAAAGGAAATATGGACTGCACAATGGAAAAAAATTAAACATAAATTATTAATAAATAATTAAATTATATAAAAGTAGAGGCTGAATGCAATGCACAATCTAAAGTCCAGTTTGATAATCCGTCTCCATCCCGTTTACACTCACACACACACACACAACACTGGAATGCCTTATTGGATGCCGTGGCTCAATATTAATTGAGGAAAACAATTTTTTAAGAAAGATTATTTTATATTAAAAAATATATTCAGTCACATATTCTTGGAAATATAAGCTTAAATGAGCAACTTCACATTTTACAGTCACAGGCTATAAAACGCCTTTTCTTATCAGAGATTGCAGCATTCGGATTTGGGTTGCAGTAACAGATGAAGCCCACTAACGGCAGACAGCCCCAAACAGTAGTCAAACACACCACATTCGCCCATATCGCAATGTTCTTCCTTAGTCTTCCCTTATCAACACCTGACAAAAAAAAACACTTTATGTCTCAGAATCAAAGTAGAAATAATCAAGACTGATGGCCTTAACAATAACCTATCTTAATACTGAGTTAACAAGGACACTGTCATGTTTTTGTGTTGAGACATGTTAAGATATCATTAAAAGAAAACCTTAACACGGTGACAGTGAGGAAAACCACTTCCGGGTGACTGATACTCCTGTAAGCCAATCACATAGCTTCAAATTTGGGATTTCAAATGCATTCCATGCCTGGGCCTTTAAAATCTACATTTTTTATTGAAAGAACATCATCAAACAGTTATAAATAAAATATACACAAATAATATAACAGCTCAGATATCTACACAACGCAAAGACAATGATGAATGATGAATGAAAAACATGCAAGTGATAGCAGTGTTCATAGCAACCACCATAGCAACGATAGAAAGCCTGCAAGAATCTCTGTAATAAGTGACAACATAAATATCATATACATTCACTGAACGGATATTATGTAATTATGTCCGTTATGTCTAATGGAGAAAGCTGACCTGCTAAAGTCAGTGGACCTGTGCTGCACTACACAGTTGCCTCTGGTAGATGCTCTTATTTTGTCTGATGTTATCTGAGCATAGTGAAGCAAACTCTGTCAGCAGGGGAGGAGCAGGATTGTGGGTAATTTTGTACATTAAGCAGGAGTTTACAATGTAGACAAAATTATCAAAGGTCAAAAGTTTGTTCTTTGTAGTTATATGACAGTGATGATACCTTGTAGGCTTTTTGTCCGATATTTTGAGTGTTCTTTTGTACAAACATGCATGATCCTAAGAATATTTTTTCCTGCTTGTGACCAAGTGGTAATACAATATGACAGGTGTGGGAAAATCATAGAGTTTATGTACAACTTAACATCTGTTGACACTTTGCTCCTTATAAATTTGAAGTTGCTGAGGTTCAGTTTGTACGGATCACCCTTTTCACCTGTTTTTCAAAGGTTAGGTGTGAATCAATAATTATCTCAAGGTACTTAAAGTCTGAGACTATTTGAAGCTTTTCACCCTTAACAAAGATTTCAGGCTGATGAACATCCTTCCTCCTGATTGAAAAATACATACATGCAGTCTTACTAATATTTAAAGTGAGACAGGACTGAGTGAGCCGGTCACAGATATTAGATATTGCTGCTGTTTTGTTTTGGCATAAACATAAATGATGGTGTCATCCACATAAATTTGAGTCATTACATCAGGGAATACAGTAGGAAAGCTGTCAGCATATAAGCTAAAGAGTAAGGGGCCCGAGATAGATACCTGGGGCACACTGAAGGAGCAGTCAGTTTGTGAGGAAAGCTGTGTTCCAATCTGTGTGCATTGCCTTCACATTGTCAGATAGGACTCCATCCATTTCACAGTGTTTTAGGAAAAATTAAAATGTGAAAGTTCGGATAGTTTAGATATGATGATTCACAGTGTCAAATGCTAGTATACTGCTCCTACAACGCCACCCCCATCAAACTGTGACTTAATTTGCTATATGAAATAACAATTTGCAGTCTCAGTTGAGTGATGCTTTGTAAAACCAAATTGCATTGGGTGAAATGAGACATATCCTGGGTTAAAAAATCTACAAGCTGCTCTGTTACCACTTTTTTTTTGCAGATCTGGTTTACACATGTTGAAGCTTCTCTGTCTTTTGCTGAGGTAATTATTTGATTTGACTCTAAACTTCTGGACCTTGGACACATTGGGACATCAGGGGAGGGATCATCAAATACGCCCAACTTTTCAGAGACCCTGTTGGTTCCTGGTGTCATCCTCCCAGCTTTATCTGAGGCCGATGACTCTGGATTCATTCTGAAGAACCTGGTTCAGTCTGTTGGTCGTACTGAGATTTGAACTTTATTTGCTCTTTGTGAATCTCTCTCTCGTTCTCTGAACCTCACAGATCGAGTGTTGGAACATGGGATCTGGACCCTCACAAGAGGATTATGAGAGGTATGCCCTTAGTTGGTATGAACTTGCTTTAAACACATGCGTCCTACCTGATGTCAGCATAGATGATTCCCTGGTGAAGTTCTCTGGTATTAACTCCAACGCTGAACTGCAGTCCTACTCTAAAGAGCTGGTCGTCAGCGTGCCAGGCTACATCGAAAAGCTGGGGTCTGCTTTGGGAGCACTGAGTGCAGTCCCGAATGCTGTTGGACTTGGAGCATTGGTGATTTCCATGATTATAGAGATCGCAATGAAGGGCTCCAAGGAAGAAACTCCTGATACATACAGCTTGTTGCGACGAGTATTTGGTGAAGAGAAAGCCTCAAGTGTTCGGGACACCATGTCAGAGTATCTGAAGCGTCATCGCCTGTACATCAATGATGACCAGCGATTACTGGAGGAAATACGGAGACTAGAACAGCAGCTGAGCAACGAACTCACCATCCTCAGAAACTCCCTGCTGCATGACGGACAGATGAGTACCAGAGGGTTCAAAATTTGGGTCAACGGAGCCTCCTTCCACGTCCAGATGTTGATCCATGAGGCACGGCTGGACATTCAGGCTGGAAAACCTGCATCAGACTCTGCTTACAAGGTGAAAGCTGCCATTGATGAGTATTTGCTGAACCTTGGTAAATTGATGGAGAAATTCAAGACGTACAAGGCCAGTACTACTCAAATGAATTTGTATTCAACTTACGGAATCATACATATACATACATGTAATCTTAAAAATACTGACTCAAAGTGTGAAGTATCTAAAACATCGGAAAGGTTGGATGATCTTAGATGTTATAAGGGTTCTGAAATGCAAAATGCACATGTAAATCATGTTTTCACAAAATATGAACCAGTCCTCAGCTTGAAGACTCATTTTTCAAATATCAAGAACAATGTTGACACTCTGATCATCCAACGTGACACATTCACTCTGCCATCACAGTGAATGTCTCAGAGTCAGTGTGAGTGAAAAATTAGTTTAATTTTTGTTCTTTTAGTTGATTCACCTTAAATATCACTGATCCTGCAAATGTAACACAGTAATTGTAATCAGTTTGTTATTACTGATTTATGAACTGACATGATGAGGTTTTATCAGTATCAGAATCAGGTTTATTGACAAGCAGGTTTGCACAAACAAGGAATTTGTCTTGGTGTTGTTATGATTCATAACAGTCAAAATATACACAAAACTAAGTCTTAAATAATATAATAAAGAAAGGAAGAAATGTACTATAAAGAATATGTCAAATATTCCCAGTGAGCTGCTACAGGTTTCAAATTGAAATTGAAGAGAATGAAATGAAATGTACAATGTTTTGACCAGTAAATGAAGTGTGCAATTAATAATAATATAATAACAGTAATACAAGTTGTGTAAATGTAATGCATCATGTTAGATCAAAGATCACAGATGTGTAAATATAAGATAATAAGATTTTACGATGATACGCTGCAGTCCGCTCTTGACCTCTGCAGTTGTGGGTGACGTCAGCTTCACTGTTAGCAGCAACAAGATCAATAACGTCACTAAATATGCTACATAATACATACAATCTGAGATCTTCAGGTCTCGTCTGCTGTGCTTTGTACCTTTGTATTGTTTTCCTTCTCCTGCCAGCCTGTTTCTTTGCCACTGATTTTATTTTCAGTAAAGTTGAACTCTTTAATTACAGCATTTGTCTCTGAGTCATGTGTTTGAGTCCTACCTGTTTCATGAACTGTGACAGCAATAATTTACAGTATCAGTGACACAAAATGAACACAACATTACCTGCTACCTGCATACTGGGGAAAAAAAGATTTACACACATTTCATCACTTTGACTATAGATATTTGTTTAAAACCAATAGGATTAGGAATATTAGTAACTTGAAGGCTTAACTGAATAAAATAAATGAATTAGACACCATGAATGTGTTTATGGGTTAAGGGTGATGTTTTTAACATGATAATTGTATGTTTCTGCATCATCACTCATATAAAGTCCTGTACATCTCCATGCATACAATCTCTCTTAGTGATTCTTTTAGGAAGTGTAAGATTATAACTTCCACAGTAATGCAGTCATCATAATCTACCAAGAGTGTAAACACATGTAAATGAGGCAAAAAAAAAAGATTTACACACATTTCATCACTTTGACAGCAGATATTTGTTTCAAACCAGCAGGATTAGGAATATTAGTAACTTGAAGGCTTAACTGAATAAAATCTGAATTAGACATGATAAATGTGTTTAAGGGTTAAGGGTGATGTTTTAAAAGACATTTTCTTTTTCTGCCCCTTTTCTAAAAACATTAAAAGTTAAATTAATAAACTGACATGTATTATGTTTGGTATCCCGCCACCTGAACAGACACATATATACAGTATGTTTCATCTGTCATGTCGTTTTATCCTGATTCGGTTTTATCAATTCATTTGTTTGATTGTTTCAATGTAGTTTTAAAAGTCTAAAGAGTCAAATTCAAAAGAAAAAGAAGAAGAAGAGGGAAATCAGAAGTGAGGAGGAGGAGGAGGAAGAGGGGAGTCACAGCTTGCTGAGAGTGACGCATGAGAGAATCCTGAGGAGCCTCCAGGCAGACTTCCACCAATGGCGGGTAAATTCCTTCATCCTGCAGCCCGCTGCCATGGCAACGCCACGCAAAGACTGGCTGTAAGTCAAGTGTAAAGGCTGCATGCTAGCCTCGGGAGCCGGTATGACGTGGAGTAAAGGCTGATTATTCGTTCCCCTGCCTCATACGACACCACCCCCGACTTTCCATATATGCATACATCCACACCTCCCACCTCCCACCACACATGATCTGTGCTGCTTTCACACCACATGCGATCACAGGCATTCACTCAGCTTTCACAGGACATTTTTACGCCTCTTCAGTGTGGTAGTAAGTGTGTTTTGGGTCGAGTCTTCTTTAAAAACATTCTCAACAAAGATATTCTCAGTTGCCTTGAATGTGCAGTGCAAGGCAAGTTTATTTGTACAGCATGTTTCAACAACAAGGTAATTAAGAAAGATAAAATTAGGAGAATAAAAGTTACAGTGCAGTGTAAAATATTAACCCTCAAATTTGGTTTAATAAAAGATATGTGGAGCATAAAAACTGAACGCTGCTTCTCCAGGTTTAGTTTTTATGAACCATTCAGTACTTTATAAACCAACAGCAGTATTTTAAAATCACTCTTTGACAGACTGCATCAGAACATGGTCAAGAATCAGATCCGAAATTTAGCATATAAATTAAAGACAATTTCTCAATATAACCTTAATTATATAGAAAAGATATAGATATAACACCACCTGAACAGACACTCATATACAACACATACACACATAAATACGCAGTCTGTTTCATCTTTCATGTTCTGATTCTGTTTTATCGTTTCATTTGTTTGAACGTAGTTTTAGAAGTCTAACCAGAGATTCCCTGTTTACATGACATCTGTTGCGTTGCTTATCTGTACATAACAATGTTTATCTGTATGCTTCCTGTTAAAGAAACTAATAAAATGAAAAGTAAATGATAAAAACTAATTCTAGAAACAAAAACAAAACAAATAAAACCAAAATGAAAAATATTTATGAAGAATCATCAGAATTGCAGCTTTGAAAGAAATAACTAGAAACTGGTGAAAACATACTCGATCCTTTCAAAACGTGTAGTGAACAAGTGTGTATATATTGTAAGCCTGCAGAGATACTGCAATGACTCAGGTTTATTAAGGCAGCTGTATTTAATGCAGCTCAGTGCGTCTGTTTTCTTGTGTAAATATATATTTTTTATTAACATTTCATAATGAGTACATTATATTTATGGGGATTCAAATCATACAACTTAAACACTAGTAACAACAATATATGTCTCCCCTTATTCAGTTCCTACATCTATAACCCCCCCCCCCTCCCCCACCACCACCCCTCCCCATCCCAAAAACCAAAGCACAACACAAACACATTAATTACAACAAGAACCTGACTCAACCTCCACATTTAAATGCACAAAATAAACTTTACTCAACTTTAAATTCTCCACCTTGTAACTGGAAGCAGTCCTTCTACCCATTCCATATTATTACTCCAATAAAACACAAAATAAATAAAAAGATGAAATAAACATTTGTGTACAGTATATATATCCACAAGTTTAGTTTGTCACTGATATATTTATATATTTTAAATCCTTCCCAATACTAATTAACACATTTTTGAGATGTACAAGAACTGATCCAGTTTGTTTTGAGATATATTCGATGGCCTTTCATATGAAATAACATTGAGGAATATTTTCAAACTTTATAAAAAATGTTTTTCTGTATCATCTAAACCTAAGAAACAAACTAAAGTTACAGCGAGACCAAGCAAGTCATAAATATCGGCTTTGACATAATTCCAAAAATCTATAACCTATATATATCTATAACAGGCACAAAAGCCTCGGAGCATCTGGACATCTGTGTTTTACAGCAGTGGTTCCAAACCTGGGGGGTGAGGCCCTGCAAAGGGGTCATAAGATGAATCTGAGGGGTCATGAGATGATTAATGGGAGAAAGAAAGAAAGAATATTAGGAAACATATTCTGCTATACCAAATGTTTTTTAGACTACTGTCATATTCTCTCTTGTGAAATACTGATAGTTTTATCCTCACAGCTTCTAAAAAATATTCACATTAAACAATCTGAGAACTGCAAATATCTCCGTTAACAAATGAATACTGAGTCAAAACAGGTTCACGTTGTTCTACAGGACAAATACTGTTGTTTTGATGTTATTCTTGTCTTATTGCTTTCTTGTCATTTTAGTTCTGTGTGAATGTTTTTGCATAGAGCTCTATTCTGTACACACAACATCTATTTCCTGTCTGTCCATCCTGCAGAGGGATCCCTCCTCTGTTGCTCTTCTTGAACTTTCTAACATTTTTTATATATTTATATATTCTTTATCTTCTGACCAACAGAGGGTCAAACTGCAGCCATCAAACCAACCCAACTTTATTTTTGCTCTATGTACGACCAAAAATAATCTTTTATTGTATGTATATTAACAATAATTGTGCCTCATTTACATGTGTTTACACTCTTGGTAGATTATGATGACTGCATTACTGTGGGAGTTATAATCTTACACTTCCTAAAAGAATCACTAAGAGAGATTGTATGCATGGAGATGTACAGGACTTTATATCAGTGATGATGCAGAAACATACAATTATCATGTTAAAAACATCTCCCTTAACCCATAAACACATTCATGGTGTCTAATTCATTTATTTTATTCAGTTAAGCCTTCAAGTTTTTTTTCCCCAGTATGCAGGTAGCAGGTAATGTTGTGTTCATTTTGTGTCACTGATACTGTAAATTATTGCTGTCACAGTTCATGAAACAGGTAGGACTCAAACACATGACTCAGAGACAAATGCTGTAATTAAAGAGTTCAACTTTACTGAAAATAAAATCAGTGGCAAAGAAACAGGCTGGCAGGAGAAGGAAAACAATACAAAGGTACAAAGCACAGCAGACGAGACCTGAAGATCTCAGATTGTATGTATTATGTAGCATATTTAGTGACGTTATTGATCTTGTTGCTGCTAACAGTGAAGCTGACGTCACCCACAACTGCCGAGGACAAGAGCAGACTGCAGCGTATCATCGTAAAATCTTATTATCTTATATTTACACATCTGTGATCTTTGATCTAACATGATGCATTACATTTACACAACTTGTATTACTGTTATTCTATTATTATTAATTGCACACTTCATTTACTGGTCAAAACATTGTACATTTCATTTCATTCTCTTCAATTTCAATTTGAAACCTGTAGCAGCTCACTGGGAATATTTGACATATTCTTTATAGTACATTTCTTCCTTTCTTTATTATATTATTTAAGACTTAGTTTTGTGTATATTTTGACTGTTATGAATCATTACAACACCAAGACAAATTCCTTGTTTGTGCAAACCTGCTTGTCAATAAACCTGATTCTAATACTGATAAAACCTCATCATGTCAGTTCATAAATCATTCATAACAAACTGATTACAATTACTGTGTTACGTTTGCAGGATCAGTGATATTTAAGGTGAATCAACTAGAAGAACAAAAATTAAACAAATTTTTCACTCACACTGACTCTGAGACATTCACTGTGATGGCAGAGTGAATGTGTTATGTTGGTTGATCAGAGTGTCAATGTTATTCCCGATATTTGAAAATTTACCCTTCAAGCTTAAGATTGGTTCATATTTTGAGAAAATATGATTTAAATATTGCTCTTTCACCTGGTGTTCTCTACAGCTGTCAAATATATAGTCACGTTCTGTATAACATTTTGTCTCAGAGTTAGAAAGGGTACAGGTCATGGTGCACGTGTATGGACATACTCCCCACATTTCAAATGTAGTAATACTTGTCATGTAACTCTTGAATTTCTCCATCAATCTACCAAAGTCCTGCAAATACACATCATTTGCAACATTGATTTCATAAACAGAGTCTGACGCAAGTTTTCCATCCTGAATGTCCAGCCGTGCCTTGTGGATCAACATCTGGAGGTGGAAAGAGGCTCCGTTGACCCAGATTTTGAACCCTCTGGCGCTCATCTGTCCGTCATGCAGCAGGGAGTTTCTGAGGGTGGTGAGTTCATTGCTCAGGTGCTGTTCTAGTCTCTGTAATTCCACCAGTAATAGTTGATCATTAGTGATGAACATGCGATGACGCTTCAGATACTCTGACATGGTGTCCCGAACACTTGAGGCTTTCTCTTCACCAAATACACGTCGCAACAAGCTGTATGCATCAGGACTTGTTTGTGTGCTCTTCATTGAGATCTCCATAATCATGGAAATCACCAATGCTCCAATTCCAACAGCATTCGGGACTACAGTCAGTGCTCCAAAAGCAGACCCCAGCTTTTCGATGTAGCCTGGCACACTGTTGAGCAGCTCATTAGAGTAGGACTGCAGTTCAGCGCTGGAGTTAATACCAGAGAACTTCACCAGGGACTCATCTATGCTGACATCAGGTAGGAGGCATTGGTTATTTAAAGCAATTTCATACCACTCAAGGGCATTCTTCTCATATACTTTTTGTGAGGGTCCAGATCCCATGTTTCAACAGTCGATCTGTGAGGCTCAGAGAACGAGAGAGAGATTTCGAAGGGCAAATAAAGTTCAAATCTCAGTACGACCAACAGACTGAACCAGGTTCTTCAGAATGTATAAAACTCAGAGTCATCGGCCTCAGATATAGCTGGGAGGATGACACCAGGAACCAACAGGGTCTCTGGAAAGTTGGGCGTATTTGATGATCCCTCCCCTGATGTCCCAATGTGTCCAAGGTCCAGAAGTTTAGAGTTAAATCAAATAATTACCTCAGCAAAAGACAGAGAAGCTTCAACACGTATAAACCAGATCTGCAAGTACAAAAAAGTAGTAACAGAGCTTGTGGATTTGGCCACATCCAGACCAAATCCAGCAATGTGTGAAAAACAGCAGCCCTCCTATTCATTTGAATAAGGGCAGTGTGTTTAGGCTGCAGGGTTGGGGACCACATAAGGCTCACCAAAAAAACAAAAAAACAAAAAACACAGCGGTGATGTCACTGTGATGTCATCTGACAAGGCACTATATTGGCCAATCACATAAATGGAAGATCAGACTGAAGACGTCCACGGGAGGAAGAACCATGTAGCATTGCAGCAATCCACTGTTTACTGAGCAACTCTGAATATGGAAGAGAGGCTCATCGCTGCCGTGATGACCTTTCCCGAGCTGTTCAACCCTGCCATAAGGGAGTACAAAGACGTAAATCGCCGTGCACTCTCCAAGCATTGTATCAGGCTGCAAGTCAGAGTTTCCTGGTTAATATTTCTACTTGTGCTACGATCGGATACGTCACACAAATGCGCCATGTAGTGACACGCCCACACCTCCACAGAACCCTGCGTGGTAGTGTCACATTGCCGGTTTTGGTCTGAACGCAGCCTAAGTGTTAACTTTATGAACACAATAACCAGCAGCACTATTAGACGATGCTCTAGCTTCACTAGTTTTAAATCACAATTGAAATCATGGCTGAAACAGAATCAGTCACGTGACCATTAACCACAAAGTACTAAACAGAGAGTATTTTATTTCATTTTTTGTATGATGTAATGTTTTAAACAGAAAGCATTTTCATTTTATTCTTTGTAGCCCTGTATGAATTATAAAATTTGATGCCATAATCCTTTTGCAAATTTGTCTGTTTATTTTACTACAGTACACTGAGGAATTAAAAAATTTTAAAATCTATACATCTTTATGTTGTGTTCATCATATAAACACCTTTGGACAAAAAGTCACCAACTTCAGAATGTACAATCTCCAAGGTCTTGAGGCTATTCTGAGTAAATCTGAGGTGGATCCAATCAGTCTCTTCCAAAGAAAATACAAAAAATATTTTATAAATTAAAGCGTTGAGCAGGCCCTCGCGTCCCTGTGCACGTCCGGCTGCGGCGCTAGTGAAGGGCTTCTGTCACAGGCTTGTATATGTCTTCAGACCCCGACTGTTTTCAGACAGGGCAAGAAGGAGATAAACATCACTTCCTTTGTTCACTATTTTTCCTGCTCCTGGGGCTGCGTTGCTGAAATTTTGTAGGGGAAGCTACTCATCCAGTTTGCATCACTGATGGAATACTGTGATGTAGACTCATGCTCATGTCTCATCCACTAACATGGACTTATGTGCGGGACTTATGACCTATACTGCAGCCTGCCACCAGGGGGTGATCGAGATGTTTTGGCTTCACTTTTGGGGAGCTGTCATGACGTCTGAGTAAACTGTCACCCTCACCCCATTTTTTCCCTTCCCCTCATAGGTCATCCCCACTACTGAATTATAAATATAAGACCTATAATTATTGTAAAATAAATAATAATAACACCAAACTCAATACAAAGTTTGTATATAATGTACTGTATGTATATAGGCCTTTCTGCTGTACCCCCCCCCCCCCCCCCCCCCCCCCCCTTCCCTCCTACTCTCTCTCTCTCCCTCCCAGTTGGAGAGGAGAGTGCTTTTCTCATGAAATCTCTTCATAAATCCCATGACGTTGGCCAAATCTTACATTAAAAATCATATTTTGTAGTAGGAAATTTCGTGGTGAATCCATTAATACAGGTTTGAAAGTGATCAGAGTTATAGTTTAGATGTCAGGAGCCTCTGTTTGACACAAAGTTCCTGCTTCCCCCATTGTTTTACATTGTTAGGGTGATGTGGCACTGCAACTTTCGGGGCTTACAAAATCAAAAGCGTTCGAGTTATTACAAAGTTTGTAACAACTTTTTTTTCAGCGTAGTGTCATAAGTCATCTATTAAAATTTGAAGCTGATACCATTAACGCCCTCAGAGGAGATGACGTTTGTTCAGGGGCCAAAATTTGGGCAAAGTCTTACTTTGAAAAGCTAATTGCGAACTTCCTGTTGGATTTAGGTCAGGGGTGCCAGTGTATGATTTGTGGGTCTTGATGAGACAAATAATTGAGTTTTGGTTTGATCTCTCTCCGACATTCCTACAGGCTGTGGTGGCCATTTTACTTTCATAGGTGGTGCTACAGAGCACATTTTGGCACTTTGGGGGTTAATTGTTATATTTTATCAAATGGTTCTCCAGACCTGATGTGTGTGCCAAATTTAGTGAGTTTTTGAGCATGTTTAGGGGGTCAAATTTAGGGTTTAAGTGGCATAATAATAAAGAAAGAAACAAACAAACACACGAAATACAAGAGGGTTCCAAAAATGTTTTTCTGTATCATCTAAACCTAAGAAACAAACTAAAGTAAAAATCTATAACCTATATATATCTATAACAGGCACAAAAGCCTCGGAGCATCTAGACATCTGTTTTTTACAGCAGTGGTTCCAAACCTGGGGGTGGAGGCCCTGCAAAGGGGTCATAAGATATCAAATATCTCCATTAACAAATTAATACTGAGTCAAAACAGGTTCACATTGTTCTGCTGAACAAATACTGTTGTTTTGATGTTATTCTTGTCTTATTGCTTTCTTGTCATTTTAGTTCTGTGTGAATGTTTTTGCATAGAGCTCTATTCTGTACACACAACATCTATTTCCTGTCTGTCTGTCCTGCAGAGGGATCCCTCCCCTGTTGCTCCTCTTGAACTTTTTAACATTTTTTCCGTTATATTCTTTATCTTCTGACCAACAGAGGGTCAAACTGCAGCCATCAAACCAACCCAACTTTATTTTTGCTCTATGTACAACCAAAATTAATCTTTAATTGTATGTATATTAACAATAAGTGTGCCTCATTTACATGTGTTTACACTCTTGGTAGATTATGATGACTGCATTACTGTGGGAGTTATAATCTTACACTTCCTAAAAGAATCACTAAGAGAGATTGTATGCATGGAGATGTACAGGACTTTATATGAGTGATGATGCAGAAACATACAATTATCATGTTAAAAACATCACCCTGAACCCATAAACACATTCATGGTGTCTAATTCATTTATTTTATTCAGTTAAGCCTTCAAGTTTTTCCCCCAGTATGCAGGTAGCAGGTAATGTTGTGTTCATTTTGTGTCACTGATACTGTAAATTATTGCTGTCACAGTTCATGAAACAGGTAGGACTCAAACACATGACTCAGAGACAAATGCTGTAATTAAAGAGTTCAACTTTATTACTGAAAATAAAATCAGTGGCAAAGAAACAGGCTGGCAGGAGAAGGAAAACAATACAAAGGTACAAAGCACAGCAGACGAGACCTGAAGATCTCAGATTGTATGTATTATGTAGCATATTTAGTGACGTTATTGATCTTGTTGCTGCTAACAGTGAAGCTGACGTCACCCACAACTGCCGAGGACAAGAGCAGACTGCAGCGTATCATCGTAAAATCTTATTATCTTATATTTACACATCTGTGATCTTTGATCTAACATGATGCATTACATTTACACAACTTGTATTACTGTTATTCTATTATTATTAATTGCACACTTCATTTACTGGTCAAAACATTGTACATTTCATTTCATTCTCTTCAATTTCAATTTGAAACCTGTAGCAGCTCACTGGGAATATTTGACATATTCTTTATAGTACATTTCTTCCTTTCTTTATTATATTATTTAAGACTTAGTTTTGTGTATATTTTGACTGTTATGAATCATAACAACACCGAGACAAATTCCTTGTTTGTGCAAACCTGCTTGTCAATAAACCTGATTCTGATAATGATAAAACCTCATCATGTCAGTTCATAAATCAGTAATAACAAACTGATTACAATTACTGTGTTATGTTTGCAGGATCAGTGATATTTAAGGTGAATCAACTAAAAGAACAAAAATTAAACTAATTTTTCACTCACACTGACTCTGAGACATTCACTGTGATGGCAGAGTGAATGTGTCATGTTGGATGATCAGAGTGTCAACATTGTTCCTGATATTTGAAAAATGAGTCTTCAAGCTGAGGACTGGTTCATATTTTGTGAAAACATGATTTACATGTGCATTTTTCATTTCAGAACCCTCATAACATCTAAGATCATCAAACCTTCCCGATGATTTAGATACTTCACACTTTGAGTCAGTATTTTTAAGATTACATGTATAGAGTCCGTAAGTTGAATAGAAATTCATTTGAGTAGTACTGGCCTTGTACGTCTTGAATTTCTCCATCAATTTACCAAGGTTCAGCAAATACTCATCAATGGCAGCTTTCACCTTGTAAGCAGAGTCTGATGCAGGTTTTCCAGCCTGAATGTCCAGCCGTGCCTCATGGATCAACATCTGGACATGGAAGGAGGCTCCGTTGACCCAAATTTTGAACCCTCTGGTGCTCATCTGTCCGTCATGCAGCAGGGAGTTTCTGAGGATGGTGAGTTCGTTGCTCAGCTGCTGTTCTAGTCTCCGTATTTCCTCCAGTAATCGCTGGTCATCATTGATGTACAGGCGATGACGCTTCAGATACTCTGACATGGTGTCCCGAACACTTGAGGCTTTCTCTTCACCAAATACTCGTCGCAACAAGCTGTATGTATCAGGAGTTTCTTCCTTGGAGCCCTTCATTGCGATCTCTATAATCATGGAAATCACCAATGCTCCAAGTCCAACAGCATTCGGGACTGCACTCAGTGCTCCCAAAGTAGACCCCAGCTTTTCGATGTAGCCTGGCACGCTGTTGACCAGCTCTTTAGAGAAGGACTGCAGTTCAGCGTTGGAGTTAATACCAGAGAACTTCACCAGGGAATCATCTATGCTGACATCAGGTAGGACGCATGTGTTTAAAGCAAGTTCATACCAACTAAGGGCATACCTCTCATAATCCTCTTGTGAGTGTCCAGATCCCATGTTCCAACACTCGATCTGTGAGGCTCAGAGAACGAGAGAGAGATTCACAAAGAGCAAATAAAGTTCAAATCTCAGTACGACCAACAGACTGAACCAGGTTCTTCAGAATGTATAAAACCCAGAGTCATCGGCCTCAGATAAAGCTGGGAGGATGACACCAGGAACCAACAGGGTCTCTGGAAAGTTGGGCGTATTTGATGATCCCTCCCCTGATGTCCCAATGTGTCCAAGGTCCAGAAGTTTAGAGTCAAATCAAATAATTACCTCAGCAAAAGACAGAGAAGCTTCAACATGTGTAAACCAGATCTGCAAAAAAAAGTGGTAACAGAGCAGCTTGTAGATTTTTTAACCCAGGATATGTCTCATTTCACCCAATGCAATTTGGTTTTACAAAGCATCACTCAACTGAGACTGCAAATTGTTATCTCATAGAGCAAATTAAGTCACAGTTTGATGGGGGTGGCGTTGTAGGAGCAGTATACTAGCATTTGACACTGTGAATCATCATATCTAAACTATCCGAACTTTCACATTTTAATTTTTCCTAAAACACTGTGAAATGGATGGAGTCCTATCTGACAATGTGAAGGCAATGCACACAGATTGGAACACAGCTTTCCTCACAAACTGACTGCTCCTTCAGTGTGCCCCAGGTATCTATCTTGGGCCCCTTACTCTTTAGCTTATATGCTGACAGCTTTCCTACTGTATGCCCTGATGTAATGACTCAAATTTATGTGGATGACACCTTCATTTATGTTTATGCCAAAACAAAACAGCAGCAATATCTAGTATCTGTGACCGGCTCACTCAGTCCTGTCTCACTTTAAATATTAGTAAGACTGCATGTATGTATTTTTCAATCAGGAGGAAGGATGTTCATCAGCCTGAAATCTTTGTTAAGGTTGACAAGCTTCAAATAGTCTCAGACTTTAAGTACCTTGAAAGAATTATTGATTCACACCTAACCTTTGAAAAACAGGTGAAAAGGGTGATCCGTACAAACTGAACCTCAGCAACTTCAAATTTATTAGGAGCCAAGTGTCAACAGATGTTGCTAAGTTGTACATGAACTCTATGATTTTCCCACACCTGTCATATTGTATTACCACTTGGTCACAAGCAGGAAAAAATATTCTTAGGATCATGCATGTTTGTACAAAAGAACACTCAAAATATTGGACAAAAAGCCTACAAGGTATCATCACTGTCATATAACTACAAAGAACAAACTTTTGACATTTGATAATTTTGTCTACCTTGTAAACTCCTGCTTAATGTACAAAATTACCCACAATCCTGCTCCTCCCCTGCTGACAGAGTTTGCTTCACTATGCTCAGATAACATCAGACAAACAAGAGCATCTACCAGAGGAAACTGTGTAGTGCAGCACAGGTCCACTGGCTTTAGCAGGTCAGCTTTCTCCATTAGGCTGCGTTCAGACCAGACCAGAATGGGGGCGGTGTGTTTACGTTGCGGGGGTGGGGACCGCATAGGGCTCAACAAAAATCTGCAGGTGTGATGTCATCCAACAAGACGCTACATTGGCCAATTACATAAGTGGGCGATCAGACCGAAGACACCCATAGGAAGAAGAACCTTACTAAGACATAAATCGCCTTACACTTGCTAGGTCTTAAAGGGTTGCAAGTCGGAATTTCTGGTTAGTATTTCTACTTGTGCTACAATACAATATGTGACACAAATGCTCCACATAGTGACACGACCACACCTCCACAGAACCCTGCGTGGTAGTGTCACATTTCCGGTTTTGGTCTGAACGAGGCCTTAAATGTTAACTTTTGGAACACAATACCCAACACGATTCAACGATGCTTTACCTTCACTAGTTTTAAAGCACAATTGAAATCATGGCTGTGACCATTAACCACAAAGCACTAAACAGAGTATTTCATTTAATTTTATGTACAATGTAATGTTTTCAATAGAAAGTATGATACAATGTTTATTCTGTGTACCCCTGTATGAATTATAACATTTGTGCATTGGCCACTTTATTTTACTACAGTACACTGAGGAATTAAAATTTTTGAAAAATGTATACATCTTTATATTGTGTTCATCATGTAAAGAGGTTGTTCTGGGGGAAAACCATGAGCATCATTATTCATTGCAGTTACAGGTGTTTACGGTAGTGTTGAATTGATCTCACCAGTGTGTAATGGCTATTTTGTAGGTGTGTGTGTATTTTATGGCTTTTGTGTGATGTCTGAAAGTTTGGTTTAGATGTAAGTTTACATGGTTTTGAGTGGAGAGTTTGGTTTTGACACAGAAGTTGGAAGTTTGTGAAGATGAGTGTGCAGTTATGTAATTGTGTTTAGAGTTTTGGGAAATGGAGCATAATTTTAAGAAATGTGTCTTAACAATTGAGAAAAACTAAGTATCATAAATAGAGAAATGATCCAGACACTGGAATAAATTTACATCAAACATAAATAATTCAGAATAAAAACAAAGGAGGAGTTCCTCAGTCAAACAACGGGGATCTGTGATTGGTTTTTAGGTTCGCACATTCACATCTCACTCACACCTCTGGCTGATTGGTCGACTGAAGGTTCTGCTTCTTCAGGTGCAACACTGCAAAATATATTCTGTTAACTATCATAGAAGACTAAAAGTAACCAGAAAACATTCACATTTTAGGAACTGGAACCAGAGAATTTTGAGCAAAAATGACTCAAAACAATTAATCGATTATCCAGATAGTTGGCGATTCATTTTCTGTCAATCAATTAATCAACTAATTGTTGCAGCTCTTGTTAAATGTGAGGTTTCTGTGATCCAGCTTAACATACCCACCACACTTTCCCAGGAATTAAAGGGGGTGGCCACTCCCACTGACATCATCAGTCAAGTAAGGGGCGAGTTTGTTGTTTGTTAGAGGAGAGAGAGAAGGACGTCCATGTAGCTGTGTGCATGTGAACACACCTTAAGTTTGTTGACGTCTGACCTCCTATCATCTTCCTCGTTGCTCTAATTAAACTTCTCCACATGCTTCCTTGTAAAACATGACTTCCTGCTGACATTTGAAACAAGGACATACATCCACTGTTCAGTTAGTGATAAATACACAGAGTATTAAACAAAGTTAGACTGATAATGGATTTTTAAATGCAGATAACAATATAATTATTTGAGAGTAAAAAAAAAAAGTTAATATGAATAGCTGAACATAAACATAAACATCTTTCAGTAAGGGTGCCTCAAATGTGCTTTTTAAAGATGACCCTAACATTAAACAAAACAATTTTGCAATGTAAACTTGGGTATCAAATTATACTAAAATCTGATTCTGGTTCTGATTCTGATGAACACAAGCTCTGATCCAGCAAACTACCCTGTTTGTGTCCTGTGTGGGGCCACTGAGGGCTGAAATGCATCATGAAATGGTGTCCACATGTGGACTCCAAGTTATTGGGCCCTAGTGGGCAGCCCACACCAAGCCCAAAAGGGTGGACACAGTGTGGACTGGACACTAAAAGCCCATTTCACTGGTGGTGTGGGCCCACTGAGGGCCCGCTTTGGGCCCACAGTTTATTTTACAGTTGTGACTGACCAACAGTGGGCCAAGAGAATCCCAATAAGACAAGCAGCTTTTTCAAGAAAATCAAAATTTATTTTTAAAGTTTTTAAATGATATAATACAACATAATAAACACAATTCAGTATAACATAGGCCTAAAACTCTCAACAATAATCATAAAACATTCTAATAATTATAAAAAAGAACAAAACAACAATGAACCCTTCAAGGCAGCAGGAGGCAGGAACAGAGAACAGTCTGTTGTACGGAGGACCAGCTGTGGCATCTTAAACCTGAAACATTTACACACACACACAAAAAAAAAGTCCACCTAAATCCATACTGTGCATGTGCCATACCCCGATCACGGCTAGTGTCCAGAGCTAGCTAGTTATGGGTGGATACGGTAGGAAAAAAAATGCACTTATTCTCTGGTGCACCAATTTTTTTTATCTCATACACAGATTTTCATGTTTTGAGCACGGTCCTGGCACATTTTGGATAGTTGGAGATTTTTTTTCTGAGAATGGTGATAAGGTCATCAACAGAATTTTGGGTCACTCCAAACTGAACTGCCAGTTGAGAAAGGTCTCCAAGTAGCTCATCAAACTTCTCTCTGCATTGTTGTTACTCTTAAGGTCACTGGAAAAATCAACGTTGTTTTCTACATTACACTGTTGATTATTCACTAGAAAAATCTATAAACTGTCTGGACATTACTCCCAGGTGTCCGTAAGGTCAGTGACAGTCTCAGTGTTCATCAGATTTGCTGGAGGAATTAAAGTAGTTTGTAGGTAACTGACAAGTTTCTGGACTCTTCTTCATTTTGTCACAGAACTCACATCTCCAAAATGTTCTATGTTTTCCAGTGTTTTATAGATACACAAAAAAGAAAAATAAGGAAAATACTGTAGTTTGGGGCAGCAATCACAAATGGAAAAAAGGTCAGATTAACTTTCTCCTACTTGAATCAATGTATTGTGAAGTGCAGGCATATATACTGGAGATCGTCTGTTTTTTCTCTCTTGAATGTTCCCAAAAAGCTGTGCACTTATATATTTAACAAGTGTTTATATTTCATTGTTTCACTGTATTTGTTAAAAAGACTACAGGGATTATTTTCACATTCCTCAACCAATAATGAAGACGGATTATCAAACTGGACTTTAGATTGTGCATTGCATTCAGCCTCTACTTTTACATAATTTAATTATTTATTAATAATTTATGTTTAATTTTTTTCCATTGTGCAGTCCATATTTCCTTTCTACAACAGGCACAAAAGCCTCGGAGCATCTGGACATCTGTTTTTTACAGCAGTGGTTTCAAACCTGGGGGGTGAGGCCCTGCAGAGGAGTCATAAGATGAATCTGAGGGGTCATGAGATGATTAATGAGAGAAAGAAAGAAAGAATATTAGGAAACATATTCTGCTATACCAAATGTTTTTTAGACTACTGTCATATTCTCTCTTGTGAAATACTGATAGTTTTATCCTCACAGCTTCTAAAAAATATTCACATTAAACAATCTGAGAACTGCAAATATCTCCGTTAACAAATGAATACTGAGTCAAAACAGGTTCACGTTGTTCTACAGGACAAATACTGTTGTTTTGATGTTATTCTTGTCTTATTGCTTTCTTGTCATGTTAGTTCTGTGTGAATGTTTTTGCATAGAGCTCTATTCTGTACACACAACATCTATTTCCTGTCTGTCCGTCCTGCAGAGGGATCCCTCCTCTGTTGCTCTTCTTGAACTTTCTAACATTTTTCCCTGTTAAAGGGTTTTTTAGGGAGTTTTTCCTCATTTGAATCGAGGGTCTAAGGACAGAGGATGTTGTATTGCTGTACAGATTGTAAAGCCCCCTGAGGTAAATTTGTAATTCCCATTGAGATTAATAACTTCTCTCTGGCTGGACTGCAACAGCAGGGTTAGCCATACACACACACACACACAGTTGTCCATGAGTGAGTGAGTGATGATGATCGGGGGCTTTACAGAGTGATTTAGAAATAATATAAATGTATTTATATATTATTATAACTAACTAATTACTATGTAATCTTTTTATCTCTTTTGATGTTTTCACATCACAAATGATGATCAACAGCATTAAAATATGAGTCTAGCAGGTAAAACATGACACTCGTGTTATATCAGATTAGCGTAGGTGTGTTGCTGTAAGTGCAGTAACTGGACGGAGAGATGAGCCTCCTGAATTTGCAACCAAAGTTGTCAAAACTTTCATTTATAATTTCCACTGCAGCCTCTAGATGAACATTTAATATCTAGGAATTCACATTAAAGCGACTTTACTGACTATCACTGTAACAGATTCGCCACAATTTTGCACACCTGTACATGTTCCAGCCATGTATAATAGGTTTTGATCTGGTCTAGTTCAAGGGAGACATGGACAAGAAAGGCAGCAGCACAGATAAAAACAAGCAGTATCAGACAGATTACAACAATACAATAAGAACTGATATTGGAGCAGAAGCATCGACTTATAAACGTTTTGAAAGGAAGAAATATCCACCAAACAGTGACATTCAAACGAATCAGCATTCAGTTCTTTCATTTTGGATTTAAAAGCATTTAACAAGATTAACTCATTAAATTTAAGTCTGTCAGAAACAGATTCCAGGTTAGAAGCTGCAGAATACATAAACATCCTTTTTTTTCCAAGCTGCACCAAAAGCATAAAGAGCGTAAAGAGTATTATCCAGGACTTTTCTTTGAAATATACACACAGATTGGAGGGGGAGCATGTCAAGAATTGCTTTATAAATGAATATGCACCAGTGTAAGAGCACATGGGTGGCTGGAGCAGGCCAACCTACCCGACTGTATAACTCACAGTGGTGAGTTAGGGACTGTTCGTTATTTACCAGAGGGAGGTGGGGGTGGCTGGGTGGTGGTTTTTCTTTTTATCTTGACCCTCCCCAGAGCTACAGACATTTTTTCCGTGATCCTCTCTGAGTGACTGGGGGGAAAATGCATGACCTTCCCTAATAAACTTGCATCTATTTTAAAATATAGACATTTTTCATGTGTTAAAGGGTAAAAAAAGCCCTTAAACTGTGGTTGTTTTATATCTCTTTAGCCCTGAAAATTCTTCTTTCAGATTTGTTTAATTATTTATTTTTTATTTCTCTCTTAATTTTGTGATGCTGCAATTAATTTTTTTTTTTTTTACCTGAATCCATACCGTGCATGTGCCGTACCCTAATCGCACCCTCGGTGTCGCTGCATATGATGTTTGGGACATCAGGACATCGCATTGTGGCCAATCTTCAGGATGTAAGAAGTATGCACAACCTGTGCAACAACCATGCAACCTGATGACTCTGTAGCATGTAAGCAGAGTATTGTGGGATAAATTATTATAATAACAATAAGTCACGTTAGTTGACCATTGCTTAAGTTAAGCACCTTGGAAGTGGCTAGGGTCCAGAGCTAGCTAGTTATGGGTGGATACGGTAGGAAAAAAATGCACTTATTCTCTGGTGCACCAATTTTTTTGGTTTCATCAACAGAATTTTGGGTCACTCCAGTTGAGAAAGGTCTCCAGGTAGCTCATCAAACGTCTCTCTGCATTGTCACTCTTAAGGTCACTGGAAAAATCTATGTTGTTTTCTACATTAGACTGTTGATTATTCACTAGAAATCTATAAACTGTCTGGACATTACTCCCAGGTGTCCGTAAGGTCAGTGACAGTCTCAGTGTTCATCAGATTTGCTGGAGGAATTAAGGTAGTTTGTAGGTAACTGAAAAGTTTCTGGACTCTTCTCCATTTTGTCACAGAACTCACATCTCCAAAATGTTCTATGTTTTCCAGTGTTTTATAGATACACAAAAAAGAAAAATAAGGAAAATACTGTAGTTTGGGGCAGCAATCACAAATGGGGAAAAAAGGTCAGATTAACTTTCTCCTACTTGAATCAATGTATTGTGAAGTGCAGGCATATATACTGGAGATCGTCTGTTTTTTCTCTCCTTAATGTTCCCAAAAAGCTGTGCACTTATATATTTAACAAGTGTTTATATTTCATTGTTTCACTGTATTTGTTAAAAAGACTACAGGGATTATTTTCACATTCCTCAACCAATATCAGTTCACTGAGTCTTGTGATTTCTGATTCTGTGCACAATGAGTAGAGCCACATTTTAAGAATTGTGATCTTGTATTGTTAAAGGGCCTAATTTCTCAGTGTGCATACCAGGCAGATTGTGCAAGCTTGGTGTGATTGGACATGCCAGGATAGGATGCATTTTGAAATGAGAGATGTTGGCTTGTTCCTTGTTGTGTGTTAGAAGGATGAAGTGTGTGGGATCGTGACCTCAACCAGAGTTACTGTGGTGAAGCAGGGCCTGTAGTGACAGTTGTTAAGGTGGATACACTACTAAGGAGTGTAGATTACTAAGGAGAAAAATACTATACTGCCCCATATTTCAATAGCTATTAGGCTAATAAGTGGGCATCCTCAAGTGACAGAAAAAGAGGTGGGTACACTCTGTATAGCTGCACTGCATCCCTGCAGTGTGGTGTTTCATTATGTGAGGTTGTTTTGTATTCTCAGACAGAACTCTCTCCTTGTGCTGTCAGGCAAATAAAAATCAGGAAGACTAGCTAGCATCATTAGGCTTGACATAACTGGCTTACTTTTCTCCAAATGAGAAGAAAGTCGTCCAGAAAACAGTAGAAACACCTGAAACAATATTGTGACATGATCAATAGTTGGTCATAAAAAGCAATTAAACTATATAACAGAATTACAAATAATGTCAATTGAATTAAAGTCTTAAAGAGTAGAATATTGATCACTATATTTCTATTTGTATGTACGTCTAAATATGTGTAAATACACACACATACATATATACACTATATACACACACACGTTAAATAAGTTATACATACAATAAAAGTCAGAATAACACGTATTAAAATTCATTTTTATAACATTTATTAAAATGTATATTTAAAAGGCTGCAGCCTGTACACAAGCAAATGAAGAAAAGATCATCAATTTGACAACATATGCTGCAAACTCTGTTAACACAACACAATACAAACACAACACATTAGGAATGATTTATGTGAGGCTTGGATGCATCTTCATCACACAGCATCGAAACACTTGGGTTCATGCTAAAGATAATTATGGCTAGGCTTGATAGATTTCACTGTTTGAAACCTCAGGCCAATGTTCTTCAAAGTTGCTTAATATGCCCATTATGTAAAAATGCTTTCAGTCTCTTTTGGAGTAACTATGATAAAACAAAATCTGAATACACTTCTTAACAACAGTAGTGGGATATAGGGAAGGGTAAAATAGATAAAATAGTAGTAAAATAGTTAAAGCTCTCTGTGTCCACAGTACAGTCAATGTCACAAGGGACATGACCAGGTCTATGAAAGCTCTGGAGAGAGAAATAATGGAGCTGCGAGATTTGGCAGAGTTAAAGGAGAAAGAGAACAAATTAAACCTCTCAAAAGCAAAAAGTCACTTCTATCTGACCTGCTGGGTTTTTCAGCTTGAGGTGCTCTGGTTCGCTCCCGTTTCCAAAATGTTGCCAAAATGGATGCTCCCTCTATCGTTGTCTTCAGCTTCAAATGCAGGAATGGACAAAAAAAACTTGTGCAATCCCAGTGGTCGGACACTCGGCACCTGCTGCAGGAGTCTGCAGAGATTTGCAGATCTCCAGTCACCGTCTATGAGGAGCTCTTCAAGAAGGAGTTCCAGGAGAGACCAGAGGTGGTGCAGTCGTTCTTCGAGGGCCTATTCAAGGTTCCCATGGAGGCCAATGCAGACTTGGATGCACAGAACTCCACTGATGAGCTACATGCTGCACTGCAGAGCCTTGAGAGTAGT
This sequence comes from Thunnus maccoyii, assembly GCF_910596095.1. Taxonomy (NCBI): domain Eukaryota; kingdom Metazoa; phylum Chordata; class Actinopteri; order Scombriformes; family Scombridae; genus Thunnus; species Thunnus maccoyii. The sequence continues at coordinate 36,069,826 of NC_056535.1, read as the reverse complement.
CAGGCATTGATGGCCTTCCTGCAGATCTCTACAAAGTTTTCTAGCCTGTGATTGGCAAGGATTTACTGATCATTCTCAGAGACGGCCTTAATAAAGGACAGTTTTCTTTGAGCGGCAGGAGAGCAGTCCTCACCCTTCTCCCTAAGAAAGTTGATCTACAGGAGATTAAGAACTGGCAGCCTGTAGCTCTGCTCTGCACTGACTACAAGATTTTGTCCAAGCTGTTGGTCATGAGACTGAGCAAAATGATGGAGCATGTCATTCATGTTGACCAAACCTTTTGTGTACCCAGCAGGCTGATATCTGACAACATTACTCTGAATGCCAGGATCCTACCTGGTGCATCTGCGTTGCATATCCGATCTGACACAGTTTTGTTCTGTTCTCTACATGGCGTCCTACCCCACAGGGAGTCTGCTACAACTTGTTGTTTTAAAAGCAGACTAAAAACATATCTTTTTTCACCAGCTATTAGTTAGGATTAAAGTGTGTGATTAACGAGTAAAATCCTCATTTTAGAATCAGTATTATTATTGTTATTCCTTTTTAATGATAATAATACCTCTATATCCTACTCTCTTTATTGTAATACCTTCTTACCTTCAAATTCTAGATGTTGTCTTATATGTTTTTATATATGTAACTCTTTATTTTATGCTTTTATCTCATATGTTTTATATATGCAATGTTAATGTAATTAAATATGTTTTTGTCATGTAGCTTTACCTATTTTTTTGTTTTTCTTTTTAAGCACATTGGGTTTATACACGTATGAAATGTGCTATGTGCTATATAAATATGCTTGACTTGACTTAATTGTGTTTATTTCTGATATATGAGAGTGTGGGAATCTGTGCAGGGTGTTTTATTTTGAAAATTAACCGGATGCTCTACGCTGTTTCTGTGTTTGACTTCCTGTCTGCTCAATCTGCTCTTTGCAGCTTTGATTCCATCAAAAATAGACTTGGTGCGTATGTTTAGCAAAGCGGAGCAGAGAGCCACTTCTGGGACGCTTCTGAAATGCAATGAAGCACGTCTGGTTGGATGATAAGCATTCACTAGAGTGTCCACGATCAGCTCTGGCGGTTGTGTCGGAGCCAGAGTGTGACGCACACCCGCCCAGTGGAATCAAGCTGTAATTTGTGATATTTTAGACCTCTCCAGACCATTGGGCTGTGAACTTGGTCTGATTTATATAGATCAAGAAAATGCTTTTGACCAAGTTGAACACCAGTGCTTGTGGCAGACACTGAATGCCTTTTAGTTCAGCTCTGATCTCATAGCCAAGATCCAGGTCTTGTACAGTGACATTGAGAGTGTACTAAAGGTTAACGTTGGTTTAAGTGTTACTTTTATGGTTCAGAGGGGAGTCAGACAGGGCTGTTCCCTGTCTGGCATGCTGTATTCCCTGGCTGTAGAGCCTCTCCTGCATAAACCAGGACTGCATCTTTCAGGTATAAACCCTCCTCGTTGTGAGAAAGTTTTTAAATGATCTACTTACGCCGATGATGTTATTGTCCTTGTTATAAAACAAGGTGATGTTAATGTCCCTGTTGAAACTGTTGTTACTATCCTCTGCTAAGGTAAACTGGGGAAAAAGTGAATCCTTAGTCTGTGATGAGCTGAGCAGGTTTTACCATGGACTGTTTACTGTGTGGGGAATGTTCCACAAACAGAACCTGACAAACTGTGTTTCCCTGTCTTGGCTTTTGAGAGAGCCAGTAGCGCAAGGGACCTGTTTCAACTCAGAGCGCACAGCGGGACCCTTTGTGCTGCAGTGGCTCTGCTCAGCAGGGATCATCATGGTGGGTCATGTGATGGAACAATATGGACCTCATCGGGGCGGCTGTGGCTCAGGAGGTAGAGCGGGTCGTGCACTGATCGGAAGACCAGCGGTTTGATTCGCGGCTCCTCCAGTCTGCATGTCGAAGCGTCGAAGATACAGAACCCCAAATTGCTCCTGATGGCTGTGCCATCAGTATATGAATGTGTGTGAATAGTTAGTTCCCTTTGATGGGCAGGTTGGGACCTTATATGGTACCTGTACCCATTCAGCGTATACATGTGTGTGAATGGGTGAATGTGACACGTAGTGTAAAAAGCGTTTTGAGTGGTTTGAAGACTAGAAAGGTGCTATACAAGTACAGTCCATTTACCATTTGATCAACAATACAGATCTGGCCTCTTGTTTGGGAGAGCTGCTCAACACCTGGAAATGTGAGCTGACAGACTGAGCTCTCTTTATTACATGCACACGATAACTGACACTGTCAACCAAATGTTGATGATCCTTTCCCTGCAGTAACACTTGTTTCTGATTTTAAAGACTGCACTGGTCAACTGTTGGAGTCCAGCGAGGCTCCAGCAAACAGGTTAAAAGTCATGGGAGGCAAAACTATATACAGGACTGAAGCCCCTTGGAGAGCTCATCTATGGCTTAAAATTGAGGTCAAGCCTGTGTGGAGAGCACCATATAAACCAAAAGGGTTGGAGATTTGCAGTGTAGAATTCTGCACAGTATTGTGGCTGTCAATGCTTGTTTCTGTTATTAACCCCAATGTAAGTGATATCTGTCCTTTCTGCTGACAGAGAGAAAGTTTATCACTGCTTTTTGGACTGTGGCAGACTGTGTTCCCTGTTTCAGAGGATGTTTGGATAAACTACAGTCAGAGGTGGGGAGTGAGATGGGAGTTGTTTGGGTTTGGGTCGAGCAAAAATGACTAAATCTACCTCAGCAGAAGGAATAAGATAGAAGACTCTTTGGACTTGGTGTGAATACTATTTCTGTCAGGACATGAAGGCCAGATTGAAAGTTGATTTCAGTTTTTATAGCACAACAAACAATATGGAAGAGTTCACAAGCATATGGCGCCTTAAAAATGTTTTATGTTCTGTTGTAGAGAATGACCTGATTTCTGTCCTCATTTTGAGCTCAATTATGTTTTTTTCTATTCATTTATTTTTATTTATTTACATCTTTTTTTAAATTTTCTTTTTCTGCTTTTTGAAAATACAGCATCACTGTATTTAGAAAACTCTGTTTTGAACAAAAAGAGGTTTTTAAAATTAAAAAACATAAATATCTGTCTCTCTTTTGGCACCTGCAAGTCTAAGATATTCATTTACTGCATTTACTGTTCATATTTTTTGACATAAATGTGTTATTCCCAATAGTAGTTTTTAAGTATGGACATAGATACAGCCTACAAACTTGTGAAATTACAATAGTAAATGTTATGCTTACTATGCTTACTACTGTGATTAATAAACACCTGGAACTATCCAGGAACTCACATTAATCTCAGGTTCCTCCAGTAAAAATGCAGGTTTAGTTCCTGAGTTCCTCAAAACTTTCTTGGTGCCACGCAGTAAACTTCCTGAGGTGGAAAAGCCCTAACAGTAGTGAAAACACAAGTGTAGCATCCGAAGTGGAGGTTTCAATTAAAATGTGGCTCCATAATGCAAGAGACCAGGATGGGGGAAGGACCAGAAGGACCAGAGGATAAATGGCAGAGATCCACTGATGCCCCTGATGAGATTCATTATATTATTATATTATATACTTATTGTCTTCTAATGTGGTTCTATGTTGTTATATAAAAAGAAATGTTTTTTTTCTGGCCACATCCACATGCTCAGTTTTGTACTCAATTTTCAATATATTTTATTCATTTTTTCCTTCTCACCTGACTGTAAATAAATGTAAGTATTGTATTTATTACTGCTACTTTTAACAAGCGCAATTATTCTGTATAGATCCACAGAGCATGGCCACAGGGACACTGGAGCACTGTGCCCACGTGGGCCCACAGTATACTCACTAGCATGCTCCTGGTATTCCCCCAGTATGCAATATGCCCACAGTGTGGGCTGTCACACTGTGGCTCATAGAGGGGCCCACACATGCCCTCCATTCCATGCTGGTAATGTGGGTTGCTCCTGCGGGCTTAATTTTCTGCCTGCATTGGCCCCACATGGGCCTCAAAGGGGCATGTTTGCTGGGTTTGACCTGCTGGTGCAGAAAGAAGCTGAGGAGAATGAAAAAGAAGAAGAGAAAGCGCAAGGAGGAGATGGCAAAGAAGGAGGAGGAAAAAAAGACAAAACAGGCACCTCCTCCAGCTGAAGTAGATGGGAACACTACGCTATCTGCAATAGAGTGGTCTCACTCAGGAGATGATGCCATAGATGAATGGGTCCAGTGTGACCTCTGCAATTTATGATTTCATGTGGAGTGTGCAGAGGTGGAGGAAGTGCCAGACGATGACTGGCCGCACCATAAGTGCTGTCTGTCCGCATAAAAGTGCACACAGACATGTACATTTGTCATTTTAATCAGTTTTATCATTAATGTTTTTTTTAATTTTGGTTGCCTTTAACTGTGTTTTTAATTTAAATCATTAACTTTTCTTAGTCAGTTAATGTAAATTATGCCATGGTCTGGGTGAATACTCGATTCTGGTTGGCTGCACAGTGTCCATTAATTCCTACTCTGCTCTCAATTAATGCACTGGCTAAAATGAGTAACCGTAGCAACAGGGACGCAGTCAAAATCTCCGTTTACAATTTATTGCATTACATTAACAAGCTAACATCTAATTACAACAATGACTTAAACATTTCTTAAACTTATTTGGATAATATGACATCTTTGATGACTGAGATGCAGCTGAAGAAAGATAAATTGAAAAGGAAAAAGGAGAAACAGCACGAGGAGTTAACGCCAGGAGAATTAAATCAAATATAAAATTAAAAAGATGAGATTAACACAAAAAAAGAACGAATTGAGAAGGTAATACATTAAGTGCTTCGTCCTCTGAGCACCATTGGATGGTGACTGTAACACAAACTGCAGGAAGTACACTGCCCCTCTGAACTTAGTGATACTTCTCACATCCTATTCGCTGTTCAACTTGCTAGTTCAGGTTGCGGCCGACAGTACACATGGTCTATCATTTGTTCGTGAAAATCTTGATAGTGGAGTGGTGAACAATGTTTCCATTATATAAGAACCTTATGGGATGGTAATGATTGTTCCAGGACCCTCAGGTGTTACCAGGGAAACTGAGATATGGCTTGTTAAAATCATTAGATTTTGATTGCAAAGTGCATGAAAATATAAATTAAGTCTTTTTTTTTTTTCTTTGGCAAATGACCATAGTATAAGCTGGATAACGCCCTTTAAGGTGTCCATAATCAGGAATTAATGGAGTCCATGGAGGCCACCATGTGATGTGTGGCCTCCCCATCGTCCATTAAATCTAAATAAAAAGGTACTCACCTTTCTTCTTTGTAAGTCCTAGTTTAAATCATGTTTTCTTCAGTTAAAAATAAATAAATGGCTTTATCGTCGGTTTTATCGTCCACTTTCGCTGTTTAAATCAAGTTATGCACTCTGTACGGAACACCGTTGACCTTTATGATCTTCCGTACGCAGGCAGGCACTTTTCTCAAACACTATTGGTCCAAAACACATCAATCAAAGTGTAAACTGTCCGATGGATACTCCCCCCAGAGAATGGGCACACAAACATGCTTGTCTGTCTCTTAACAACAGAGGAATGGTCGCTGACGTGTGCTGAAGGCCGAAAAGTGTATGGAACATGATTAGTCTACGTTAGCTTGTTGTCCTTTGCTATTATTAGCAGCCAAATTATTTCTTTTTGTCAAAAGTTATTTGCAGCACTGAAATACAAAACAGCATGGACATAAAAAGATATTTTTATGGAGTCAATTCAAAAAAGTCAATTTGTGAGCTTTCTTTACTTAAATAATCAACAGTGCTGCTAACTAATGAGCTAACGTTAGCCCTGAGTTTAAAGCCTTTTCACTAACATTTTCTTTAAGCTGTCTTGAGGTTGTTATGGCCAAAAATGAACTATCAGCTAAATTAAAGTAAGACTGAGGTCCTCATTATTGGTCCTGAAAATATCGCTCCTGATATACTACTACTACTACTACTAATACTAATAATAATATCTTTATTTATATAGCATCTTTAAAAACAGAGTTTACAAAGTGCTTTGACAGACAAAGCAAAGGCAGTACAATACTAAGTCTGACATTAAGAAGACAGCAGTAGAAGACAAAGAAAAATAATAGAGAGATGATAAAAAGATTAAAAGATGATAGAGAGATGATCGAAAGACAAAAGCAAGTCTGTAGAAATGGGTTTCAAGACGTGATTTAAAAGAAGTTACTTATCTCCTCAGGCAGGTTGTTCCAAACAAACGAGGGGCCCTGATGGCATGTTCATCTTTAGATTTAAGCCTCGACTTTAAGCCTCGGCAGCCTGGAGACCCAGACGTGCTTTAAAAATGATCAGTAAAATCTTAAAATCAATTCTAAAATGAACAGGGAGCCAATGGAGAGAAGCCAGGATTGGGGTGATGTGATCTGTTAAAACCAGTAAGAAGCCGAGCTAATGCGTTCTGAACTAGTTGGGAAGCAAGAGAGGGATTTTTGTTTTATGCTGGAAAGGAGAGTTACAGTAATCTAGTCTGAAGAAAATGAAAGTGTGAATGATTTTTTCAAGGTCAGAGTGGGAGAGCATTGGCTTAATTCTAGAAATGGTTCTTATTTGGAGGAAGCAGGACTGGACAACTTTTTTAATGTGTGGTTTGAAACTTAAATCAGAATCAAACAGTACTCCTAGATTTCTGGCAGTGGGGGTTCATGTAGGTGGATAGGGGACCAAGACTGATGGGGTTTTTCGGATTAGGGGGACTGAACAGTATGATTTCTGTTTTTGAGTTGTTGAGTTGAAGGAAATGTTGTGCCATCCAACAGTTGGCATTGCTGAGATAATCTACAGCAGCAGCTAGGCTTCTTGGGCCAAAGGGTCTCAGGGGAAGGTGTATCGGTGTCGTCTGCACAGCGATGAAAAGAAACGTTGTGTTGTTGAATGATTTGGCCGAGTGGAAGCATGTAGATGGAAAATAAAATTGGACCTAAAATTGAACCTTGCAGAACACCACTGGTAATGTGGGCTGAGGAAGAAGTGAAGTTACCGATGGTGACCGAGAGGGTTCTTTCTAAAAATTAAGAATAAAACCAATCAACTGCAGTGATTAAAATTGCGCTCTCCCCCCCCATCAGCTGCTAAAAGGAGGTCATTAGTTACCTTGAGGAGGGCAGTTTCTGTGCTATGTAAAAGCTCTAAAACCAGACTGAAATTTCTCAAAGATCTTTTTGACACAAAAGCTAAAAGTTGGGTTGAAACCGCTTTTTCTAAAACTTTGCTTAAAAAGGGAAGTTCAGAAATTGGTCTAAAATTATTAAAAACTGAGGGATCAAGGCTGGGTTTCTTTAAAAGTGGTTGCACCACAGCATGTTTAAAAAAAAAAATATATATATATAGTCAACTCTCTAGAATCTCTGTCCTCAAATCTCAGCAAACACGCAAGAAATCTATATACATTAAAATTTGGTAAACAAATAAATTCGGTCTTCAGCAGTAACTTTTTTCACATCAAGTCAATGGCAAAAATAAAACCTTTTCTGTGAGTCTGGAGACACTTTTTTTTACATGCTTTTATCACCTCACATCTCACTTACTCCCTGTATGTGGGAGTCAGTCCGTCCTCCCTGTCTTGTCTGCAACAGCAAGACTCTGGCACCAAAGAGAGAGAAAGATGTCAGCTCTGTACTGGCCTCCCTCCACTGGTTACCAGTCAAAAATATGGGATTGATTTTAAGATGGCACCAACCTACATCTCTGATCCTCTAATTTGCTGCTGTCTGACATTTGATATGATTCCTTTTGGAAGATACATTTTGGGTTTCTTTTTACTGGACAGAACAACAGCACTGCCTCTGTGGACTTTGGGTTCCTTATATGACTAGATATCAACACATCTCAATAAAGTCTATAAATGCAAATATATTAAAATGAACAGATCAGTCTTTATTAAATTCAGATTTATTTCATATATAACAGATAAGAGATTGGATTTTTTTTATCTGCATTACAGATTGGATTACGTAATTGACTGCATCTCACAAGGTTATTTTTCCTTCTAAGAAAGTCCGTCAGTGTCAGTATTGAAGCTGAGCTGGTAAGTAAGCAAGTACACAACTACCAAACTTCATGTACTCTATTGAGAAATATAACCTCCGGGTCTGAAAAATTAAGCCGATGCGAAAGTGCCAAAAACTGCAGTTCCTCAAATGGCCATTTGAGGCTGCAAAAGCAAGTGAATCCCCATAGACCCCCATGTTAAAATGTCCAACTTTACAGCAGAAATAAACATGTTTACAGCCTGGTATTAAGAATGATTTTGTTCTCTATAGCTAATTTCCCTCTTCATGACAACTGTACGGGGGTTTATATAACTCATCTGTTTAAATTTTATTAAGGCTTAAAGTTATGCATAATTAAGGGTGTTGCCGCTTTGAGTGACAGGTGGGTGCTGTCACAGGCAAGTCGCTACCACGGCGACAACGTTGGTTCAGTAACGTAACGTAACCCCGGATTCACAGAGCATAGGTATAGCTGTCGCTAGCAGCTAACATTTTGGTCACCTCAAAAAAAGTCTTGTTCAGCATTTGGTTGTATTAAAAGACCTTCTGAGGAGTCAAATGCTCAGTTTTTTCCAGTAAGTACATTTTGTTTTCATGGTTTCAATCCTGTTTTTCGCTAGCAAAAATTAACATCAGCATCATCACGGTTAACCAAAGACTGTAAATGCACCGTGCTAACCAAGCTAGCAGCTAGCATTACAGTCAGATCCACCCTCTAGTCCAAATATGGTCACTACTGGCTACAAAATAGGAGTCCATTACAGGACTACATCCATGTTACAGTCTATGATTGTTACCAAATCTGCTTCTTACCCACCACAGCTATTAGGGTTTCCTGGTGGTTTTGCTGCATTGTTCTTGTCCACATCTGATTGTAACGTTTGTTCTTGATCACCACTTCTTCATTAATAACACAGTAAATGCAGTAAGAGTTGTTTATTTCTTCTTTTTCCTCTTTTTGGAGTGTTCAGCCTTTGCCCTAATTGCAAGCCGCTGCAATGACTTTGGACAACAGAACAACAAACACATAGTTAATATGTGGTGAGAAATTGAGGTAGTTACAATGTTTTCCTTGAAATATCTTTCTCTGTTTCTCTCTCTTGTGGAAACCTTGTTGCTTTCATCGCAGGCAGATGGTTCATGTTCCCTTGTTTTCTCTTTTTAGCAATAGCAATCGTTCCCCCTCTCCCCTTAATACCACAATAATGAGCTCTACTGCTCTAGCAAAACAATCACTCCCCTTATTCTCAGAGGTAAACAATTCTTTCAGGATTATGGACCAGACTACATGTCACACCCCAGTGGTTCACTTGTAAAGGCTTATTTGAATTATATTTAAAAAAAAAAAAAAAAAAAAAGAAAGAAAGAAAGAAAGAAAAGAATTAAATCCCTGACATTGTTGGCAAACATACAGAGGTAATTAGGAGTCACTAAGCAGTTTACTGAAGATGCAGACACAAAAAGGTTAAATTACAACTTATTGTGTGTGGGGGTGGCGGGTGGGGGGGGTTAGTTTTTGGACTTTTTCTCTAATCTTTGATTTTTGCTGAAATATTGGATCATTTGAACATTTATTGAAATGAAAGCATGTGAGAAGTTTAGAGGGAAAAATCACTATTTGGTGGAGCTGTTAACAACTCATAGACATGTGAAATGTGACCCCGACTACACACTGCTTTTTGTAAGACGTCAAAAGACAAAAAGGTTGGAAACCACTGGTTTCATCTTTAACAATGTGTTGTATTTTAAAAGCTTGTTATATTATCCATTGTGTCAAATCTTCATCTGAAAAGTAACTAAAGCTGTCAAATAAATGTAGTGGAGTAGAAAGTACAATATTTCCCTCTGAAATGTAGAAAGTAGCATCACATGGAAATACTCAACACTGCTGCAGTTATTCATGTCCCCATTGGAAGATGAAACTTAGTATTTTCGACCTCTGACCTTTCTTCCTGTACTGCTGTCAGCTTTAATTTCCATTTGTACACAAGAAGTGTCCACATAAAACGGGCAGGTTGCTGTGATATTCACTGTGCCATCAGTGTGTGAACGACTAGATCTCCTCTGATGGGCAGGTTGGGACCTTGCATGGTAGCCCCTGTATCCATTCAGCATATGAATGTGTGTGAATGGGTGAATGTGATTCGCAGTGTAAAAGCGCTTTGAGTGGTTGGAAGACTAGAAAGGCGCTTTACAAGTACAGTCCATTTACAATGATATGATGGTTGTATTAATGAACGCTAAACACTAATTATGTGGTTTAAAGGAGCAGAGGTTTGCCAGAAGTTACCTGTTGAAGAGCTGAGAATGATTACTTAACGATTTTAGTACTAAAGTACAAGTACCTCAAAATTGTACTTAAATACAGTACTTGAGTAATTGTACTTAGTTACTTTCCACCACTGCATCAGACACAAAGAAGAAATGTTCATGTGCTAGTTTCTGCTTTATTTTCTTACTGACTAATGTTGTTTACCAGCATCTATCTCCAGACAAATGATTACCTGTCCGTAACTCTGGTTTCTAAACATCATGTTTAATAAGGTTCTGTAGTTATGTAGTGAGTGGAGCAGGTGGACCCAAATGCAGGAGACAACAGGCAGGATCAGACGCAGAATATTTAATGATAAACATGAAACACTGAAACACTAACCATAACCGCAGATGACTCGACAAAGACTGAACTGAAAACTGGACTATAAATACAGAGTCTGATTACAAACTGAACACATGTGAGTGAAACAAGACACAGGTGAAACACATGAGGCAATCAACAAAGGCGGGAAAACACAGGAAGTAAAAGGTAACAAAACACAAGGAGAAAACATTTCAAAATAAAACAAGTAATCAGACAACAGGTGACACAACACACGAGCAGACTGGGAGCTGATAAACTGGGGAGGACACTATGAGCAGGGCCGGGCTAACGAGGGTGATGCAGGGCAGGTGAGAGGAGAAGCACATAAACACGGGAGGAGTTAAGGAACACACAAGAGAAATACAGAGAAAAACAAATACAGGCGACACAAGTGCAACATAGAAAACCCAAGAGAACAAAAACACAAAGAGTCCAAAAACAACAGACAAAGTCCAGGCAGGATGTGACAATTGAGGGGACATCCGGCTTTGGATGATGTAATAGGCTAGTGATCTCCTCTCTTCTCATCAGGGTACTTCCAGATCAAAATGGTAGCAGCCAGGTTTGACTCCTGTTGATACAGAATCTTATATTTTTCACAGAACTGTTCCGCTGTAACCAACCAGTCAACAAACCATGTATTTTTTAAATAAGGTTCGAAAGAGAATCAAAACCCATGCCCTATTAAAACAGAGTCTTTACATCCAATATGCCTCCTAATGGTTCAGTCCCCTTGGCTTATTTTCCAAAGTCCTGAGTGCACTAGTGCGCGCTCACAAAAGCAAAAGCTATTCATCACTTTGTTCACGTATTAGTCATCAGGTCCAACATGTTGGGGTAGGCTTACCGTAATACCTGGCTTAGTTATTACAACTTTATTACTATAACACCTGAAAGTGTGTTGTATTCCAGCACTAGTGTCTCCTGCTCTCTTGGTCTGATTAGCTGATTAGCTTAGTTAATGATCGCTGTCTTGCTCTCAGCTCAGGGGGGAACTAAAGGTCCTGAAAGAATGATCAATTAAGGTAGAAGTTATTTTCTGAAGTTGTAAGTAAGACTGATGATATTTTGCCTGAGGCTTTGGGGGGGGCTTTTAACCCTTACAGTCCACACACACACACACACACACTTCCTGAACTGCTGCTTCAAGGAGACAAATCAAATCAATTCACTTGTAAGAACTCATCAGAAAAAATAGAAATAAAACTGCACTGAACTAAAAAGACAGCTCAACAAAGTTAGGTTTGTATAAGAGTATCGCTAAAGGAACACAGAGAACTTCAAGAAAAAGCAAAACCTCATTCAAAATCTCACTGACATTTATAGTAATGTAGATAATACAAATCCAGCCCTGGAACGTAACCTTACTCAAATGTCATTTGGTTCACTCCATGTTTAGATAAGAATGGTAGTTTTTTTAAAAAAACAACAATCTAATAAAATCAACATTTATGCTCTTAAGTTTTCAAACAGAACATGAAGTGGATTTTTGCCTTGCATCCATTCATCGTGCAAATTTGGGATTATTTGCTCAACCAGCCAATTTGTGAGTGTTATTCCTGCCATAGTGTCATCACTTATCGAGGCTGAAGCTGTGATACAGCGTTGAAAGATGGAGATCAGCTAAAAGGGGAAACAAGTGAAGGAGAGAGAATTGAGATATCTGTGTAGTTCCTTAATTTGAGTCTTGGATAGTTATTTGGGTAACCTTACTTAACCTCATGATTACATAAGCACAAGTTGAAATATCTTCAATTCACGCAGATATGTCTTTGCATCTATTTACGTCTTTCCATTGACTTTGTCTGCAATCACATCACCTCTAAAATTCAAAAAATCAACATTACTGTGAGATTCAGACATTAATCTAACAGACCTGTCACATTAATAGCTGTTAGCTATATTGATGAACATTTCAGTAGATTATGTTATAACTACAGAAGTTAAAGAAGCAAAATACATGAAAGTTGGTTTGTGATTGTGGAGAGCTGTGTGTGTGTGCGCCCCTCTGTTAATTAAAGACACATAATTTGAGGCGTTTGTGCTCTCTGCAGTTTTCATTATGGACCAATCTGTGGGCTGAAATGTGGAGAAACGCCTGAAACACTAGAAACAGCTTCACTTAGTTAATCAGACGCAAAACAAGGACAAATTGCACTCAGCCGGGTGGTGACTGAATAAGGGCCGTCATGCCCTGACTTTCCAGTGATCACGGCAGCAGTGATTGTAGCCAGGCGAAGGCATCGTCATGCCGGGCGTGCTCGAGCAGATATTTCAAATGAGAATATCACTTTTTGATTTAAGTGAGAGAGACATCGTTTGCACATACAGGTTGCCAGATCATACAGTCCTCGCTCTAGTCAATGACATCAAGGATGACATTTAGCGTGCCCACTCAAAGATGCCATGCAGTACCTGGCATTGTGAGACTGATGTCAACACTTCAGATTTTTGCATCTGGCTCCTTCTAGACACCCACCACATGTCTCTCTGGGCTCTCACAATCATCTGTCTGCAGGGCCATGTGGGCAGATTCATAAGATTCCCCCAAAACTGATGGGAAATAGAGGAGACAAAGTAAACATTCTTTAATGTTTCTGGCTTCCCTGAATGTTGTGGGTGCTATTGACTGTACACATGTCTCTCTAGTACCACCATGGGACAGCGAGAATGTGTTCAGAAATAGGAGTCATTCACAGTCATTCTATCAACGTACAGGCAGTGTTCGACGGAAATAGTGTCCTAATGAATGTAGTTGCCAAATTCCCCGGGTCTGTGCATGACAGCTACATCTTCAGGAACAGCAGTGTCCACAGAATGGTGCAGAACATGGATGACAACTGCTGGTTAATGAGTAAGAAAGTTTTATTTTAGAAAACATTTGTACTGTAATAATGATGGCAAATGTAGGTAAAAAATATGTGGTTTTGTATTATAGGTGACGGCGGCTACCAACTGCAACCATGAACGATGAATCCAGCGCGCAATCCATCAACGGACAAGGAAGAGGCTTACAACCGGGCAAACATCAGGACACGTGGTGTGACTGAGCGCACCTTTGGCATCCTGAAAAGCTGATTCAGATGCCTGGATCGTAGCGGTGGGGCAATGATGTACAGTCCCCCCATGGTATGCCAGATCTGCTACATCTTCCATAACGTAACCATGAGAGCCAGTCTGCGTCTTGAGGAGCACGAGGATGAGCCTGAAGAAGAGGAGCCACCTTGCCAGATGTGCGAGCAGATGAGGGCAGGCATGTCAGAGAAAACATCATTAAACATTATTTTGGGTAAAATGCTGTGTTTCCATTTTTCAACGTTTCCAGTCGTCCGTTTTTTTTAACGATATTTAAACCTGCTCTATATGAAAAGTGTCTTGAGATAACTTTTGTTGTGATTTGGCGCTAAATAAAACTGATAAGCTGTGTTTTCAGTTGCAAACATCTCGGCAACAGTTCCTCTTCGCTCGACCTAAACAAGACAATCGTCTGTAAATACAATCTGTTAATATTTTAACATCCATACACTCGGCGGCAGCTGTGGCTCAGGAGGTAAACGGGTCGTTCACTAATCGCAGAGTGCTTCACAAACAAAAGCAAATACATCAGTAAAACCCAAACAATCAACACAACTCAACTTATCACCCTGGAAATAGTAGTTCACTAGCCTCACTGATAGGTCACAGTGGGATTTATTTTAGCTTAAAGAACCAGGACCATGGACAGCTCCGCTCTAACTCATATATTCTGTTAGGTTGCAGTGACAGGACACAGTTGCTGGATAAAACTCCCCATACGTCCTCATTTTTGGAAACACATGGGAATAAAAACGAGAGCACAAAGTGAAAGACAAATAGGGTCATTATATAAACGAATAAACAAATCATTTAGTAAACTCATGGGCTTACATTTCCATTCAGTTGAGTTTGGTCATTTTCTTATTTTTTCCTCTCTCTTAATAGCCATCAGGTGGTTTGGATGGAAGTGGCACTCTAGCGGGGCCCTCCTGACGTGACCTCTTACCCCTCACAACCGATGCATTAGACTCAAGCGCAGCAACGATTCAACCCATGGCCCCTATCGTTTCGGTGTGGCTGGCCTGTGTTTGGGCTCTCGAGCCTGAGATGTTTTGGTTCAGGCCTGCCAGAGCACCGACCAGCTGACGTGAGCTACTGGCTATTGACCTGATGCATATGCCTTTCAGCTCAATTTTTTTAATCCCTTTAGGGTTGAGGTAGGGTTGAGGTATATTGTTGCTTTGCAGAGGTTTGTTTTTGTTGTCCAGCATAGAGGAGTTGGTCAGTCTCCTCATAACTGACAGGCACTGAGGCAGATGGGGGGGAGGGTCAATATAGGAAGGGCCAGTCATCAGCTGATCTAAAAAGGGGTGGCACATCTTAATATGTTATATTTTTAATCAAACTAACGCCAGTTAAACATATGAAAGATGTTGCATACAGAAAAGGGCATTTTTGGAACGTAGTAGCCTATAAATACCTTATACCTTACCATTACCTCATGCTAACATGCTCACAATGACAATGCTAACATGCTTATGTTTTATAACATTCGGTAATTAGCACTAAACATAAAGTACAGCTGAGGCTGAATGTCATTGTTCTGCAGGTATTTGGTCATAAACCAAAGTATTGGACAAATTAAAATCAGATGATGGCAATAGATGTTATTAAAAGTTATCCTGAGGGAAACATGAATGTGTGAAACTAATTTCATGACAATTCATCCAATAGTTGTTGAGCCATTTCACTCAAAAGCATGAATATCAACCTCATGGTGGCGCTAGAAGAGAAATCAGAGGATCACCAAAGTCGGTAGGATTTATCCTGCAGGGAACATGAATGTAGGTGCTGAGATATATAAGTCTAAAATCAGTACATGTGTAGAAAATGTTTAAAAATTTATTAAAAAAACAAAAAAATATGATTTGTATATATTTAACTGATTGATTGATTTTATCAGACACACTTGTACAATCTAATGTATCTGATACAACATTATATTCAGTCCATCTTGTTTGTACAGTGAATTAAACTACAGTAGAAGATCACACCGGATCATACGAGTGTATCTAACGTGTGTGTGTGTGTGTGTGTGTGTGTGTGTGTGTGTGTGTGGCCCTTGAGAGCAGACAACACATTTATTCAGTTTCCACAGCTTTAATCCCAACGATGTTGGAGGGATTGATGAACAGACTCCAGATCAGCGTTCAAATGACACCTGAGCTTTTACACTAATACCTGTAATACCCTGAACCTGAAGTCTAATCTTGTCTTCATGACAACCTGATCATGCAGCCACAGTGACACCGGCGCTGTGGGGTTGCACCACAGAGGTCACAGGTTAATTACTTTTTAATGCAAAATTTAACTGAAAGTGAAATGCATTTAAAAATCATTAAGTATTCATTCTCAGATCTTCAACATGTCATTCCTGGCAAACCTCTGCTCCCATTAAAACTCCATAATTAGTGTGTAGCGTTCATTAATACAACCATCACATCATTGTTTAGTGAATGTCACAGCAACCTGCCCGTTTGATTTAGATGTTTCTTGTATACAAGTGGAAATGAAAGCTGACAGCAGTACAGGAAGAAAGATCAGAGGTCAAAAATATTAAGTTTCATCTTCCGATGGGGACACGAATAACTGCAGCAGTGTTGAGTATTTCCATTTGATGCTACTTTATACTTCTACTCCACTACATTTCAGAGGGAAATATTTCTACTTTTTACTGGACTACATTTTTCCTGCAGCTGCAGTTACGTCTCAGATTCAGATTTTACATTCAAAATGTTAAAAATACAGAACATTGTTAAAGATTAAACCAGTGGTTCCCAGCCTCTTTAGCTGCAACTGACTTTTTTTTTTCATAATTGATTAATCTGACAAATGCCGTTACAATTTCCTAAAGCTCAGTGTAACAACCCAAAAGTTTCAATTTGCTATATACAATGGAAAACCCACAAATGCAGCAAATTTATATAAAATAAGTTAATTTTCTGTCGATCGATTAATCAATTGACTAATCCTTGCAGCTCAAGGTCAGCCTGGTCACGCACATCTATTTGTTCATTTTATAGAAACAGCTCTGTATCGTTTAGCCTGCCATGCAGTGCCACAGCGAGTGAGGATGAGGAGGAGGCACTACTGTGGAAGCGAAAATAAAGAAGAAGTAATACACAAAACACTAAAGGTTGCACAACACCAATGACTAGGTGAAAACAACTCCTTTAAAGGAGATTGTTTTTGAAAGTTCTGGTTACAATCTCTGGGAAAACAAAACTTTTACCGGATCGATTTGACCTACGCCGGTCATTGACCCCGTCCAAAAAACATCAGGCCACCAGACAAACAGGAGACACCTGGAAATATTAGGAAAGGGGGGAGCAAAGTACACCACAAACACACATAGCAGACATTACGAAATGTCCAAATGGTGCAGAGACATCTACACCCATTGGTCAAAATCCTAGTGATCATTTTTCTCACCAAAGTACCAAAAACACAGACAGGAAGTCACGTCTGCTTTTGGTATAAATAGGTGTGAAGTTGAAGGAGAGCTGCGTTGGTGATTTTCTGAATTCTTTATGTTCGTGTGTAATGAAATAAACTCCTGTTGGTTGTCTGCTCATCTCTCTGGTCTCAGCGTTTGGTGCTTTTAATATAACCTGATTTGAAACCCTTATACTACCATCCTCCTCGACTTTGTCCTCTTTGTAGACAACAAAAACAAGACGGGGCAGAGCGAGAAGGAAGATGATAGCACCTACGGCCACGGAGCATTCGCTGGACCCAGATCTTGAGACGCTGATCAATATCTACTGACTGTCTTGTGTCTCTATCTACAATACAAACGTCTTTCAGACGACAGTAGATGTATACAGGTTTTTATTGTGAATTACATTTGAAGGCGTGGTGTAACAACAGGTGTGTCACTGCAGAGTCCTTTCAGGCCCAAACCAGTTTCTTCCAGATCAACAATAAGTCGACAGTGAAAAACATTTAAGGATGACTGGACTGAGAAATATTTGATTTGCTATAAACAGCGTCCATAATAAAGAGTGGGAACGCAGAACACCACCACAACACAAACATGACTGTTTTGAACAAAGATATTCCAAAAACATGAAGTCATGATATCAGCAGACTAACTGGTACATTACTGGTTACGTTCTGGTACAGAAACAGGCAGGTTGTTTAATGTCTCCCTGAAGAGAAAACACTCCGTTTTATGTTTTATTGCTCATTATGTGATGATTTATTTAGTAAAATATCCTTAATTGCTGAATAATTTTTTTTCTGGATGAATGATGATAAAGAACTTGAGCTGTGTTTGAGGACAGGAAGCTTTTTTTTTGTGGCTGATTTTATTTGATGCAGAAAACAAAGTTCTTTTTTATTTATTTTTTTTTTTTGAAAAATGTGTTGTTCTTGTCTGTTTGACAAATGTTTCACCACAGCAGCTGTATTTTGGTGTCTTATGAGTCCATGTGGGGCTGGACGCTTAATGTGCATGACACAATAAATAAAGAACTACACACACACACACACACACACACACACACACAGTTGTGTTTCTGTCACTTCGGAGGACATTACATTGACTTACATTTATTTCCTGGAGACTTAACCTAACCTTGACCTCAAACCAAAGTATGCATTCTAAAATTTTATGATTTACATTATGGGGACATGCTGTTGTTCCCCAAAAGTCCCCACAATGTCTGTTAACTGGTTTATGTCCCCACAACATGAGGAATACCTGTCTCACACACACACACACACACACACCATTACTGGTAATGAGTCATGTTCATGTATAGATATGGACATCCACTCTCTCATATCATATGTAGACCTACACACGTACAGGAATTCTCTCTCTCTCTCTCTCTCTCTCTCTCACACACACACACACACACACACACACACACACACACACACACTCCTGCATGTCTGATGCAATCAGGTTAATGATATTAATCCCATGTTTCAGGCGATTACTCAAATGTCCATATGACCCGGATACTGTGTGTATGCCGTGAGCTCACAAAGCTTTATTATCGTCATTATTATTATTGTTATTATTATTATTATTTTATGCGGCGAGATCTCCTTGTCAGATTAAATTGTAATTAAAATGCATTCACCTACATCTGATATCCGGATTATAACAGCACAGCAGCAAAAAAAAAAAAAAACGGGGACAAGCTGTTCTAAAAACATCAGGCCTGCTGGGGATGAAAAGTAAATACATGTACAACTGAGACACAACTTTGTAAACTACAGTTTTTTTTTTTTATTAAAGTTATAATCCTTCAGATTTTTATGAAATCAAACCCAGTTTTTGACACAATTTATGATCAGTATTTTGTCATTAATAAACATGAATTTACAGTGTAATTATACAGGAAACAATGCAGCATGTGTTTCAGTGTTAGTGTTTGTTTATTTGCACATAATATAATCAAATAAATACATACAAACTGGGAAGTATCAAAATTTCTGTAATTTTGCTTTTAAAAAAATTATTTAAGAGATTAATCATTTTTTTAGTAAAATAGTTGAATAACCTCTTATATTGCTTCTGAAAATGTATTTTTTATTGTAAACTGTTTTATAACCTTAATCAACTTGGATAGATTTGTGTATTTATAGGTGCATTTTTTCATTTCTTTTTCCATTTTGTCCCTCCAAAACACTTTGTAATCTCTGGTTTTGATAAGTTCTATATGTAAATAAATGTTATTATTATCAAAATAGTCACTGATTAATACAGTGAATGATAAAATACTTCAACTCTGATTGTAATGCCCTTATAGTCCTGTGTATTTAAAGGTATAATATGTAATTATTCCACATTAAAATGTCTAAAAACAACTAGACCTATGTTATATATGTTGTTGAGTTGTGTGCTTACATTATCCCAAATGTTTCCAACAATGTTCAAACCCAGAGAAATCTGTAATTTAATCAAAGTAACGGACCGTTTCATTTGGTCGCCTGTCGATGGCGTCATACCTCCTCTACCAAAGAGTAAACACGCACAAGATGCACATGGCGGCGCTGTGTTTGTCCGCTACAATGGCGTCTACCAAAGAGTAACTTACACACATACAAGATAATACATCGGCATTGTGGTTGTTCCACACAAACTGTTATAAATGGACTTTTATTCAGTTTTATGCCACATTTTCATGATAAATTTAGGTGGTTTTTAACTATATCTTTTAGCCGGAAGAAGGATTTTAGTCATTGGACATCTGGATCTTAAGTTATCAGAGAAATAAACTGGACAAACGTTAGCAGCAGCTCAGCTAACAGCCACTCCAGGAAGTCCGGTGGTCACCGTACATCGTCGGAGAAATATTGATTTTTTTAGGTGAAACAGCTTTAATTAGTATTTTAACGATTTTAATCTGCGTGTACGTTTGTTTCTGGAGAGGAGGAGACCTCTGTGGATAATTCAGCTCCCGGTAAAAACATCCCGAACGATTAACACTGGAGTAATCCTATCCAGGAGAAGCTGGTTATTTAACAACAAAGACAACAACTCCCATGATCCCTTGCTACTTCACACCGTCATCACACTCCATCTTTTGTTATTATTTTGATTGAGACGCCTAGCGACTGATATTACATATTTTGCGTTTAAGTTAGTTCCTATAATGTAATTTCAAAGTTTATTATGGAATATGAGTTAGTAGTTTTTAGTAGTTATTAGTTTGCACAGACTGTGACAAAGAGTAAATTGTAATGTCTATGGCCAAATCATTTTTGTACAACACATTTCAAGCAATAATGTTGTGGCTAAAATGTCAAACTACAGTGATAATGAACAGAATCTGTATTTTTCCTTCATAATACTCTCGTGTCTCTTCAGTTTTTGTATCTCACTGTGTTTCAATCTCCTCTGTGCTGTTTCTACGCGAGTTCCTGTCCTCCCAGTCAAAGGCTGCCATGTTGCTCTGACTCAATCATTTGTCTGCTCTATTCAGCAACTGCCAAGAACAGAATATCTCAGACAGAAAATTTGGTCTTGCAAGTTTGCAAAAGCAACAAAAGGACACGACAGCTCCGGGGAGGAAAATACACAGAAGCCAGTCAGTCGAGTTCAACGGTTTAAGAGTTTTCTCCGAAGCACAAGGTGGAGAAACTTAAGATGTAACACTGCGAGCAAGCTCAGTGTTTCTTCTTTTCTATAAATAAGACAAAAGAAGTGCAAACACAGCAGAATAAGATAATAAAAAAAAACAAGGAATTTAAAACTGCAAGTGGAAAAGATAAGAAGTGAACCAACTAAAAGGAAATTGATTAAAACTAATCAAGTGGCAGCTCTACTGATTTCTGCAAGAAACACAAAACACAAAGCAAAACAGCTCCAGGATTCATTCTCATACTGGGTAAAAAAAAAAAAAAAATCCATGCAATGGCAACTTCCCGCCATTTTATTTACCACATTAAAAGTCTACATTGCACTTATCACACTCCTCTCTTTTCTCATTATTCACAATTTTCATCATGCAACTTTCATATTGCCTCATAATGCATTGTCTCACACATTTACACAATTGATTAGCGCTCACAGGGAAGTCAGAGCTAAATCTGATACTGTTAAGTTCAGGGATTCATCACCCTCAGCTCTGCAGCAGTGTTTCCATTTAAAAAAAAAAAAAAAACGTTTCAGAGGTGTGTTTGCCAGCTGGAGGCCTGCAGCACATTGACAGAATCAGAATATTTATTATACTGTTAATGATTGAATGTCTTGTGCAGCGTTGTAGAGATTCAGTCATCCTGTCCAAAAATGTTGAGGTGGAGTTTTGTTAACTGGTAATGTGAGACAGACTCTGGCCACCAACTATATTTCTGACCTCTGGACACCTAATGAGCATGTATGTAACTGCAGGTTCCTTACATATCTGAATATACACATTAAGGCGCAATATAGGACACAATGACACACAGCTAAGCATAATATAATGTGGATCCTTATCTCCTTTTTTTGCCCTCAACAAAGGATTCCTCAGAAAGAGCAAGACATGCAGCAACTTGTCCCCAAATCTCTTAATTGATAAATCCATCAGGTCCTGGAGCTTTTGCGTTTTGCGTATTGTAAAGGGCTGCTCTGGTTTCCACCGTAGACAGAAGTTCTTCTGATTGCTCCATGAATGTTTCACTAACTTCAGGTAAATTTGTGCTCTGAAAAAAATCAATCGAGTGCTGATGGGTCATGGACCACCTCAGAAGTATAGAGAGAGGAATAAAAGATTATAAACTCATTATTAATGTCCTGCTCATCATTATAAATCTGAGATTTGTGTTTAAGGATGCTTGTGATCAGAGTAGAGGCCGTCGTATCTGAATGTTCATACAGGCTAGAGAAAGATTGAAATAGTAGCTGTTCTGTACGGCGGATGGTCATCATATGAAACTCTGTCTGCAGAGTTGACCTCTCCTTGAAAAGTTTAGGAGTGGGAGCAGTTGAGTATTTATAGTCAAATTGTTGAATTTGGTCAGAGAGATCTTTAAGATGCCGTTTCCTAGTAGTCCTGCCCTCTGAAGAGGCATATCAAATAATCTCTCCTCTTAGACAAGCTTTAAGGGATTCCCAGAGAATGGATTTGCTAACATCTGGCGTATCATTTATGGACAAGAAAATATCAATTTGTGTATTGATACAGGTAACAAATGCCTCATCAGCAAGTGAGATGTTGTTAAAATGCCAAGGGTCCATGGTCAGAAACGACATGTCGTCATACGTGCCATCTCTAGAAAATAATCAATGCGAGTATAGGAATGATGCACAAGACAATGAGTAATGTCTTAAATCAGGATATAGGAAACACAAGGGATTAGACATATTATACATCTGTAGAAAGGAATTAATAGTCTTCACTGATCTTCTTACATCGTAGGAAGTGTTAGAAGAGGAATCCAATACCGGGCTTAACACACAGTTGAAGTCTCTCCATAGAATAAGCCTGTGTGTGTGTTGAAGTTACGTAGTGAATATATGATAATATGATGATGAATAACACCCTCGGTGTTCTAAAACAATTAACTGTAATATTGTCATCATTACTCCTGGTCAGCAATGAATTAGCCATGATCATCAGAGGTTAATAAGGGATTGACTGCTGACACCATCACACACACACACACTGACACAAAATATGTAGTGATACGTGCAAACATAAAATACATACCCCCACAAATTACTACTCCCTGAACACACTCGGTACTTTTCAATTACGCTGCTGTATGCAGAGACAAACGGCGCTCCTTAGTGTGTTATAAGTTTCAGTTGTCACAACTACAGAAAAACTAAAATCCCCACCATCAATATCCAAATATAAATTAGAGATCAGCTCATGATAAAATAGGAAACAAAAAAAGAAAAAGAAATAGCAGTCTCGTCTGAAATGAGGATAAGAAGTTACCTTTGTAGGCTATATGTCAAAATGTAAACATACTGGTACCATAACTTGGCCAAGACTGGGTCCAGTCCAGACAGACTTGTGATCACAAACTGATCAGCAGAATAATGATCCCTTAAAAAAATGTCCCTTTCCTGCAAGAAAAAGCCAAAGAACTTTAGTCCACGCTTCACCAGATTGCAGGACATGGATGCAACAACCACTTTCTTCTTTACTTTAGAGAAGTCAGTTGTTCGGAGAATTAAAATGGTGCGTCTTTGTCTCCTGATGGAAAGGTGACCTGCAGATTCAGCTGAGATGAGGAAGCATGCAGTGGACTCCTACACAGACTTTTTCAGGGCAGGCAGCTGTGATGTGGACTCAGCTGAGTCTAGAGGATCAGGACACCTTAAGCTCGCACATAACTCTGGATGAACTGACCACTACCAGGCAAAGCTCCAGGAATAGACAGCTTACCATCAGACTTCTGGAGGGTTTTGGGACAGGAACTACTGGACGTTTTTAAAGAGTGTATAAAAAGACACTTCCTGCTCCCTGTAGGCATGCAGCTCTCTCTCTGCTGCCTAAGAAGGGAGATTTAATCCCTTTTAAAAAAACTGTAGACCAGTACCTCTTTTATGCACAGAATATAAGATTCTCTCCAAGGTTTTATCAAACACTGAAAATCTTTATTGAACTGTTGATAGTTGATGCAGGTGCAGATCAGTCCTACTGTGTTCCAGACACTTCTTCTATGCTGGATAATTTATTTCTGAGATGTTTGATATCTGTAAATTATATAATATCAATGTTGGTATTATATCTATTGATCAGAGGAAGACTTTTGACAATGTAGATCATGCTTTTCTTTTTTCTACCTTGCAGGCTTTTGGTGTTTGGGGGGGCAGCGGCAGGGGGGGGGGTTCCTGTCCTGAGTAAAGCTGTTTGCTTTGTTGTGCTTGTTGTGTAGTGAGGGTGGGGGGAGGGTTGAGCTGTCGGGAGCAGGCCCCATCTCAGGCAAGATTTACAGCATGGCCATCGAGCCTCTTCTGTGCAGGTTCAGGCTGACGGGTCTCTCTTTGCAAGAGCTGGCTTCAGCCCTCCTGTTGTTGTATCAGTATACACCAACAATACAAATGTATTTATCCGGGAAGGGAAGGGACACCTATGTGAGGATGGTGCTCATTTATTACAGCTCAGCGTTCAACACCATAGTGACCTCCAGACCTGTAAGTAACTCAAGGATCTCGGCCTGAACACAGCACTGTGTGACTGGTTCCTGGACTTTCTGATGGACCGCCTCCAGGTGGTGAGAGTGGACAACTGCACCTCTTCTCCACTGACTGTCAGTATGGGAGCGCCACAGGGCTGTGTCCTCAGCCCCCTCCCATATTCCCTCTACACCCAGGACTGCGTGGTAACACAGGCTTCAAACACCATCGTGAAGTTTGCGGACAACACAGCAGTTGTGGGGTTGATCTGCCGCGGTGACGAGATGACCTACAGAGACGTGACCACCCGGGAATAGTAGTGCCAGGACAACCACCTCTTCCTGAACGTCTCCAAGACCAAGGAGGTCATTGTGGATTACAGGAATGGAGGGGCACTCACCCCTCAGTCACCATCAACAGCACAGTGGTGGTGAGGGTGGACAACTTCAAATATATGGGAGTTAACATCCATGAGTACCTGACGTGGGCTAGCTACACCACCACTGTTGTTAAAAAGGCTCAACTGCATCTGCATAGCCTCAGGCACCTGAAGAAATTTGGCCTGAGGCCCCAAATCCTCAGTGACTTCTACCAGGGCACCATAGAGAGCCTGCTGGCAGGCTGCTTCACCACCTGGTACAGCAACTGTACCATCATGGACCGCGAGGCACTGGGGAGGGTGGTGTGACCTAAGACATCACCTGGTGTGAGCTGCCCAGTCTGCAGGAGCTGAACACCCAGCGCTGCCTCAGGAGGTCCCTGATGGTCATTAAGGACCCAGCACACCCACACACAACAGCCTGTTCTCCCTGCTGCCCTCAAAGAGGAGATACAGGACAAATCATGCACCAGCAGACTGAGGAACAGCATTTTTCCTCACACACACACACACACACACACACACACACACACATAGAGAGGAGTCCAATGTAACCATCTGTGCAATACCTGATTAATGATTATATATGCACCTTTATTGCTTTTACACCTTTTATTGCTGTTATACTTTTTATTGCTAGATATATTCTCTGTTTATATTTATTGCTTTTATACCTTTTATTGCTTTTACCCCTAATTGCTATTTATATTCTGTTTTTATATTTTTATGCCTTACATATGGATGACTTACAATGAAGCCTCCCAGCCAAAGAATTTCACACCAGTGTACTTGTACAACCAGAGTGACAATAAATATCTTGCATCTTGAATCTTGATCAGGGAGATGTCCAGCCGTTAAAAAAAGCTTGGTCTTATATGAAAAACTTCTTCATCCAGGGTTAACTGGGGAAAAATGAGGCTTGTTTGATGGGTCAGTGGAGCTTCGGGAGCACTCCTGGTCTTCCTGGGAACCTTAGGTGTAGAAAACAGGACAGTGAGAAGTAAAGACTTTCAGAGGCAGAACTGGGAGGGAGTGCTGGTGAATCTAGATGCCAAGTTGTCTAAATGGAAATGGTTGTACTCCAGCTGTCCTACAGGGGAAGAGCTCTGATAGTCAACAACCTGGTCGCCTCATCTCTATGGCACAGACTCATCATTTTAGTACCACTGCCAGGCCTTGTGGAAGAGGTGCAGTGGCTTCTGGTGAACTTCTTCTGCTCTGGTCAGCACTGGCTGGGGGTGTCGGCCCTGTATCTCTCTGTGACAGAGGGAGGACAAGGACTTAAAGACATTCTGTCCAGAACTGAAGCCTTCAGACAGCAGAGAGGCTGCTGTATGGCTGCGGTCACTACTGGTTGGCTCCTGCACAGCTGCTTCTCAGGAAAGCTGGCTGGCTTGGGCTGCATAAAAAGCTTTTTCTGCTTAGATCATCTGAAGCAGACTTGACTAGACTTATACCTTTTTACAGCTTTGTGGTAGATGCCTGGCAGATGCTGAAGGTCACACAAACTCCTGACTTCAGACTGGGAATGTGGCTTTTTGAGGAGCCACTGTTTTATAATGACTTTCTTACAAATACCACACTTTCCTCTGCTACATGAAGGATTAAGTTTGTTGAGGCTGGTTTCAATACAGCCGTGTGAAGGTGCTGAACTTTTGCTCTCTGGCAGAAACCAAGGAGTCAGGGTGGAATGAGGTTTTTGCTTCAGACTGTACCCCTAGGGAAACATTGGAGCATTTATTGGTCTTTTGTCCTCAGTTGGTGGGCTTATTTAGAGCACTGCTGGAATGGATGGAAGCTTTAGGAGAGAAATCCTCTGTCCCCTTGTTTGTTTTTGGGGCCTAAATATGCAGTAAGAAAAAGACTGACTCTGGTTCTAGTCAATTTGTTGTTTGGAACTGCTGGAAGACCAGAAAGAATCAGATGTTGGGTCGGAGCTGGACTGATGTGGTGCAGAGTCTGAAGGGTTTGATTGCGTTTTGACCAGTAATCTGGACTCTTTCAGGGCTCTGTGGGGGATCAGACAGGTTTAATGTTCACTGAGGGAAGATGGTTCACTGGTCCTTAATTTTTAATTTATGGCTTAAAAAGTCTGTGTGTGTGTGTGTGTTTGTTGTGTGTGTGTGTGTGTGTGTGTGTGTGTGTGTGTGTGTGTGTGTGACAGAGAAGTGTTTTGTGTAAATGATATTTGATGGAGCTGCAGTAATGACGATAACACAAACTATACAATCATATTACAACAACAATAACAATACAAAACGGCATGAAGAACAAGAGAGGCTATGGAAGGTAAGTAAGAGTAACATAAGATATAAACAGAACAAATTAATTATTCATTGACAAACATTAATTATTAGCCATGTGTGACAGGGGGCTCACAGAGCTGTGGAGCTCATGGCAGACTGCTGCCAGTCTACAGCAGTCCTCCTTCTCTCACTGCAGGACCGGAAGTTTCTCCGAATCATTTAGATAGAGGAACGCTGGGGATATTTTTATTACTTTTGCAAAATATTGGTTGCAGTGAGTTAGGAAGTGCAGCTCTCTGGTCACAATAAGAACACAACCTCTCCTCTCTGGGAAGCAGGTCTGTCTGTGCCGACCTTCTTCCTCTGCCAGGTTTTGCTCACTCAGTCTGTACTTAGTCAGTGTTCTCCTCAGTTTTGTATCAGACACTGTTGTCAGGTAGGTTGCCACAGTGTACTGTCTGTTTAGGGATATGTATGTACTCACTTTGTTCTGAGATTTTGTTATTTCTATCCAGAAATGTAAATACTGTATATTTAACAGTAGAGGATATTGAGTTGGAAGCTCTTCTCTGCATCTGGAGGATACTTTTGCAGAACTCTGCATGCAGGATTTCAATGGGATGTTTGTCCCATTTTTTCCAGTCTTTCTCAAGATTTCTTGGATCTTATGAGTCTTTTAGTTCAAACTAAATTGTTGCAGGTGCCACACACTCTAAAGGCCATACTTTAGATCTGGTACTCACCAGTGATTTCCTCCCCATCATTGTGAACCTTGTTGACTTTTATGTCTCAGATCATATTGTTTTTAATGTTCCTTTATCTCCTCCCACTGGTAAGCCTCGTGCCCCTGTCCTGTCACGTGTTCTTAATGCTGATTCTACCAGTAATTTCTGTAACGTTTTCTCTAACACCTTAACCTCAAACTCTTTTATGCAGCAACAGTGCCTGGATGCTCCGGCTAATTCTTTCAACAATATCTGCCTTTATACCCTTAACCATATTGCTCCTCTCAAAAT
This sequence comes from Thunnus maccoyii, assembly GCF_910596095.1. Taxonomy (NCBI): domain Eukaryota; kingdom Metazoa; phylum Chordata; class Actinopteri; order Scombriformes; family Scombridae; genus Thunnus; species Thunnus maccoyii. The sequence continues at coordinate 36,041,883 of NC_056535.1, read as the reverse complement.
CAGAAAGAAAAAGCATAATCCTTCTCCACGGCTCAATGAGCACACTCAGGCCCTCAAGAGACAATGCAGAAAAGCTGGATGAATATACTTTTTTAGGGTTATTGATTCTGTTGTGAGCGGTTCCTCTACCTCTAATACTGTTCTCAGCACTGAATTAGAGGAGGAATTTCTAATTATTTTGTTAAAAAGGTGGAGAATATTAGAGCTCTGATTGTTTCAGACATGCGATCCTATCTGTCCCCCCACTCAAACTGTGCAATGCTGACTCAATTTCAGCCAATTTCCCTCTCAGTCCTCGAAAACCACCATCTCTCATATTAAATTCTCTTGACAGTTTAATATTATTCGCTCTAAACTTTTAACAGACGTATCGCCTACTGTCATCCCCTGCATTTTGTCAATTAATAATTGCTCCTTGGCCACTGGTATTTTATCCTTCTTATTTTAAACATGCAACTGTGCAACCCATGTTAAAGAAACCTAACCTTGACCCACTCATCTTCAGCAATTACCAACCTATTTCTAAAATATTTTTCTTATCTAAGGTGTTGGAGAAAGTTATTGCCTCTCAACTGATTGCTTACATGAAAGTTAATAGCATTTTTGATAACCATAACTGTGATTTTAGAGCTCTACACAGTACTGAGACGACCTTAGTTATGGTGACAAATGACTTACTCCATGCTGCAGATAAAGGCGAAAGCTCTAGACATGAGTGTGGCCTCTGATATAGTAGACCTCAACCTCTCAACTTATTATGCTCATATCTGTCTAATAGAACCATTTCTGTTGTAGCTGGAAATTCCCCATCTTCTGTTTCCCATTTTCAGTCATGGCGTTCCTCAAGGGTCCATCTCCTGCTCCCCTGCTCTCCTTTTATATGCTGCACCTGCGTCAGGTCATTGATAAACATAATGTACGGTACGATGTTATGCTGACGACACCTTGTTATATGTTGTAAGGGAAATTCCACTTACAACTTCAATTTCACTATTAAATGATGTTTAATTTCCACTATGTTTAATTATTCTAAATCTTAAGCATGTAAACATTAACTGAGAGAGCTTCCACTGTGAAAGATGTCTTAGTCTCTGAGAGTGTGAACAAAGAATAACTGTTCATAAAGGCCGAGACTAAAGGTGCAGATAACGTGTGAGATGGTGTCAGGTGTCTCAGCAGCTGCGGAAGCTCCACGGGAAAGAGAAATATGATACAGGCTGGCTGTTGTATCCTAATTACTTCTGAGAGTGACTGAATGTTTGTAGCTATCATGCCAGGTGGCTATACATCTGTACGTTTCACCTTGCCTATTCGCTCTTTGTCTAACACTGAGCCCGTGTGCATGCGTATTAAAAGTGTAATAATATTATACAAAATCTTTTTCTCATTCCTCTTTGTCAGAGTCCCGTTACAATCCACTAATCATAGCAGCCTAACCGACTTACTGCCTGCCTTTCCGATATCGATTGCTGGACTTCTCAAAACTTCCTCAAACGTAATGACGACAAAACAGAAATTCTCTTGTTTGCTGCACCCAGTTCTTCCAGTCAGATAGTCTCCAATCTTGGAGCCCTGTTACATAACATAAAGACAACTGCAAGAAATTTGGCTGTTTTATTTGATTCTGGCCTTTGTTTTTCTGACTAAGTAAAGAAGGTTGTTCAGTCATGTTTATTTGAACTTAAGTTAATTAAAAAAAAATAGATCCTTCTCATCCTTTGAAGATTTACACAGGGTTGTCCATGCCTTTATTTTTTCTCTTCCAGATTTCTGTAATTCCCTCCACACAGGTATTACACACTGACTATCACTGGTTCAAGAGGATGAGATCATATAACTCCAACTCCGGCCTCCCTGCTGGCCTCTGGCCTTGTTCATGTTCGCATTGATGTTAAAATTTCATTGTTGACCTTCAAGCCTTTACATGACCAGGCCCCTAATTACATCAAAGATCTACTAACCCTCGTATGAGCCTGCGTGCCCTCTCAGATTGGCTGATAGTGGCTTACTGGTTGTTCCCAGAGCCCGACTGCTGACTAACTATCAGGCTGGAATGACATACCCGTTGAGATTAGGTTTGCTGAATCTATCACTGCTTTTAAATCTCCTCATAAAACATTCTTTTTAAGAAAAGCTTTTACCGCTGGGTGAATTTTATTTTATTTTGTTTTATTTATTCATATTTTATTGTATTTTATGTTTTTGTGAAGCATTTTGTAACAATGTTAAGAAAAGCGCTATATAGATATAGTTATTATTAGCTTATCAGCTGACTGAGTTTTGGGTTTTTAGTGCTTTGAATGGAAGTGTGTCTTATGGACTTGAATTTAGATGTGCCCAAAATGTTATTACCCATTTTTGTATGTTTAACTGTAATGAGAACGTCCCAGTTCTGCTTGGCAGGCATTATTCGGTGTTTTCCTTTGAACATTTAGAGTTCTTTGACAGAATTCAGTGTGGAGGGCCTCTGAGCGGGCCCCAGACCTCACGTCCATATAACTCTATTGGTAAAATTATTGGATAATTGGAATGTTAATGCTGAATAACTTACAGGAGGGCTTTAAATCAAAATCCTTCGCATTTGATTGGGCCGCTAAAAAAGTGGGCAGGGCTTATTAGAGTTGATCAGATATGGAGCTATAAAGGTCTCCCACACCTGCTGTTCGATCAGGAGGACGAGGGAGAGATGAATGAATCGGACCTCAGCCACATTCTTTTTGAAATGAAAAAGTTTTTCCCCCACTGATATCCAAACACACATCTCTTCCTGTCTCTCTCCATATCTACTACGACCCTCAAACAGTGTAGTGTGGTTTTATATGAGCGGTGTGACATTTGATTGGATGAATTTTTGTAAACACCCCTGAGGGCAGGATGAGTCATCAAACATTTGAAACCATTTTACAGGAAGATAAAAGACATAAAAAATACTCTGATACTGATTTTCTGACATATATTTGACATATAACAAGAGATAAATGAACACTGAACACAGTAACTCAGGATTAAACCTGGGGAAATGTATTTTTTCATTTCATGGGGCCTTTAATCTGTCTGTGATCTGAGAGGGGGGGGTTTGTGCTCTGACAGTGAAAGCACTGAATGAGGAGGGGTCCATATCTGAGACGGTATAGTCAACTACATTCATCCCAAGAGCTAAGCAGTAGGTGAAACGTGCCAAACTGTCCCCCTCTGATCCTCCCATTTAACATATACAGGCCTGAGGCTCCTTCCCATGTCTGTTCATTGCTTTGTCAGGGTTGCTCCTCATGGCTGTGGGTGACTGTCTGAATATATGTTTATCTCCTGTGTGGTCTAGTTTCTAAGTCTGTTTGTGCATTGAAGTCCCTACACAAGTATTTTGCCTTTGGCTTGAAAGTGACATATCTCTTCATGGTGTGATGACTGCACACAGATATAAATCTACCTTGCAAATGTCTATGTGTTTTATCATTTCATTTTTTTAGCCAAATGTGGTTTTGCTTTGTTTTACGGTCGTGATGTGTTTGATGAGATCAGCTGTGAGCCACATCTCCATCCCCCTGAGTCTCTACCATGGTGCACTGTGCTCAGCTTAACTGAAGGCTCTGTGATTTCACTGCAGCCTAAAGGGACACTGACTGCATCAGATCGACACCACGTTTCTAATACAATCAAAATATCAGTATCCTTTATGTTATTTAAGAAGTCAGGGTCTGTGCTCTGAGGCTGTAGTCAGACCAAATCAGGTGGTGCAGTGAAAACACCAGTCCTCCCCTTCATTTTAATGGGGGTAATGTGTTTCGGCTGCGGCCGGAAAGTTGAGCCAGAGTCAGCTTTTGGAGAAACGCAACCCGACATCAATGCAGCTGTAGGCTGCGGTGGCCAATCACAGCTGGAGATCAGACTGATCAGAGTTGTAAACTCTGCCATGAGGGAGCACAAAGACATCACTAGGATTAGGGGAGGACATTTCTCTTCATATGATAACATTAAAAGTAAAGTTAGACTTTGCTGTCGGCTTCTCGACTCATTTTAGAAAAGACGAGAGAAAAACAGAGAGAGCTGAGAGCACCAGAGAGAGAGAGAGCAGCTGTGGTCGAGCAAGGTAGAGAGTGAATGAGGAGAGGGAGCGCTGGTAGCGAGGAAGTCGGTGAATCAGATCAATAAAACGTTATTTTCTGATTGTTTCACAGCAGTTACGTTCTAGAGTACAAATAAACACACCCACAACCCCCCCACACCTCCGCTCGACCCTGCAGCTGAACGCCGCACCGCTGGATTTGAGAATTAATACTTGTGTGTGTGTGTGTGTCTCTCTCTGAGTGGTCGCGTGAGAGCTTCGTCATGCTAAACACTGATATGGAGTTTACCAAACTCACCAGAAAACATGGCTTTAAAATCTCGCCTGGTTTTCCTTGTTCAGTGGAGGATTGTAGTTTGGTAGTTAGAGAGGTACCGACAAAAAGAGTCACGATTTCAAACACTCCGCTGTTTATTAATAATGAGTTTTTGATAAGAGATCTGTTGAGACATAGAAATGTAGTTTCACCGATCAGGAAACTGCCGTCTGGCTGCAAGTCGCTGCTGTTGAAACATGTAGTTTCACACAGACGGCAGGTGTATATATATATTATCTTGAATAAAAAGGCAAAAGAGCTGAATCTGGTTGTTAATCTGAAGGTTGAGATTATGTAATTTTTGTAAACTCTGGGAGAGTCGTTTGTTTTTGTGCATGTCCTGAGAAACTCTCCTCTGTTGACAAAACGCAGAGTGAAGACGTGAAACAAACAGAATAAAACCAGTTCAGAGTCCAGGCGACAAGGACAAAACTGAAACACCCAAACAGAGTGAAAAGTCTGAAAAAGAAAAAGAAAAATGATGAAGAACAGGCAGAAGTAGAACAGGCTGCAGCACCAAACACTACAGGTAAAGCTGCTGAAGGTGTAGTGTTGAGCAGCAATGAGGATTTGATGGAGGAAGAAAATATCTGTAAGGTTCCTGTACCGAAGAGAAAGTAGACAGCTAATACGAGTGGCTCTCCAGCCAAAAAAGGAGAAATAACCAGGGGAGATGCAGGCAGCAGGAGGTACAACTGTCAGAAGCTGAGTTAAGTATGGAGGAGGAGGAGGAGGAGGAGGAGGAGGAAGACGACTGTGGTGCAGAGAGCCAGATTCACTCTGTTGCTACACAGCAAGAGAAGAATTATGATACACGACAGATCAAGAAATTCTTCCAACAGACATAAAATGAAAAATGTTAAAATTGAGTTTGCAGATAAAGAGATGTTTCTACATGCTGGTAAATCCCAGATGAGCAACAAAAAAAAAGGGAGGATGCAGCGATCTACAGGTTAAAGAAAATAGTCCTGAAAATCAAACAGGAACTACAGCATGAAGAGTCAGTAGCAGAATAAGACGGATTATCTCTCGTTCTGGTTAATGTTGTTTGTTTTCTCACATCAGTCTCAATGAGCGACTTCAAAGTCTGTACACTTAATGGAGCGAGAGATGTGAGAAAGAGAGCATGTCTTTTTGAACTTGTAAAGCTAAAGTTCATTAACGTCATGTTTATCCAGGAAACAGAGCGACAGCATGACGGAGACTGACTGGAAGAAGGATGGTGAAGTTATTTAAGTAAAACCAGTAAAGTAGTGGCACTCCTCTTTTCTAAAAACTTCCTACCACAGTCTTATGCGGTAGAAGAAATAGTGAAAGGTCAATTGATGGTAGTTAGAGCCAAATATGAGTCCTTTTGTAAACATATAGGCTCCAAATGTAGGGCCTGACAGAGTTCAGTGTGGTTTTATGTCAGTGTGGGCCTGAAGAGCTTTTATATCTGGAAGTAGATTTTAACTGGTAGACAGGAATCATATTGAACCCCATGCTGCCTCCAGACATGCAATCAAGCAGCCGACAGAAACTCAGTTTATTTGATGTATGGAGGAAGATGCATGAGGAAGATAGACAGTATATGTGGGTTCACTGTAGAGAAAACTCTTTTACTATGGAACAAGTAGATCGTTTTTATTCTTTTAAGCATCATTTTAGTATTTTTAAAGAATGTAGGATTCGGCCTGTAGGGCAGATGTTTTTTCAACATGCAATGTTTTTATAAGTCAAACAAAAGTCTGCTTATTGGCATTTTAACACTGTTCTGTTATTAGATGCACATTTTAAAGAACATTTTTATATTTTTGGGGGATTTTTTTTTAAAACTAGGAAAAGTGAGTTTACATGGTTGAAACAGCGAGGGGGGGGGGGGGGGTTGTGTGAAGGTACAGATTAAGCAGCTTTGTCAACAGTACCCTCTCAATGTCTCTCTTGACATCACCAAATCTATGAGGGATCTAGAGATTGAAATAGTGGAGCTGCAGAGTTCTGCAGAGTCCACAGGAAACCGAGGCTGCTTTGAAGACCTTAAATCCAAAAAAAGACATGCTGGCTGACCTGCTGGGCGTTAAGGCAGTCTGGTTTTGCTCTCAGAGCGCTGCTCTGATGGACTTATCTTTGAAGATTTTCTTCAGCCTGTAAAAGAAGAACGGTTAGAGCAGGTTCATCCACACTCCGCGATCGATTACAGGACAGCTGCTGACTGAAGCCACTGAGATCCGGCAGAGAGCTGTGGACTTTTCCTCTCCTCTGTACAGCAGTCAGTACACTGAGGATGAGCGGGTGTTTGATTCTTTTTGCAGTGGGCTTCCCAGAGTCTCAGAGGGGACCAACAAGGAGTTGGTGGGTCCTCAGACCTGCAGAGCATGCAGGGGGGGAAGCTCCTGGGACTGACCGACTCCTACTAAAGTTCTATACGGCTTTTTGGACTGAACTGTGTGATGACGTCACTGAAGTCTTCACTGAATGCCTTAGTGACTCATCTTTGTCCCAGAGCTGCAGGAGAACAGTTCTTACATTGTTGCCCAAAAAAGGCGACCTACAAGATATGAAGAACTGACGACCGGTCTCTCTGCTGCATGCGGATTACAAACTGCTCTCCAAAGTTCTTTCCAACAGACTGAAGATGATAGATCAGGTCATCCACCAGACCTAAACCTGCTGTGTTCCCATCATGTCAATTGTTGACAATGTGTCACTAATTCGGGATGTTTTGGAAGTCTCTGGTTCAGGGTTAGGGTTAGGGTGGTTAGGGTTAACCCTTTGATGCTAGTCTGGTTTCTTTGGACCAGGAAAAGGCGTTTGACCGGGTTGAGCACCAATATCTTTGGAAAGTGTTAGAAAGGTTTGGCCTCAACCTTGGACTTATTGCCAAGATTAAGGTTCTGTATGAACCTTATATCAATGATCTGTTTTTACCTGATTTCAACACACAAGTTTTATCTGCATATGCAGACGATATCGTTGTCCTTGTAAAAAAAAAAATCAAGATGATGTAAATTTGTTTGGAAAGTTTGTAAAAAGATTTGGAACAATCTCGACCGCTAAAGTAAAAGAGAAGCTTTGACAGTTGGAAGGTGTCCTCATGTCTACCTCAGCTGCCAGGAGGGATAAATTGGAAGAAGGGGGGGGGGGGGGGGGGGGGGGGTTCAAGTACCTAGGAGTGTTTTTAGGAGATGAAAAGACTGTTGGGAAAAACTGGGAGGGAGTGGTGGAATAGATGGAGGGGAGATAAACAAAGTGGAAATGGCTGCTGCTATAAATATCTTACAGAGGAAGAGTTTTAATTGTTAATAACTTGGCAGCCTCCACCCTCTGGCACAAGCTAGCACGTATGGAATCCCCCGTTGGATTGCTACAAAAAGTACAGTCTATTCTGGTGAACTTTTTTTGGGGGGAGGGATAAACTGCACTGGGTACCACAGAATGTAATATACCTATCAAAAGAGGAAGGAGGGCCGGGTTTAGTGCATCTAGAGAGCAGAGTAGCAGCTTTTAGACAACAGTTCATACAGCGTTACCTGGAGACCATCATGAGCTGTATTTTAAAGAACATACAGGACTTGGGTTTAGAAGCCTCTTTGTTTTTATTAAACTGTGGTTTTTAAGAGTGTGCATTACCTGCCCCCTTTTTTTTTATCAAGGACTGTTCAGAGCTTGAACTCTTTTTATGAGGTGCAGACTGGAGCCTACAGTATCATTGTTTTGGTTCCTAGAGGAGCCTCTAATCCACGGGGCCACGCTGGACATTCAGAATGACAGCAAACCTGGTCTCACTCGGAGACTATGCTCAGCTGTAACTGTTAAACTTAAGCATATCGTGGATGCTGCAGGTCTGACTGACTTCGTTGCTGGGCTTGAGGGACATTCTGAATGCCTGGATTAAAAGATCAAGGGTCTCAAAATAGACCAGACCGGACTAACGGGACCTTTACTGGTCTCTTATTTGGCTGCTAAAATGGACCTTTACATGTTAAATGGGAAAGTCTTGTACAAGTGTTGTGTTGTAGCCTTGAACAAAAGAATGCTGAATGAGAGAAAGGACACTGTATGGAGAACAAAGTTAAAAGTGGTCGATGAACAAAAGGTCAGGTGACCTGTAGTGGAGGATCCTGCAGGGAGTGCTGGCAGTCAACAACTTCATTTCAAAAATAAATCCAACTGTATCCGTTAAGTTTCCTTTCTGTCGGTCGCCTGAGACGCTCTTTCATTGTTACATAGAGTGTAAAAGACTTCAGCTGCTTTTTTAAGCTCTAAAAACCGTTTTCTCACATTGTAATGAGAAATAGACTGAAGTTGTTTTTATCTTTGGCGCAGGGTACAAGAGGAAAGATGCAGAGTGTCAGCTTCTATATTTTGTAGTGGGACAAGCTAAACTATCGATTTATAAAAGTAGGATAAGTCGAATTTGAAATGGTTCAGATTTATTTCCTCTGTTCATTGCACCGGTGAAAGCCAGAGTCCGAGTGGATTTCAGATTCTTTTCCCTACTGGAGAACTTAGATGAGTTTGTGTGTGATAAATGTGTCCTGACTGATACATTTTTTATTTGTAAATAAAGGTTTTTTAAAAATCAAATCTCTCTCTCTGTCTCTCTCTCTGCCCCACTGGATTCCCTTGTAAAGACATATGAAATTAATTTCAAGCCTCAATGAATTGCAATGACTTCTCCAACTGGGAATCTGCGTCTCTGTATTGTAGATTTTTGAAGCGAAGTAAGGGATATGTATCTAATGAGGCGCCTGCCAGATTGCTGCCTTTACCCCTCCAGCGGGGCAGGAAGTGAGGGGAGAGAAAGCAAAAACTTCTAGAGACACTAAACAGCAGATGCAAAATGTAGATTTCACATTCACTGCTGTCGAAACCTTTGACATCATCTCTATCAAAACTAGAAAGATGAGTTTAATTTGGAAAAAGTAAAGTAGACTCTACAGAAGAAGGAGAAAAAGACTCATTTTTCTGTCTCCTGTAATAATTACAGTTGCAATCGCTGACTGTTTTTCAGTGAACTCGTTGCTCCTCCTGTCATTTAAATCCTGTCACGTCCTTCTGAGATTTTCTTTCATGGGAAAAAACTGCTTGTTCTTTTACTTCAAATTTGACTTTTGTGTGAAAATGAAGGAACACCAATATGTCGGCCTGTTGGGGAACCAATAAGATGCAAAAAACAGAGATAAAAGCATCAGGAGAGCAAGAGCCCATAAAAGCTCATCAGATGTGCTGTTGTAATGTCAGCTGCAGGACTTTCAGACATGTTTTTACACCAGAATAGTCTCCATTAAAAGTCATGTGAATCAGCTGTTTGCAGCTTCTGTTTGCAGTGTAACATGGAAGCACAGACAACTATCACTGGATTACTTTGATACTGAAGAAAACTTGAAAACGTTCTGCAGCCTGTTTTTTCTCTGGTTTCTAAGTGGATTTATGGAGGTTTATTTGCGATGGACATCAGAGATAATGATGTCCTCGGGAAGTCACAATGAATGATATCAATATGTGTTGTCTGTGTGTTTAGATTTGACTGAGTTGTGACTCTGAGACGGAGGACGAGTTTTTTGCTTTGTCTGTTACAAACTAGGGATGTGCAGAGAGCCCGGTATTTGTATTTGTATCTGTATTTGTTGAGGCAGCAAAATTATTTGTATTTGTATTTGGATAAAAAGTGGACAGAGGCTCAAAATTCCTGTTTTTGTTTTTATTACGCTAGAAAATTAAAGTGTTACAATAAGTGTTCATGAAGCGTGTGTCAGTAGTTCAGCTTTATCTCTGGGGAACACTCCCAACTCTGGGAGTGATGTCCAAATTAGGAAATGTGCGTCATGTAGCAGGTGGATGTGACTCCCCTCACTGAGACCTGCTGATAGACGTCACAGCGGAGCAGAGGAGAGACACTGAGATAGTGATGTAACCGACCTGCACTCTGGTATTTGACAGGGTTTATTTTTCTTTCTGAAAACAAATAATTTTTGAAATATTTGTATGAAACAAATATTTGTAAAAAAACAAAACAAAAAAAAACACACTATTTGTGCTTTGCTGAATAATGTATTTGTATTTGGGCACACCTCTATCAAAGACCGTATCATTTGTCTTTTCCCCATAGTTAAAATACAGATCTTGAGGTAAACTGCCAAAGAACTGAAACTGAAAATGTAATTCCCCACCTCCTCCTATGATGTTAATCTGTTCCAAATGGGGGTTGAGGTAAGAAAAACAAAAGATTGGTGCGCAGTTGCATCAATGAAGAAGAAAAAGACAAAATATTTTAATGTGAGTGAGAGGCAAACAGATGGAGATGGAGAAACTGGTGTAATTCCTGAGAGACACATTTCCAATCCTGAGATGGAGGCACAGAGGGGCTGAGGGACAGACAGTCATCTGGAAAAAGGGAAAGTGATGATACATGATCGAGGTCTGGACTCTTAATAGAAGCGACTACTTGGCTTTTCACCCGTGGGACCTGGTCCTATCTGAGCGGGAGAGGTCAGGTGCAGGAGAGGAGGGGGTAGCAGAAGGAGAAATGAAAAGGAGACGGGATGGAGAGAAAGAGGAGTCATGTGGAAAACAACATTTACTTTCCACATTCACACCCAACAGCTGCAGACCTGCAGGGTTCTCTGACAGCCCCATATCTGATAAAACATTTGATGTTTAGACTGCAACCAGATGAGAGGAGAGAAAAAAACCGAGTGTTATTGTGAAATAGATGGGGAGATAGAGGGAAAAAAAGGGGGAATGATGGGAATCTCATAAATCCTCGAGACAGAAAGGGAGGCAGAGAGCAACAGAGAGTATTAGTGAGTGAGTGAAAATGAGATCCAGAGAAAGAAAGAAAGAAAGAGAGAGTGAAGGTGAGGGCAGCGGAAGTGATACGAATCTCATAGATCCTACAGACAGAAAGAGAGACTGAGAGAGAAAGTAAACAGAGTTAGTGAGTGAGGTTTTATTGATGATCCGGTGTGTGAAGGCTGACGTTAATAGCTGCTATTTTGAGAGTAGCAGGGTTTTTATGGATGTCAACGTCGGTCGCATCGGGCTGAAATATCTCAGCTATTGGATGGATCGCTATGAAGTTTGTACAAACATTCATTTTCTCTTCAGGATGAATTTTAATAACTTTGATTCTCTGACTTTTTATCTACCGTCACCATCTGGTCAAAATTTAAATTTGCCCAATACTTTATATTATTATTATTTATATTATTATTATTATTATTATTAATAAAAATTGCTGGGTTAATATTTTACCCAGTTTGGGTCAGTAAAGCATCAACACAACATTGTGTTAACTTGAACAATCAGTTATTTTGAGCCAGTGTTAAACACAACAAGCTTCAGCTGAAAACTGCCACAAATATTTTGTTTCTTGTACACAATGATGTGCATATGACATTCAAAAGACACACAAGTTATTAACAATCAATAACAAACCGTGACATGTAAGTTTAAAAAGAGTAGAGTAAACTATAACAAGCTTTAGTTTGGGTGAATAACTCAACTAGTAAAATAAAAAATAACACCAAAACTGGGTCAAAACAACATTAATTCAGTTCAATTAAAATTTTATTTATATAGCACCAAATCATAGCAGAAGTTATCTCAGGGCTCTTTTCACATAGAGCAGGTCTAGACTGAACTCTTTAATTTACAGAGACGCAACATTCCTCCATGGAGGAAAAACTCCCCTTTAACGGGAAGAAACCTCAAGCAGAACCGGACTCTTGGTGGACGCCATCTGCCTCGACCGGTTGGGTTGAGAGAGAAAGAAGGAGAGAGACACGGAGAAGCATAATAACAATAATAACAATAACAATGATGATAATAATAATAGAAATATGACTACTTCTACTAATTATAATAATAATAATAGCAGGCCGTTGGTGTCAAGCTGGACCACGTCTGCACGGGTTCCCCGCAGCTACAGTCCTCGGAAGCCCACCATCCATAACTAGGAGGTCCATGACCCCGATCCAAAGAAACCTGTGAGATGAGAATGCACAAAATCTCTGGGGAAGAAGCCAAGTTAGTAACATACATTAATGGTACATGAATGCATACAGATGGAGAGGAGGAGAGAGGAGCTCAGTGCATCATGGGAAGTCCCCCAGCAGTCTAGGCCTATAGCAGCATAACTAAGGACTGATCTAAGGTGAGTCTGGTCGGCCCTAACTATAAACTTTATCAAAAAGGAAAGTTTTAAACCTACTCTTAAACATAGAGAGGGTGTCTGCACCCTGGACCGAATCTGGAAGATGGTTCCATAGAAGAGGAGCCTGATAGCTGACGGCTCTGCCTCCCATTCTACTTTTGGAGACTGTAGGAACCACCAGTAAGCTGCATACTGGGAGCACAGTGTTCTAGTGGGGTAACAGGGTACTATGAGCTCTTTAAGATATGATGGTTCCTGACCATTAAGAGCTTGGTAGATGAGGGGAAGGACTTTAAATTCTATACTGTATTTTACAAGAAGCCAATGCAGCGAAGCTAAAATGGGAGAAATCTGATCTCTTTTCCTTGTTTTTGTCAGTACACATGTCAGTATTGTGTCAGTGTTGTATTAACCACTGGGTAAAGTTAGTTAACCCAGTGTTGTGTCATATATATACATATATACACACACACACACAATTATATGACTTAATGTAAATTAAAGTGTCTTGAATGTCATCTGGATTTGATCCTGACACAAGATGCTTGAAATGTCAAATGAAGCCTCACAGATATATGTTGAAGCTCACGATTAAAAGGCAGAATATGCAAACTGGGTAAAATTAAGTGTCTTTTACTCTGTTACAGCGTTGTGTTTTTGTTTAATGAGAGACGGACATTTCTGTTCAGAGAGCCGTTGAATGCCAAAACCAATGAGGTGTTTATGTGAGATTTGAACAGGAGACAGGCTGCTCGGGGATGTGGTGGGAGCCTCTCTCTAATTACACAGGATGTAATTAAATTTCCTCTTGTCTTGTTCTGTGATTAGAAAAAAACGAGGTTATTAATTCATCCCCTTAATTTAGTTACGAAAGTTATTTTCTTCACATTTGCTGAACATGAATAAATGTTATAATTGAGACAATAAACTCTCTCTTGTTTTTGTCAACAACGGTTTGAAGCCTTGAAAAAGAGGAAACAATAGCAGCTTGCTCCATTTTTCATTAAGATATTGTAAAGTAAACGTTATGATGCGTAAAAACAGACAGAGATGATGTGAGGGAGTAACAGAGGGGGTGTTACATCCTTAAAAAAATAGATACAGATACATGGCCACTGAGAAAGATGGAAAATAAAACAAAGTAGAGGAAAAAGGAACAAAGGTGGTCGAAGCAAGCGGGTTGGATTTTAAAACCACAACATGAAGAGATCAGCCTGCTGCTTTTTGTTGGCTGTTTTCATTGGATAGATGATCCAGTAAATCCTTCCTCTGTTGCAGAAAAAAAATCATTACGACTGGGAGACATCTCCCAGACTCAGACGCTAACAAGCACACAATGACTGAGAGCCGCATGAAAAGAAAAAGGCTTTTCTGCAGCAGACGAACGCTTTACCAGAGCTGTCTTTGGAAACGAGGAACACTTTGAAACCACAAGTCCTTCAGCTGGAATTGAACCTCACAGTGTTTGAAGTGGCACAAAACATGAAATCATATACGCTGTATAATAAACTCAAAGTTTGGCTGAAGTTCTCAGCATTATTTTTGGAACAAGAATCAAGTCTGTCAGTGAATATAAAGGCAGACTGGACATTTGTAAGTAAATCAATAAGATAAAGAGTTAAAATGATTGAAATAGTTGATAACGCAAAAGCCATTAGATGAATAAATTGCTGATGGTTCTTCAAAAACATGTTTTATCTGCTGAAGTAGCTCTTTGTGAAAAGCTTCTATATAAAATGGATTTGAAAGCATCTCCTGTGACGGTACAAAATATCAAAGCACTCACATCAGCTTCAATCCACTTTAGGCTTAATGGAGTATGACTGACTTAATGATATGTGTTGGGAGCTGAATCTTCATATGAATCACATTGATCATCTTTTTTTCCCCTCAGGAACATTGAGCACAGGTGACAAGAGTTTAAAAACACTCCACCATCAACAGATATTTGTCAAAGGCAGACATGAGGCCTCTCTAAATCTGCATACTTGTTTGAACAACTGATGTTTTATGACACTTATTAAAATTTTGATATGAAAGTAACCACTTAGATTTCCAATATGTGGTCAGTTTATCCAAATAATGCCTGTTTGGAGATTTAGTCCAATGTTTTGGGAGATGAGAGGAGCCACTAGCCAGAACAGTCAGATCTCTTCAGCTGTTAACTTACCGCTGGCTCTGATGTCTCTGCATAGAGTTTTGGAAGATAAATTATGGTCTCACCAATGAAATCTAATGAAGTGAAGCTTCACGTTTTTATTGGACAGAACAGCTTTGCCTCTGTTGACTCTGGGCTGCTTATACAGTACTGTGCAAAAGTTTTAGACACTTTAGATGTTTAGATTCTTCATCATAATGCGACACCATCAGGCAGGCGTCTGATTGGTCCCAAATTTATTCTGCAGTAGGAGAGTCATAAAGAGTCATAAAGAATAATCTTCAGCAACAAGAGGAACAAGGAGTCCTGCAACAGATGGTCTCTGATCTCAACATCATGGAGTCAGTCTGGGATTAACATGAAGAGACAGAAGCAGCTGAGACACTGAAATCCACAGAAGAACTGTGGCGACTTCTCCGAGATGCAGGAACAACCGACCCGCCGAGTACCTGAAACACTGAGGAGAATATAATATAATATTGATTTCATTTAGGTTTCTTCTGTTTACTCAACTTTGTATCAAGTTAACTGATAATTAAAAACTATTTGCTGCCTAAAACTGCTTAAAACTTTCCTTTTTTGGTAAAGCTTATAGTTAGGGCCGACCAAGCTCGCCTTGGACCAGCCCTTAGTTATGCTGCTGTAGGCCTAGACCGCCAGGGGACTTCCCATGATGCACTAAGCTCCTCTCTCCTCTTCTCCATCTGTATTATGTAATATGTATTCTTTTACCATTAACTACTAATATTAATAACTTGGCTGTGCTTTCTCATGTGCAGGAAACCCCATGGACCATGCTGACGTGTTGATCTCCTTCTTCTGTCCTTCACCAGCTGTTCCTGCTGTGGTTGCTGCTAGTCAGGTATCTATTGTTGTTGTTGCTGTTGTTGTTGTTGTTGCTGTTCTGCTTCTCTGTGTCCTCCCCCACCCTCTTCACTCTCTCTCAACCCAGCCGGTCAGGGCAGATGGCCGCCTACCTAGAGTCCGGTTCTGCTTGAGGTTTCTTCCCGTTAAAGGGGAGTTTTTCCTTACTGCTGTCACCAAGTGCTGCTCATGGGGGAATTGTTGGGTCTCTCTCTCTGTAAATGAAAGGGTACGGTCCAGACCTGCTCCATGTGAAAAGTGCCCTGAGATGACTTTTGTTGTGATTTGGCGCTATATAAATAAAACTGAATTGAATTGAATTGAATTGAATAAAGCTTCGGCACAGTGCTGTATGTACAGAGATCAACACATTTCAATACAAATCAATAATTATACATTTTCAGACGCTTATCTGGGACGTCTTCTCGCCAGCTCCTCCTGGGCGTCCCGTCCTCCCAAGAAAAACGACAGCATAGGTCCTAAATTCAGTTGCCAAAAACCACCTATAGTTACATTTGGGTGCCAGACACCATCAGTGGCTGTAGCAATCATGACCTGGAGAAGTTACATAGTTCAGATGTTGTCTACGTAAGGTGACAAATGACAAATTTCCATATTGGGAGGTGGTGGGTCGGGTGGATGAGTAGATGGAAAAAAAGTGGACTTAGCTACAGGAGACGCTTCCCTTTTCCAACCATGAGTCAGGAGTTTTTTTTAAAACCGTGACCATGATTGTTGTGGTGTTTACTGTTGCCATGCCGACGAAGGTCGCCTAACTTTAAGGAAGTAGTAATTTGTCCTGGGAGATCCTGAGGTCTTTGCAGGAGATCCTGTATGTAATCCCTCCAGCTTGTTCAAAGAGACGAATTCTAACCAGATGCCCAGACCATCTCCGCTGGTTCCTTTCAACATGAAGAGGCTCTTCTCAGAGCTCCCTCCAGATGTCCGAGCTCCTCATCGTAGCTCTGAGGCTGAGTCCAGACACCCTGCAGATGTCCCCAAGCTCGTGATCACAGATGAGGATTGGAACGTAGAGAAGAACGTTCATAGTGGATGATTCTACAAAAAACCTGGATTATTATCAGTCACATCTTTTTTTTTTTTTTACATCCAATGATGACGTTTTACAGCTTTCTGGTTTCATAAACATACCTGTGTCAGATCATAAAACAATTCTATTACGGTAATGGCATCAGATGAAAACCCTTAATTGTAATGTTCTGGAGTTCATGGACCAACTAATTATTTTGTTGTTTAATTCGGAGGGCTTGTTGGTAATTTCTGGCCCCCATCTTTGCTTGGATCAGCAAACATAGGCGGATTTAGGAGACAAGTTTGTGCAGCTGACAGAACATTTTTTCATCCAGATGGTTAAAAGAGTCTTTGAGGATTCTTTAAATACCTTCAGAAAAGCAGTAAATGTCATTAAACCACCTTCTGGGTGTTTCAAACATCACAGAGTATATATTTCTCTGTGATGTTTGATGCTCTGTGACACACGAGAGGCACAAACAAACCAAACAATCCAGTCATGTTGTTTTGTCACCTGCTGAACCCCAGGACAAACCCAAACCTGGGCTTCATCCTGGACTCCACCCTCTCCTTCCAGTCACACATCAAATCCGTCACTGAATCCGCCCTCTTCCACCTCAAGAACATCTCCTCAAACACCGTTGCGGAGACCTTGATCCATGCCTTCATCTCAAATCGTTTGGTCTACTGCAATGGAGTCCTGTTCAGGGTACCCAGTAAAATCCTGGACAGAACCAAACCCTGGCAGTACATCACCCCCACTCTCATTCACAGATACTAGCTCCCTGTGAAATACCGCATCTCCTACAAACTCCTCCTCCTCCTCACCTACAAACCCCTCCACTCCCTGGGCCCCTCAGTACCTTTCAGACCTCCTCCACGAGCACACACCTTCCCGAAGCCTGCGGCGGTCCTCTGACTCAGGGCCGTCCCCCGCACCAGCCGACGCAATTTCGGAGACAGAGCCTTCAGCGTGGCGGCCCCCACCCTCTGGAACTCTCTCCTTTCCGAGATACGTAACGCTCCTACCCTGGACTCCTTCCATCAGCCCTCAAAACCTTCCTGTTTGCTCAGGCTTTCAGCCCACAGTTGCTTATTATTTAAGCTCGGCTTGGTTTTCTTTTTCTCCTTTTTTGTAAAGCGTCCTTGGGTGTTTTGACAGGCGCTGTATAAATCTAATTTCTTCTTCTTATTATTATTATTATTACAAACCTCAACCTGAGTCAGAACCTGAAAATCAAATGTTTAACCACATGACAACCTGCTGATGAGAGCCACAGAGTTAGTGTCTGAACATGTTCTTGTCCCCACAGTGTGATTAATGTAAATATAAGCACCGAGACAGAAATACACACGAAACCAAAAGGCACTTTGTCTGCACTGCCTGAGCTTGTCACTGAACATCTGACAGATGGGAGGCTGCAGAATATTGCTTTGTAATTAGTTTCCTGCTTTATTGCAACACATGTCGATGACTTTGCATCTCAGTGGTCAGAAACTTTTAAGTTTGCGACAGTATTTATACATCAGCCACAGTATGACATTTAATATATGGATTCCAGGAGCAAATTTGATATTCACTGTTTTTAAATTTGTCATTTTTTAAAATTCTCTTCGTACCATGTCTGTCCGCCTCTTTTCCATCAACAGTCGGTAATGGTTAAAGGCACCTGATGTCCAAGTTTTATATACAAATGTAGAACAAAAGTCAGGAAAAAATAGTTTAGAAGTTGAACTTTGCTGCACATTTTTGAAAGAGAACACAGAATTTGCTTGTCATGGATATCATCATTATGGCACCACACATTTCTCCAAGATATTTATTATATCTCTATGTATATATTTTGTATATTTAACTACTTTTTAAAATTCTCTCTTTATTCGGTTTTATCCAAGCTGCTACACTGAGGATTGCTGCCAAACTGTATTACGTTGTGTATTAATACAGTGACAATAAAGAATCTATATCTATCTATCTATCTATAAAACCGGGTAAATAACACTTCTGATTGTGAAAAAGTGTGAGCTGTATTCATTAACTCTTTGTTTTTCTTCATTTATAGGCTTATAGCAGACCCAGGCTGCCATATATTGTTATTTTTTCAATGACCAGTTAAATGCCATTAATTTGAATGTAAGTAGTACTATTCATGTTCTATAGGAGACTTTTTATAGAGAGCAAAAAACTAAACATGTAAATGTTTTTTTTGTTTTGTTTTTATGTCCAGAAGTTTTCCCTCCAGCACAAATCTCCATATCTGGATGTATAGAGGTTTGTCAGGTTTCCAGGGATATAAGAACCATGACGTCAAAACATGTACTGATAAAGCCAAACCAACATTTTCATTGATCTGATCAGTGATTGATTTGCTGATTAAAATTGTTCTGTATCAGCCAGCAAAGGATCAATATGTTCAGTGACGTCATTCTTATTGATATTACATCATGATGTCACGTTTCAGCACCTCCGATTCACACACAGGCTTGGATGCAGCTGCAGAAACTTTACTACTAATTTTGATGCATCCTTCAGGCACAAAGGGTTAAATAAATTGGTACAAATCACACTAATTGTTTCTGAAACTTATGAAACAGGTATAATTTAATACTGTCAGGCAGCTCAAATATACATAAAGAGTGAATAATATTAGTAATATTGCTTTGCTGTTTTGTTTGCTTTGTGTTTGTATTTCTGTTCTCCGGCTGCAGTCCATCATTATTTTCTGCTGCAACAATGAACTGAACGAACGAAGCAAAAACAAGTTCAAGTTTTCAATTTCAACTCTTTTTATATTGAAATGAACCGAGGCAGACTGTCATGTTCCTCTTTGTTGTGCTGCTGACTTTTAATATTTTTTTGCAACACAAAGTCACAGCGAGCGAGAGTATCGACTGTAAGCCGCCACTGAATATGTAACCGCATCACACTGACTGATGTTCCTTCCGCATGCTGACCCGTCCGGCTCCTCAGAACAAATCCTCGGTCATGGATAGTTTATTGACTCCTTGCAAATCATAGGAGCAGCTGCTGCTCTGTCTGCGCGCCAAATGGGACTCCCAAGGCTCATGTGAGTCAATGTATTGATATAAAGCGGGACCCCTGGGAGTGAGGAAGACTTTGAGAGCCAGATTGAAGACACAATCTTGAAGGTCAACTGAATGCGATGACTCTCAGATAAGAGCCATCGCTCAGTGAAGTCAAGTAATTGGGCTCTACAGTAGGAGAGTGGACAGATTTATGCCCCCCCCCCCCCTCCCTCTCCTCAAGATCTCTCTTCCTGCTAATGTGACTGTGTGTCCTGGATTCATTAAAAAATGTGTTTCCTCCAAAGAAAACAGAAAACTGTCTCTGTAATTATAGAAACATTATGCTGAGCATGTGTAGATTTCTGTTAAGCTTTTTGTTGTGTTTTATTTAAAAGACAAAAACCTTTGTGTGTTCAGGAGTCTGATGAGAAACCGAACTGACATGAAATACGCTGCGTGGATCCTCGCCACGGTTTAAATCTGTGTGTTCAGCAACAGATTAATATTAATCCTTGTGTTTAAATAATGCATACAACACAGGGATTAATGCATATAATACATTACATTGCATGACTTCCTCATTGTTCGGGGTAACACGGACCCACATGCAAAACAAAACCAATTATTTCCCAACAACATGGTCACAATATTTATACAAATATTTGTTTTCTTTCCTTCTTATTAAACCTGAATATGTAGAAAAGTATGTTATGAGTAACCCTACTCTAGGCCACAAACTGGACCTGCACAAAGTGTGTAATTACTGAATCAGGAAATATTTCATATCTTAAATGGGTGATGTATGGACACACACACACACACATACATACATACATACATATATATTCTTTTTGTTTGAAAGTACAGTGTTGTCCTACAGAGGGATTTGGGAGTAGTAGTACTGCATAAAAAGTACTTTTAACGCAATCACATATAGAGCACAGGGGTGTGCCTGAATATAAATACATTATTCAGCAAAGCACAAATAGTGGGTTTTATACAAATATTTGTTTCATACAAATATTTAAAAAGTATTAGTTGGGGGTGTTCCCCAGAGATAAAGCTGAGCTACTGACACAAGCAAAGTGCTCCCAAGAGACTCTCCATAACCAAAGTGAGGTTGTAAAAAATAGGCAATAAATGAAAAGTGCAAAGCAATAATCGCCTTTGTTCCTCCCTACATGTTACACGCTGTGCTGTCTCTGTGTTATGGGTGTATAAATAGGTAGAGGTCTGTCTGCAATGAGGTGATGAGTAAAGTTTTAGCTCAGTAATCAGCGCAGTCGTCTCTGATCTGAGAGACTCCAGTTAGAGACCCGATGTGTGGACCTCCTGCATAAGGTAGTTTATTCATGAACACTTATTGTAACACTTTAATTTTCTAAAATTAAAAGTGTCATAAAAACAAAAACAGGATTTTTAAGCCTCTTTACACTTTTATTTAAATACAAATACAAATAATTTTGCTGCCTCAACAAATACAGATACAAATACAAATACTGGGATCTCCGCACATCACTAATAGAGCATTTAAAAATCTATTTAATTATGTTGCACAGCTGGAGTCTCTGAGACCTCAAACAAAGGTAATTTTCTGTAACAGACGTCTGAAACATGTCGTTAGTTCAAAATCATGTTTTTAAGAAATTCTCATAAAATCAGTGAAAAAAAAGGTCAAAATGATAAAAAAGAAAAGATCAAGCTGATAAAATGTTGAAAGAGAATCCAGAGTCCTCAGGACCACAAACACAACATTAGGATTAATGGTTTAGGGTTTAATTAATAAAAAAAAACCACACACACAAGCAGATGCCGACTCGTGATGCAGCGCTACAACGTCCACGGCTGCTGTCTCCTGTCTCACTGCACTTTCAAATGGTCAAATATGCAAAAATATATATTAAATTAACCATAACCATAAATTAACTTTTAATATATTCATATTTACAAAGCACGACCCGATGTGAAGGGGGCCCTGCCTTCTTTCTTATAGCTGCGTTATTAAACACAGAGTAACGTTGGATGACATCATTGACAGGATGTAAACCTTTACAGAGTTTTGTCCCCTAATGACCAGAATACATAACTGTAACAGAGCGACTGTGTTTCCCGCTCCGACTCCGACGCTCTCAGCTCCGGTGTTGAATGTCGGCGAAGTCGGCTAAACTACTTTTGAAGCAGACGCTGGTTCAACCTCCTCCACTCCCCCTTTTGATTGACTCTTCGGCCGACAGCGCTGTCAGCAGCCAATCAGGAGAGACGCTCCGTGCTGCATAAAACCAGGACTGTTTTCACAACAACAGCATTAAAACACAAGTCTTGCAGGTAAAATATGAGACTCATAGAGCTTGTAGGAGGTTAAACCCCCCCCCCCACCCGACCAGATTAGACTACACTAATACATTTCCACTTTTAGCATGATATGTGTTCTCTGATACTTCCTGTCCGGTAATAATGAACAGAGAGCAGTTTGAGGTTGTCCAGCAACAGTATTGACTTATTCTCAGGCCTCAGCAGGGTTCAGGTTCATTGATAATCTGTCTAGAAAACATGTAGATGATCAATAACCAGCGGCTAAGCAAGGTTATATCTCAACATTATTAAAAGGTGATCTATTGGCAGCAACATATGTAACACTTGAGCTGTAGTTATTGATGATCATGTGGTGAAAGAATAATGAAATAATTTAAAAAGCAGGACCTCTGGCTGCTGCTGCTGCTGCAGAAACAGCAGACCTGTTATCAGATTAAATTAAATGTTTGTCAGCATAAACATCTCTGTCAGCGCCAGGTCTCCTGATAATGATTTTATAAATTAGTTAGAGTTTTTACATGCAAATGAGCTTCATCTTGCTGCCGTGTTGACAGCGAAACATGAACCTGTTTCCCAGAACATACAGCCGCGCTGCTGCTGCCAGCGCGCTCACAGACTGACGGATTCGTCTCTCGACGGCTGCCGAAGAAAGTTTAGTTCAGCTTTCAGAGGGACGAGCTGATGTTCATAAATCTCAACTGTCAATCTGTCAGCCATTATTGGAATACTGTGAGAACGGCTAACAGGCTTGAATTGTCCTTTAAAATGTTCAAAGAAGAGAGGAGGGAAAAGGAAATTGGATCATTTTTGCTTTTCACCTGCTGTACATACATATATGTGACTCTGGAACTAAGTGCACATGTTGCAGAACAGCTGCAGGTCATCATGTTACAGTCATTCATGTAATCTGAAGTGTTTACTGCACTTAAGAGACTTTTGTCCTCTGACTCCTTTAAATATATTCTATATTTATATTCTGGGGCTCTACTCCTTATTTATCTTCTACTGGTCCTTTATGCAGCCCCTCAGTTCAGCCTCTGTCTGAAACAGGCCGTTTTAGCTCCTGTCTCTTTAAGGCCCCGCCTCCTGATGAGCCCACTCTGTTCTGATTGGTCAGCTTCAGGAAGCTTCCTCCGGCTCCGGAGGCTACGTAAACAAACTATAGTAGCAGGATTTCACTTCTCAAATCCATCCGTACATGTTGGAGCTGAACAACACCTTAGCAACCACCTTAGCAACCAAGGCTACAGAATGGACGCCCGTTTGTGGGCATGCGCAACGAGCTGACGTCAGCTCGTCAGCAAAGGTAGAAAAAAATGTTGTAAACAAAGCAGGTTGAAGCCCTGACTTTTGACTTGCAGGCAGCATTTTTACATATGTTCACCTCAACTTTTGGAACTTTAACCATGTTTAACATCCGACATCAGAACAGGACATAAATAACAGAAAACCACAAGGTCCAGAACATGTCCCCTTTAAGGCAGTGCCACCTAATCCCAGCCAACATTAGTAGCTCCATGTAGTATCTCCTAGTAGCTTCTTATTGTCAACAAATCTCATGTTTGGTTTGAAGAGTTTGGTCACGTTAGTTTGTTTAGAAACGGCTCCAAAGACTAACAACATATTACACAGTTTTACAGTGTATGTATATTATGATTGATAACATGATCACGGTTGGTTGAATGATTGGATGGATGGATTGATTTGACAGTCTCTGGAGAGTAGTTCTGTGTATGGTAGACGCTACTGAGCATGTGCAGGAACGTGCTTCTGTTTACAGCTTCACTAGCTTGTTGTGCTGCACATCACAACCTCTC
Source organism: Thunnus maccoyii (assembly GCF_910596095.1). Taxonomy (NCBI): domain Eukaryota; kingdom Metazoa; phylum Chordata; class Actinopteri; order Scombriformes; family Scombridae; genus Thunnus; species Thunnus maccoyii. The sequence goes on along the minus strand of NC_056535.1, from coordinate 36,018,153 downwards.
CTACATTGTTAATTTCTAAAAGAAGTTCAGTAATCAATCAATCAACAAGTTAGTGAAGCTGTAAACAGAGGAGCGTTCCTGCACATGCTCAGTGGCGTCTACCACTTACAGCATGTGCTGTAACACCCGTATGACATGACACAGATTGAAGTGTTTTCATCGTGTTTCTTCTTTCTCTCCCATCTCGTTGATCTCATTGATGTTGATAGAACTCATCTCTATAACACGGGGACAAAAATATCTGAACGTGTTCCGCTGAGTTTCCGTTACAGTGCAAACACATCATCACACGCCTGCTGCGGCAGGTTGGCAGGAGTCGGCGTGTGTGTGTGTGTGGGGGGCAGCGAGCGGCGTGGGCATCAGATTAAACAACATGTCCGACAGCAGACAGGTTCTGACAGCTGGGACATAAAAAAAAAAAACGGTGAAAAAGTAAATATTATTAACATCAGAAGAGCAGAGTAACAGAACAGACGGTGTCATGGAGAAATAATGATCCTCAGAGATGTTTTCACATCACTTCTACTTTCAAGATGTTTCATCTGTCAAGCGAACGCCAGCTCAACACCTCGACACTTTATTTCATTATTTCTGCTGCAGTGAATCAGGACTTGCATGCATGTGATGTTGAAGTTTGCGAGTTTTTTTTTTTTTTTAAATGTAATCATGATAAACACGTAGCGTTTTGTTGATACTGTCACTGTTATTTTACAGTGGACTGATACCGAGACCACAAATCAAGGTGATAAAGCAGGTTTTAATATTATTTTACTGCAGCTGCACAGGAGCAAGATTTGGTTCAAATAAAGACTCTGAAGGCTGTGAAATGAATCGAAAAGTAATGAAAACATTCCTCCTGCAGTTCAAACGATGTCCTGATTAATATATTTTGTTGCAGTTTTCTGAAAAATAAATATAATTGATTGACTTTTTCCCTTAATTTGTCACGGCCTACAAGTCATAACAATATGAAGATTATTTTACCATCCAGTCCCTCCTCTCCCTCATGAAATCATCTCTTCTGGCTAAAAATACTTCTTCCCTGGTGGTATATATTTTCATTTATGATGTATATGTTGTTTGTCTCACGCTTACATACAGCAGGTTTAATACAGGCGCGGTGACAGAAACGATGCATATTCATGAAACTTACGGGAACAGAACAGAAAACGCTCGATTCGTTGGGTTTGAATCTGATCTTCAGAGTAACGTCTGCCTCCAGCAGCTGCTACATCAATCAGAGTTTACCTTCTTAAACCGAGTTCCACCCAAGAACATGAATTATAAAGACAGTAAACAGTGGAAGGCGAATAGCAGCCGGCGGGCCGACCTGGCCCTGCAGCAAAAATATATATTGACGACTATGAAAGTTTTGACTTTCATAGTTTACATCAAAACTTGTGCATGTTGTTTTTTTTTTTTCACAAAACTCCTGTAGATAAAACACAAGACATTATTGTAATATAACTTTAAACAGTGAATGGTGGAGAAAAGTCTAATAAACCTGCAGGAAATTAAAGTTTAACGTGTGAATTACACAACTTTAGCCTGTGTGATTAGAACAGATTTGTTGTTTTTTTTACAAAGATAAACGGTTGGCAGTCAAATAAAAATGTGTGTTGATGCCATTTTTCTCCCCAACAGTCCTTAACAGTGTTATAAATCTATTTTATTCTTAAATATATTAAAAGAAATAAACTGGCCCACGGTTGAACCCAATTCCTGCTCCCTGCTGTCGACTGTTTACTGCACATTAAGCTTCGTTTTCATGCTGGAAAATTTCAGGTATAAAACATTTACTTGCGTAGTTTACAACATTTACACTTTGTGAAGTATTTTTAATATATACAGCACAGCTTACAGACATGCAAACTTACTTTAAAATGCATTCAGCGTCATCTTCATCACCGCAGACAGCCGTCGTAAAGGAGCTCTTAACGGTGCGAACGGGAACTCGCTCTTAAGCGCCGCTTTGCAAAACACATGTTGTCATGGAAACGCGCTATTCTAAGATCGCTCGGATGTTTTCATCTCTTCAGTTGAAGCTTAAGTAGCGTTTGTGTCACATGCTTCATGTACGTCGTCATTTATTCACTGTTTATATTTGATTTTTATCACTTTATAAAAATATTTCTGATGTTTCCACTCTGCTTTTTAAGCGCAAAATTGTAAATGTGCATAAAAACAGGCGGATGAAAACTTAGAGACGAAGAAATACATCTTGAAAACATCTTTTAAAGTTCACTGATGGAAACACACACACACACACACACACCAGCTCGCAGTATATTCAGATTTTTGTCCGGGGTTCCCAATTGGTGTTGTTAGTGTACATAACTACAGTTTTCATTACGGAGCCATAAAACTGCTTTTGGTTGGATGATTCACGGACTCTCTGCTCAGCCAGGACTCAGAAATACATTCAGTCTGACTCCAGAGAGGCTGCACTGAATAAACCAGACTACTCTGCATGCTGATAGCTGTTGCATGTTTTTTTGGCTACCTGCCTACACACACACACACACACACACACACACACACACAAACCAGACAGACACAAACACACCGTCTCTGTGATTTCAATGTTGAGAATAAGAAGACAAAACCAGTTGCTGTTGTGTTTTTTCAGTGTGTCTCTTACTTACAAGTGCGCGTGATATACATCACTATCTCGCCCCCTCTCAGAGGCAGAAGAGGAGCCCAGCTGGGGGCTGCAGTGATTGATTAACACTGTACTCTTCCTCCAGTTCTGGCTGCAGTGATACCACGCAGGAGAGAACAGGTGTCCCGTTTGTGGCTTCCCTGAAGTCCTCACTGTCTCTCTGTCACACACACAAACACACACACTGGTTCATGGAAACCGATCAGCTTCAGAAATAAAAAAGAATATAAGATAAAGACTCTGATGAAGTCAGAGGATCAAAACACGACTCAGATTCTGTTCTTCAATCTGCATTTACTGATGTTTTTTGTCCTCTAGTTAGTGAACGCAACACTGACACATCATCAGCTTGTTAGCAAACAGTTGTTTATTTCCACATCCAGCAGTTACGGAGCAACAACAACCTCAGTCTGTATTACAGGACGTAATACGTCTCTGTCTCTGACCTGCAGGTAAACAGGATTTACTTAAGAGATCCTTTAAAGCTTCCTTAAATTTCAGAGTGTTTATGAGTCAAAGAGAAATTTGACAAATAGCTTTTATTCTTAAAATAACAGCCATTATTTTATGGGTCAAATTGACCAGCACTGTTGGAACAAACAGGAAATAATGAGTTCATATAAGTTCATAAAATGTCATTATGGCTTGTCAGAGAATTCAGAAAGAAGACGTATAACATCAATTTATGTTTATACTATTTTAAACAACTCAATATTTCCTTTCTCACAAACTATGACATTTTTCCAATTCTGGAAAAAAATGCAGAGGTGTTCACTTTCTCTATTAGTCTGTTTTCTTATATTTTATAAGGTAAGTCTGCTCACACTCACTGTAGATATGATGATTATTATTCTCCACATAATAGAATAGAATAGATCTTTATTGTCCACAAGGATGCAAAAACTGTCTTTATCTCACCAGAACATGACGATGCTCTACAAACGCTCCAGTATTACAAACACAAACACAAAGTCACATCACACATTAAAAACAGTTCATGTCTGTGGTTTAAATCTCATCAGTCTCTTTGCAGAGTGAAGAATACTGACGGCACTTTGGGATGAAGGACTTCTTAAATCATGTTTAGTTGCCGGAGGGACTCCGTAGCACCTACAGTGAAAGTTTGAGCTCAAAGGCTCAGACTGGCTGAACGGAGGATGGGAGGATTCTCCTCGCTCGCTTCATGTCCCTTCTGTTAAAAGTTGAATCAAGGACTTTTGGGGGTTTGCTGATTATTCTGCCGGCGAGAAGACAAGACAAGAAAGTTTATTCTTAGATCTACAATTTAAATGACCTTACCAGGTGAGAAGATGGAGAGTTAAAATACTCTCAAGAGTTTTATACATTAGTTATAAAGTTTGCTGAGTAACAGCGAGGCTGCTGAGTCTTCAGAGAATCTTTTTGCACATTGTTGTATCTTGTTTTGTTTGCTACCAGAAGCTCCTTCACCAGAGAAGAAGAAGCTCATGAGCATCAGGGAAACAACTTTCTCATCCCATCTGTGAACTTATTGGACATTTTGATCAAAGGTGCTCTTGTAACGGAGTTATTGATTCCACCCGCCATAACTAACCATCCTGCCATGTTTTGTTATTGAATATGCACTGAATCTAATTTATTATTAGTTACCTATCTCTTTTAATATTGTGTTATTTACTTTGTTACTCTTACAATGTGTAAGCTACTACAGAGTCTTATTTTTGGGTGTGTACTTGAACGCCTCATGAACGGTCTGCTATGCCCGGTGCCCGTCGTCGGTCGATTTGCACTGAGCTCCGTTCATATACTTTATAACTTTGTTTTATGGGTAAAAGTGTGTTTTATTTGAATGATATGTTGAGATAAGCTTTCAGTAACCACAAGTGTTGGTAACAATGTGGGTGTGTTAAATATATACGTGTAGCATTTACGTGTAGCCGGTTATCGGTGATCTTGCTAGCTCATTGTTAGCTCGAAGCTACTGCCCGTGATGCACCTGGATATCAGCAGCAGAGTAATTCATTTTGTTTTGTTTCAGTTTATATTTTCTGCGACTGCTGCTGTGGAGAGTTAATGCCACCATCGCTACACGCTCACCTGTGTTCACGCAGTGCCGTGAACTCACTAAATACTGTCAGCTGATTAAATGCCTGAACACAAACCCTGCACTGCACTCTGACCACGACATTATAGACCAGCTGATTCCTGCATACAGGCAGACATTAAAACTCTCATTTAACAACCCTCAAACCCCATAATCTTATATTTGCATATCTGTGAACTCATCACATTTAACACGTTACATTAATGCAATTATTTGTATTATTTGTGGTATTACACAAACTGTTTATACTGAGAACATATTTACATTCCCAGCCAACATCTTTGTACATTATATTTTTACTTATTCTTTATTGTAAAATGTTATTTATATATTTCTGTCACCTGTCTTTTGTGTCTTTCTCACTTTGCATAGAATCTTGTTTTTTCTCTCACCTTCTATGTTTTGAGTGTTATGCAACACTACAAGATAAATCCTCTCTATGTGAGAACTAACTTGGCAATAAATCTGATTCTGAGAAGATAAAGTCACTGTGAGCATTTCTTCAAAATATAATCTTAAAGTCTTGTTGAGTATTTATGCAGAGATACAGATAAATGATCACAGCTCACAGACGCATTTCTGACAATTCAAAAGTGTAAATGGGTCAAATTGACCTGCAACATAACAGGAGAGTTAAAGAGTGTTTATGGGTCAAGAGAAACATGATTCATAGCTTTTACTTTAAAGTTTACAAGCAGGATTCTTACTTTTATCTTTCACTTTTAGCAGTTTGATAAATATTTCCAGTGCATCCAGATACAAACACAACAAATATCACAACCCTGACACTCTCCCACACTGACCGACCAACAGTCACACTGATATCTCCGTTTTTCATCATTTTATTTACTGTAATTATTACTCATTCTACTCAGACGGTGACTCATGCAAATCAACACGTCCTCCCCTCTGAGATGTTCCTTTTTACTCCGGGGTAAGTGGAATGAGCGGTGGCAGCCTTAACATTATGACATTAGAAATCAGTGTGAAGTAAATAAAAGCCGTGCTCAATAGCTAAGGGTGGGAAAGTGGCTGTTAAATACATTATTAAATGCACACGGCCCATTTCAGTTAATTGAAGAGCTGTGGGCTACATCTTGCTTAGCCGTGTGGATTGCTTTCGCTATTGTTACCAAGGACTAAAGCAATAGTTTATGATTTATTATTTCCATTTATGCAACAGATATTTTTTTTTTACTTAATCTACCATATCTGTTGCCCAAAGCTCCAGTGTGAAAAGGCAGAGTTAATTTTACAGCAGACAATATTAGTGAGTCACAAGTCTTCTGGCTGGAAGAAGAAGAGCAGTTGTGGGGATAACATTAAATCAAAGATTGCTTTATGATTGCTGCTTTAAGCAATGTTACTTTAATGGATGTGGAATAATTTGAATTATTAGCCTGTTTCGACACCAGCAGCAGGTTGAAGACGGGTGAGAGGTTGATGGCTCGGCTGCAGGCGCCAGGAGGAAGGAGAATCCAAATAATCACTCCAGTGAGGAGAGGAGAGAGAGAGCTGCTGATATTAAAACCTTTTAGCCAGAAACTGAACCTTCAAAGTATTCAGGTAGGGCTGCGACTAACGATTAAAGCCTTTACACACTGGGTACATGAGGAATAAACGACACAAAAATACAAGCAAAATACTCACTGCAAATATTTTGCATCAAAACTATTCATCACTGGATTATGATGACATCATCCAGTAATGATGATGATGATCTCCGACCTGCATTCAGAGTATTATAGAGATAACGGTACATTAAATTCAACATGTTGGTGACAGTAGAGTGTTGTGAAATAACTACTCATCCATGGTTTTGACATTTCTTTCTTCAGAACATCCAAATGCAGCACAAAAGTCTGATATTTTCTACTGCAGACAGAAGCCAGAAGATTAGACGAATATGGCGGCATCTACATGTTGATACGTATCTACAATATGTAACTTCCCCGGCTAACATGTAGCTGGTATCTTCAGTGGCTTCCTCACCTTAAAAAAGGACAGGTTCACATGTCTTCCAGTCTGTCTTAAACCAGCAGTCAAGTGTCTGTAATCATTCCTCCTGTTCATACTGGATATTAAAAGATCCTTCAAATGTGCTTTCAATGGAAGTGATGGAGGCCAAAATCCACAGTGTGTCCACACAGTCATTTAAAAGTTGATGTGAAGCTTATATGAGTCTTCAGCAGTCTGAGTTAGTCATATCAAGTGGATATCTGACACATTTACAGTCTTTTTACCTCTGTAAACCATGCATGTCAACCAGGGATGTGCAGAGGGCCCAATATTTGTATTTGTTGAGGTATTTGTATTCGAATGAAATTGGAAAGAGGTTTAAAAATCCTGTTTTTGTTTTTTATTAGGCTTTTAATTTTAGAAAATTAAAGTGTTACAATAAGTGTTCATGAAGCGTGTGTCAGTAGTTCAGCTTTATCTCTGGGGAACACTCCCAACTCTGGGAGTGATGTCCAAATTAGGAAATGTGCGTCATGTAGCAGGTGGATGTGACTCCCCTCACTGAGACCTGCTGATAGACGTCACAGCGGAGCAGAGGAGAGACACTGAGATAGTGATGTAACCGACCTGTGCGTTGATATTTAACATGGTTTATTTTTCTTCCTGAAAACAAATCATTTTTGAAATATTTGTATGAAACAAGTATTTGTAAAAAAAAACCACACTATTTGTGCTTTGCAGAATAACGTATTTGTATTCGGGCACACCTCTACTGTCAACATTCACCCATTCACACACGCATCCATCGGGAGCCGTTTGGGATTCAGCATCTTGCCCAAGAAAATCCTGACTGTTGTTTTAAGACACAGTTGAAAAATTGTGAACTTGTCCTTTAAAAAACAACACAACACTCATTTTTCTCTTCATTCATTATAAGATTGTGCAATCACCTGTCTTCAAACACACAGCCGTGTTCTTTACTGCCTGTTTTAGGCGCTGACCTTCACCTGCATCTCACTACTTTATTAGTTTCCATCAGCCTACGCACAAAAATCAATTCTGATTTATTATGTCTGACGGAAGGAAATCTGGGAAAACAATTGAGTTTGGTGTCGAGTCCACCGCCTCATATCTATTCAGACAGCTATTCTTTTTATTTTGTTTGTTGTTATTAAAAAGGTTAATTAATTAAAAAGGTGCAATTTGATTCACTTTTCTTCCAGTGGGTATTATATATCCTGTGTAAAGGAACATTCTCCCCCTTATATTCTTATCTAGTCTGAAGAGGGTGCAGTTTGTGTATGAAAGACATGAACAATATTAATTTTGCAATAATATATGATGTATACTAGAATATTTTGCTATTATTAATAGTAAAACCATCCAGCAGTGTTTCCTACCAGCATTAAACCATTCTGAAACACTGCTTGTGTTTGATCGTTGCTGCAACATTTACCGTCAAGTCTTCAGCATCGACACAGTTTCTGCATTTTGAGACCAATTCAAGATTCAAGAAACTTTATTGTGTGTAACATAGTAACAGAACGTAACATGGACTAAACCATGTGCACCTTTCAGAGAGGAACAAGAAGTAATAGTTTACTTATAATCAGGTAATATTTCAAAAGTGCAGATTCCAGATTTTCTAAGATCCTTCCTCATGTTCAGGTTCTGATGTTTCACTACTACACGTCTGTGGAATAAAAATGTTTTCAAAAACAAACAAATTTGAGAAAAGACCAAAATGATACTCAACCATGGGGGGGAAAAAAGAAACTGTAATTATTCTAATCCATTATATCAGCTGGACTTCTACCTGATTTCTGAGCTCCCATCTGCGACAGTTTCCTTCCCTCCTAATTAAGATTCTGCGGAGGTCCGTCACGGTTGGAAGGAGGTTCCCTCTAAAGCGGGAAGCAGGTGGCTGCTGAGCCCAAAAATCATTTCCCATTGTCTTTACTGGGGGAGCTCATGTGGAGGTAGTCAAGGATACTGGACAGAAGTGATGTTTTAATTGATTTCACTTGACAGCTCGATGACAACATGAGGTGCAACTCAGGTGTATTCAGTGTAATTACTGTGTTCAGGTTACCTGAAACAGACAAAAGAACACGACTGTGTGTGTCTTTATGTCTACATTTATTAACTGACCACATGGTGACGCTATTCCATAGACCGCCATTAACAGATATCAAAAAGCTTAATACAAGCAGTCATCATGAAAATAGTCTTTTACATGTTAGAACTGGAACCATGTTTCTAGATGTAAGTGGAAATGAACATGGAATAAAAATACTAATAAAGATTTGGATAACAATAGTGTAGCAATCACACATTTACCATCTATTCCTACATCAGTTCTGTTTCTACTTAAAAGTATGATGCACCTGAAAGCAGCTTTTCCCTCCTCGGCAGGACTTCTGGTGCAGATTCATGTTCTTAAATCTGTATCCAAAACCAAGATGAAAGTCTCTTCTTTCCCCTTTAAATGTGCAAGAACTGATTTTTTTTTTATGTTGACTAGTTTTCATTATAAACAAGCAGTGAACTCAACTCTGAAACATCATCATCTTTTAAGTTGATATGTTGAACTTGCTAGCAAACAGTTGCTTATTTCCACATCCAGCAGTCACGGAGCAACATTATCATTCATGTGGAGTCGTGTTTCTGTCCAATATTCACTCTCTTTTAGCTCTGTTTTTGTTCTCCACCAACTCCTGAGGGAAATATCTGGCTCTTTAGCTGCTAAATGCTCCACTATGTTCACCAGCTAGTCTACAGCTAACTGTGTCTGTTTGGTGCTGAGCAGGTAGTGTACAGCAGCTTTTTACAGCTTTTTCTCTCTGAAAACGACGCTATGAGACGCTGAAAGTGAACCAGAACAGTAAAAGTTGCAGCCGGACAGATAAACAACGAGCTGAAACTCACTATAAAGCTCCGTAAAGCTGAGAGGAGCTGCAGAGTCTCTGATAATTCTCTGCAGGTTCATCACTACGAGCCACAACCAACACGTTACTCACTGTATAGATCAGACTGTGGAGTTATTAAATATATTGAATACAGTCACTTTAAGAGTGTCACCAACAGAGCTTAATAGTCTTAATATCGACGCTATCAACTGTCTTTGCAGCAGATAAATGATTGGTTTCTTTATGGATGTACAGCAGGTCAGTGGGATTTCCTTGTGTTATTTCCTCCAACTGTGCCAAAGATCAAAGTCACCAGCTGAAAGCCTCCGTCAGAGAAAGGTGTAGTAATATGACACAGAGATGGAGCAGTGGGGCTGTTATGCAGGTGATCGGCCTCCACTTTCCCTCAGTGCAGAGCGGGGTCTAGTCTATATGCGAGCCACGAAAGCAGGGCTTGTTGGCTGTGAACATCAGTCAATAATTCGGAGACGGCATACTTGAATGCACACGGATAATTTGCCATGGAAATAAGCAATCATTTAAAGTTGGTGAGAGAGAGAGCGCTCAGCTGTTCTCTTCAGCGAGTCCAAAACGGCCAAAACAAAGGAAGAAACACAAAGGGAGATATCATGTATGGATTATAAATACCAGCTGTATTAATAGTAGTTTTATATAAACATTGAATGAAATGACTATATTGAATGTTAAAAGGTTCGTTTGTAGTGACAAACAGGCTGAGAATCAAACTCTATAGACTGAATCACTGTGACGTTGCGCAATCAACAAACTTGTTTATTTCTGTTGTCATTTTTAGCAGCAACTGTAACATTTAAAGATATATAGTTAAGATATATAAATATATACATATATATATATATATAAGATATATAGATGAGCAATCCAACAAGCAGGATGAAATTAAATCAACACCCAAACAAATTACAAAACAAAACAATTAATCCACTACCGACTAACCAAGCAGCTGCAGGACCTGAGGCTTTAGCAGCCGGTGACAGATCTCATCCTGCAGAGCTCAATGAGAATCATTTAGCCTTCTGCATGTGACAGAAACATCTTTAGATCCCTCTCAGTGTCCAAACACACAGCAGGAACCTCAGGATCTGCAAACACAGAATCAATCACAAGTGAAGGAGACAGATTTTTCACATCAGCCGGTGCAACTTCCAAATCCCCCCGTAACACTTCACAATCGAACAGCTGGCTAACGACTGGACTGGGACAACTGTTCCCCAGTGAGCACTACATGACATACTAGGAAACACCAGGCGTCAACCGAGGCCAACAGAAACAGCGCAGGACACGGTCGTAGAGCCTTATCTCACAAATCAGAAAGAGATGAATCAGCTCTTTAACTCTTCACCTAAACCTCCCTCATAACAGATGGAGGAAGAAACCACATGGTGCGCAGGCTCTGCACCTTTACTGCACCACGAAAGGATCTGGATCAGACAAGTCACAGTCCTGTGTATACGCAGGCTGAGCAAACACCTGGATCAGGCGGATCATAACAGATCCATGTTCCCCTCAGGATGATTTGTAAGTTGATCCCTAAACTTTCTTTAACACCACCGTCTGGTTAAAATGTCTAGTTAATGACAAAATACCTGCAAATTAAAGACATCCCATCAGTCTCAGCTGTACTTTGTTTAGTGCTAATTAGCTAATGTTAGCAAGCTAACACACTAAACCAATATTATGCCTAAACATCAACATGCTAGCATCGTCACTGTGAGCATGTTAGCAGGCTGATGTTAGCATTTAGTTCAAGTACAGCCTCACAGAGCCGTATTTAGACTCTGACTGTGTGTTCAGTGTTCATGTGGCACAAGAACACATAAAGTCATTGCAAAGACATGATGCGAATTTGTGTCCACGTGAGTCGAAAATGTGTCAGTTTGATTCGGGGCTTTATGAATGTGCATCATGAACGTACAGAGAGAGAAAAAGGAGAGACTGGAGGGAAATAACAGAAAGAACTGGTGAGTTCAGTCTGAAGCTGAACAGAAACTCTGTTTCTGTTGCTAACTAGCTTAAACTTGATGTTTTGGCTGTTTTGGGGCAACTAAACACAAACGATCCAGCAGTTAAACTCATGTGAATAACACAAGATGAACATTTGCTTCCTGTTCTGTCTGAACACACCATTAGTCTTGTTCTCTAACACTGTTTTATGTCTGCTGGATGTGTAGATGATTCATGAATACTACAGTAACTTCATGGCTATAATATGTCAGAGCTGTATGTCCTGTCAGCTTGTTTGAGGTTTTTCTGTCCCCCTGCGAGTGTTCAGAAGTGCTGAACACTGTGAAAGACAATGTGGTGGAAAATCATAATATAACACATATGCATTCTTGAATTATATGATGAAAATTCACACTGTGATGCTTATATACTTTATAGGGATGTGCAGAGAGCCCGGTATTTGTATTTGTATTTGAATGGCATTTGACATGGTTTATTTTGTTTTCTTCCTGAAAACAAATCATTCTTGAAATATTTGTATGAAACAAATATTCGTAAAAAAACAACAACCAAAAAACCCGCTATTTGTGCTTTGCCGAATAACGTATTTGTATACTCATGTATTCTTTATGTACTAGAGATACGTTCTTTAATTGATTGCTTTTTTCATGCTTCATACAGCCTCTTTTTGTGTGTTGAATAGGGCTAACGTGCTGAATCAGGGTAGAATTTGATCTCCCTGTGCACGTTGTACCTAACGGTCAGACAAAATCAATAGTCTGCAAAAACATAAACAGATAAAGTAAATAAACCTTTGAGTCTCTCTCTAAAAATAATTTTGACCAATGACAGTTATGGGGAGTTAACTGTGACAACAATGAAAGCCAATGATCCACGACAACATTGACACCCCCACTTTTAAACCAAAGCAAGAATCCAGGAAACAGCATGTTTGTCATCGGTGTTGATGGATGAAACAGTTTAACTGGGTCGGAGAGAAACCTGGTCAGCTTGACATGGTCTTGTCTAAATATAAGGTTTAGCAAGTGAGTAGAATTAGAGCACAAATAAGGCAACGCACTGATCTGAATGTGTTCAGTGAAGCCTTCAATAAAGACTATTTATGAGTACATATACATATTTATTTCATATTATATATACTGGTGATTTACTTGTGTGTGTCTGAACATGTCATTTTGGCTTCAGTGCACTTCTGTATTCGTGCATACATATGAATGATTGTGTGCTTGTGTGCACTTGGCCCTGGTTTCCATCTGAAAGTTTCTCCGAGCCTGCATCTGTCCTCCTGTCGGTTGTCACGCAACTCTGCAGACAAAGCCGTGAACGCCGTGAACGCCGTGAACACGTGAACCGCTCGCTGAGTCGATCTGCTGGAGGTTTGTCCACATATGGACAAAAATCTGTGTTTAAACAGCTGCAACATTACAGATCTGCTTGTATGATGCTTTCTTTTCTACCTCTAGGTGTGCAATTATTGCGCACTAACAAGTAAAACGGGTTAATTCAGTATTGAACGGACAGTAATCTGGTTGTCAGTAGCCTTCCTGTACTGTACAGCAAAGAGATAAATACATCATGGCTGTTAATCAACCTGCTTTATTCTTTCATCTCTGAGGAAGTAAATAAAGATTATGAAGATTGGAAGTATGTATTTGCCCAAACAATGTTACCATAAATCAAATAGAATAATATAAAAATAAATAAACAAGAGACATTTATGAAACTTTGTCTCCAGTGACTTCACAGATTCGTTATGAATAAAATCAATTATGTTTTTTTCCAATTTGAATTTCTCATCAAGAGAAATGAAAACAAAGAAAATTAAATCAAATTAAACTTAACTGATGCTAACTAGGTTTATCATGACCTGCTATAGTTTCATCAGTAGGCATCTAAGTACCTCTAACATTTAAAAAAAAAAAGCTATTATATGCAGGCTGTTGTTGAGAGTACACACAGATTACACAGAACTACTCTCTGGAGACTGAAAACATGATGCTGTTATTAGTCTTTGGAGCCGTTTCTAAACAAACTAATGTGACTAAACTCTTCATGATGAAGGAACATGTGACCCAGAGCAGCGATGAGACTCACTGATGTGTTTTTAATAAGATATATCAGCTTTGATACACACACGATACTGGTTAGTAGATCAGTTCATTGTTGGTTTGGATCCAAACATGAGATTTGTTGACAATGTTGGTTCGAGTAGGAGTGCGTTTGGTTTATCATAGATAATTATGAATTATGAAATCAAGAGATTATTAATATCAATCAATAATTTGGGCACCAACTGTTGATATCAGGGGAGTCTGACACAGGAAGGCACCGATATGTTGGATCTGTGAGGAGCACAGTTGGTTATTAGCAACACTTAGCAATCAATAAGTGATAATTAATTAAAACTTAATAGAATTATTAATATGAATTAACAAATACAGGGCACCACCTGGACACCGGGACCGATAACCAAACAAGGTCGTCTCATAAAAGAGTTCACCTAGAATATTAAGAGAGATATCGACATTCACAGGTGAACAAAGAAGGTTGAATTCGAGCTCTGACTCCTTCAATCAGCCACTTTAACAATATGTTAAACACAATAATGACAAGGAACTTCTCTTTAAAGATATAACAGTGTTTATTAAACTTAACAAATGCTTCATTCAATAAACACGGACTGTGGGAGGAAGTCACGTCACGCAAGAACCAAATGGTGGAAGTACGGCGGTGTCTTGGTTAGACAACAGCAAGATGGCGCCGCCTGGTGGTCGGTGTCTTGCATTCACCCAATATCGTGAAAAACACACGTGTCTGATGGCGGACAACGAGGGATGAGTCCCACGTTATCTGACCATCAGATGTGTTAGTTGCAAGAGAAGGAGAGAAAGAAGAGGGGGGCGACCATGAGAAGCGGTTCCTTTGTCCACAGACAGCATGCGTACAGACGGCCGTCTGTGACGCCTCTTCCTTGAAGAAACTCTGTGTCTTCCATCTGCAGGATGTGAGAGCGCCGGTTGCAGCAGCGGTCTCTCTTGGATCCAGGGATGGTGTTCGGTTGAACACGGCGAAGTCTCGTCTCGTCCGGCGAGGGTAGGGTCTTCCGATCGATGGGGGGAAACACGTGCGTGGGGTACCCCCCCTTTAGTCAAGCTGACTCACAGAGGGACAGTCGACATGGAAAGATGATGTTTCTTTGCGTGTCCTTGGGTTTTAAAGGGGCGATGATGTCACGGCTGTGTCATCATGACGCTCCATCACTGCCAATGAGAGACTGTTTGTTGAGACCATTTCCTGTTTAGCAGCTAGGTGCCTTATCAGGCTTTGTGACCTGTATGCAGGCCTTTCTTTGTGTGACCTCATGGTTGAGACCCAACGATAATAAACAAAATATAGAAAATCGACAGCTTTATTCTTTAAAACTCATCAAATCTAGCGAGTCTCTGTCTCAACAATCACTGTTTTGTACATTTAAAGCAAATACTTATTTATATATATTTAACTTTTGAAACAACCTTTATGCACAAGGCTCTATATGTGTATATACTGTATGTGTGTACTGTTTGTGTATCACGGCCACTTCATCTGCTCTTGCCAGGAGACTGAAAAAATAAAAAAGGGTCCCTGTCTTATCGTACCTCTGCATCTCTGTGGTTTGCTGTTAGATGGCAATTAATCATCTGCAGCAGTCTGACAGACGGATCTGAAATTTGCATAATATAATAGCCCCGGCTATTGTCTCTTGGAAGCAGAGAAGGAGACTCCACCGCCATCCCCAGGTAGTCCTTGGCCTCCCATAGGGGCTGAGAGTGTGTGATAAACAGAGAAGTTACAACTGGAATATGAGAATCTGCCCTCCACATCTCAGGAGCTTTGGGGTCTTTGTCTCTGTAACTATAGCAACGTGACATGGTGTTTAGATTTTTTTTTTTTTTATCTTTACTGTAAATTCTGAAAACACCCTCCGTTTTCTGTCAAAACAAGAATGACCTTTCTTTGTCTGCAGGGATTTATGTGTGCTTGTATTTGCTAGCCTCAGTGTATGCATGTCCTTGTTCCGATTGTATTTGGCTTTGCAGTTACCCTGAACCGACTATGAATATTATGGGCTGCATTTTAACACCCACAGCTCTGCTGAACCTCCATTAACCCACACTCAGTGTCTGGTAAGTGAACACATTTTGGCTTTTATTCAGGCCAAACTAGAGAAATAATGAAGGTCTATGGTGATGTTTTATTCATGCAACAGAGATGACACTGTTGTCTTTGGCTGCACATATAATAACAATAATAATAACAATAATAATAAAAGTTTTATTTGCTTTTCAAGGAAGTTTTCTTCCTCACCATGATGTGTCCCAGTATGCACAAACACCGCTCGGCTGTAACCTGCTGTCGGCTGTAAAAAACGGTGGATAAATTGATTCGAGTGTCTCACAACCTCAATGAAACGACTGGTTTTACTGTCACAGTTTGATCCATTCAGTCTGGTAACATTTGGAAAGTCTAGAAGAGCCGCTTGACTAACGGACAGAGCGGGAATGTGGCGGCGACTTGAGATTTAAAAACTGTGTAAAGTGAAATACAGAGAGATTTGATCTGGTGGTGATTAATCAGAGCTGTGTTCTGCACTGCAGGTTTAACACTATGACCACAAACAGCAAACAAACAAACAACGTCATCAATGCAATTTGATATGTCCCGTCTGTTTAACTGCTGAGATGTTTAATTTCAAATATGCGTTTACATTCAGCTTCAGACAGGACAGAAAACATATAGACAAGATATTTAGAAGTTTAATGCAACACTTGATTGTTATTAATAAAGGACCTGTTAATTTTTTATTTTTGGACTCTAATAGAGCAGCTCTGCATGATTCACAGTTCAAAAAACTCCTTATTTATCTTATACTGGCCCTTTATGCAGCAACTCAATAAACAGCTTTATTCAGTGTTTTTACCTGTAATCACCAGGTCCGTTTGTTCTGGAGAGGAGGAGACCTCTGCAGGTAAAAACATCCTGAATGATGAACACTGGAGTAATCCTATCCCGGTGAAGCTGGTTATTTAACGACGAAGACAACAACTCCCATGATCCCTTGCTTCTTCACACCGTGCTGCCTCTGGTTGCCTCCGGGCATGGGCCAAACTGAGGCACTTCCTGGACACACCATATATAGCGCTTGGTGGCGCGCTTAAGAGGGTCAGGTGACCATGGACCATACCATCAACATTGTATGAACTGATATTTTATGATTTATTTTGGTTTGGGGGTATTTGGGCCATCGCTGTACGGAGGGCGATTAGTGCCATTTTTCCTTTAGGCAAAGTATATCATTGATTTTTGAATTTATGTTTGTTGTGTTGTCAAATTTAACTGTAGGAGTCTATAATTTGGTAATTGGTTTGTCTGGGGGAGGGGCTAAGAATATATAAGGGGGAGCTCTGCTCATTTAGGGTTGGTTGGGTTTTTGGTTGTGGCTGAGTAATAACGTGGGTGACAAACTGCCAGTGTGAAACCTGTCGTGTAAATACTTTTTTTTGTTATTAGGGTTTTTTTTCCACTCCTGCACTGTAAATATTTTTGCCACTCTTGTTTGGGGGAACTTGGTGTGAATAAAAAATCACTACGCTGAAGTTTCTCGTCGTCTGAGCCATCATTGAAAGCGAACCCGTGACATATATGTATATATATATATATATATATGTCTGAAAATAAGGAAAAGCATAATGTGGCCCCTTTAAACTCATAAAGCTACATTTTAATCCACAGATCTTTTTTCCAAGATATTTCAAATCAAACTTGTGTTGTAGTAAATAGAGACGTTTGACTGCCAAGCATCTTGTTAAAGTAACCAGTGAGACAACTGCACTCAAGTTTTATCTGCTGCCAAAAAAAATACTTCCCACACACACACACACACACACACACACACACACACACACACACACACACACACACACACAGGTACAGTTGTCAGTCTAGTTGTTTGTAAGATATATTGTAGCCTGAGTCGTGTGTCTCTTTTTTGTACTTTGTTGTTAACTAGTTGATTTCCAGGCTTCTGGCTGACACGTTTCCAAAGATGGAGGATCTTTTGTGGAGGACGGCTCTTGCGTAAGGCAACAGGTTTGTTAAGATTAAGATTGTTTTGTTGAGTTTTTCATATTTACTGTTTATCACATCCCACTCTCCCATTTATTTTTGGTGTTTACTTGCTGTAAGCATTAGAGATGGCAGACTGACAAATCCTCTGTTTCTCCTCAACAAAACGGATCATTTTTTTAAGCTTTTTTTTTTTTTTCCTCTTTTCTCAATAAAGGAGGCAGTGATTGATGAAGCATCATTCCACCTGAAGCAGAGGAGGAGACATTACACTCTCACAACACTTTTTAAAGAAACTCCAAAGCAGATATGTTAGCAGTGTAATGAAGTGATGCCTTTGCAGATGCTTGCAGTACACATGCACATGAAAAACTGTCCTCTGATGAGACTGGTGATGAAGTGGGAGCAAAATGTTGTGTAAATGTTCAGCCCTCTGAGTTACGTGTTGTTGGAGAATAAGTGCAGGATAATTCTAGCACATAAACTAAAAATCCAAAATCACTTCAGCTCCCTTTGCACCGATAATCATCTTTTGTTTCAGTCAAACCAGATGCATGGAGCGCTGCTTGTGTGTAGAGAGGCGTCCCTCTGCTGCTCTTCAGCTCCGGGATCCTGCTAGTTTAGAGTTACTGGAAAGATCTGAAGCTCCAATTATGAATACTTCACGGCTACTTAGTCGTAGTTAAAAACGTGGCTACGCATTTCAGCCATTAAGGCCTTCATCAGGTCGCCTTCAGGCTGCTTCCTGTATATGTACGATCCGTTTGGACATTAATCACATGATTAATAGCGTAGCAGGTAAACTCATCTTTTGTTTCAGCTATTTGTAACACGAAGCAACGTTCTTTCAAATTTCAGGTGGTTTGTCCTCCCAGATGATCAGTCCATGATATCTGTATAATAAACATTGTTTTTCATTTTGTATGCTTTATTTTGAAACAGGAAGTTACCTGTAACATGTCAGGTGACTTATAAACAGGAAGTGAATGAAGGGCGGGGCTCAGAGCTGTTGTTTTTGCCTGCATCTCAAGCCTTTTGATGGCATCGTTGATATGTATTGATTTGTTTCATTGTTATTGATGATCGCAGATGATTGTTTTGTTTATGAAGAAAGTCCATGGAGTCATTATAGTTACTGTTTACTCAGCTAGGACTGTTGTTAAAGTTCATATGAGAGAATAAATACAATAAATATGAATAAATAGTTGATGATATGTTCAAATACATTAAAATACAGGTTTACAGGAACATAATTGATAAATAAGCCATAAATACATAAAAGGTAGCAGTTAAAAAACAAAGCAATTTATTTCATTTAAGAGTCAGTATATTTACGTTGTGTGTATGTGTAAGCATAAAAAGAAAGCGTTTCATTGGTGTGTTTTAGTTTGACTTGTGGACAATGGACGACTGTCTCCAGAGTCAGGAAGGAGTTTGTCTTACTGCCCAGACGGCAACATAACAACAGTCCAGATATTCCTGATCAAACTCCAGTTGACAAACCAAAAAAAAGGTCAGTTTTTGTTAAAATGACCTTTGCATGAATTTATATCAAATACAGAATAAATGATGAGCGCCATCATTTACACAATCCACATGTTGTCATCACATTCTGTCAAATCAACAGGCTATTAAAAACAAAGCACCTGATGCAGTAATTTATAATCATAATCATATTTAACAGCCTTTTCTTTCCCAAACACTGTTCAGCATCATGCTTGATGGGACTGTTAAATGGTAATAACGTATACACATTGTGTTTGGGACTACGTTTGTCACGGGTTCACCGTCACTAACTCTCCTGCCACCTGAGTCTCCTCACCTGAGTCTCCTCACCTGGATCCCATTATGCTCATCAGTCCCTCCTTATATATATATACTGGTCCACATTCACATGCTCCTCGCCAGGTTGTCCAGTGTGTTTGCAAAGTGTTCCAGCATTTCTATATCTACCTGTTCACTTGCCTGTTACCTGACATCCTGCCTGTTTCCTGGTCTTTCCCTCAGAGTTGTCTGCCTGGTTTGTTACCTCTGCTTGTTTTTTTTTTTTTGGACTGATTAAAGAAAGTTGGACTCTGCTCCCATCTCTGATGGAGGTTCTGAGTCGTTACAATCTTATATTTTCTCTGTTTTCTTCCTTAAGTATGGAGGATGTGTTGCACTTTGTTGAAACCACAACAGGATTTAAACTGTGTGTGGACAGAGAAGACAGACAGGAGCGTTCAGCAGTGGAAAAGGAGAAAAGCTGCGTCTCCTGCCGGTGCTCTGATGATGGTCCATACAGGAGAGGCAGCATCACTCAGGAAGGAGTTTTTGACTGGTAAGTTGATCATTTAACTGTTTTATTCTGATATAAAACAAAACAGGGTTTCAGGTAGTGAAAACAGATTCTTTGGAGGAAAACCAGGGTGAAACTCTCAGATACTCTTTGACAGACCTTCATAACTTCAGGTTGGTAACGTACAAGTTCTATAATCTATAATGTTTTAACACCTGTTGTATTCTCTGCTTTATTTCTCCGTCTCTGATGTTGCACTGATGAAATAATATCAAACTGGACAGCACAGAAAGCATCATTCACTGTTGTTTAACATTTTAAATTTTTTCAATTTTTAAAATGTTTACTTTTCAAACCAGTGTTTAATTTTCCTGTGCTTTTCTTCAAAGAGCAGTCGTCTTACATTCTCCAACGAGACTGATTCTGATGCTGCAGCAGCTTCTAAAGGTCATGAACCGTTCGGTCTGGACCAGACGGAGACAAACCCTGAAGCTTGTTGCTCCGTTTGTTCCCGGGAAGAAAAGTGAGCAAAGAATTGATTTTTAAATGCCACTTATTCTCTTCTTACAGACATTCTCCTTCTGTTTTATATTTCTCATATATTTCCTTTAATAAACTGAGTTTGAACACTGAAAAGATATTTGACCAAATCTGTATTCATCCTTTTATAACCTGATGCTGATTTCATAATGATGAACTGAACCACATGTCAGAGATAAAGGGAAATCTAATGGTCATCAGATAGATGTCAGGTACTATATCTACTGTACAGTGTTCATACACACATCACCATTTGAATATTTTACTGATTTGAATGTACCGAGCACATATAAACGTTCTGAGGTAATCCCACATCCTCATCCTCCCTGATGAAGAGACACGTTTCACAACAACATGCAACTTTTCACCATGAACGCAGGAAGATCGTTCAGTTTGTTACCTGATTGTGAGTTCATGTACTCGGACTGTGACTTTTCCAGTGAAGCATCTCAGCACTTTGAGTTTAGATGAATCATGAGTGAAGCAGTCAGATATGGTGATGCTCTACTAGAATTAAATGTTGTTTCTAGATATTTGCAGTTGGAATAATGTTAATGGATGTTTGATGAATTCTGAAATAAAAAAACATAAATAGAATTTGTCTCATGCAGGATCCTTTGCTTTGTTAGTTGGAAAAGCATCAATTTAGTTTTATTTTAATGAAGCCACCGTTATTTTATATCTGTCCACGTTCACTTTGCTGCTGTTGAGTTCTCATCTTTTATTATGTCTGCAGGTATTATTATTATTTATGCATAAAATGTTGCATCTCAATTCAGTGAGAGTGAACAGACATCTGTAGAGAAATTAATCACATTGTATAATTTTTTTTTTTAATGGAGCTACACAGAATCACAACAACTATTGCTCCTGTTAGTAACACTTCCCAAAGGGTTTTATATTAGAGCTACTCCTTTAACTGCCTTTTCTGCTTGTCCGTTAGGAACTTTTATGTCAAAATAACAATCAACCATCATCACCCTCCAGCTGAAGAGTTCTTCTAAAGAGCTGGAGATAAAATATACACGATCGATGATAAAAGAACTAAGCAGCTGATTATGACCTCATGCTAAGGTCAGCTATGTCCCTGTGAGACGCTGAGATCTCCGTACAATATGCATTTTAAGCTCTAATTTGAAATTCAAAACAATCTACATTAAGCTGATAACGTTTACAATAAAAAACAAACTGTTCTTATGATATACATCTAACATGCCTCCTGCTGCCAACATTCTGTATGTAGATAATCACATAAACAGTTTGTGTCAATGTGGACCAAAGGAGAAAGAACACGACCTGGTTCTGTGATCCATGAGAAGATCCCTGCAGCATCAACCCGATGCATGGAGACCATCGTTCTCCACCACTGAACGCAGCCCATTGAAACCAAACGACCTTTGAACCATTAGATAACCAGCGTTTAGTATCTGACTTTTAATAACTGAGATGATGTTGTGGAGCTGTTGGTCAGTCAGCGTGTTGAATGATCCTCTTGCATCCTCCTGTAAATCGCTCTTCTTGAGGCTGGCAGCTGTGTGTCCAGCAAATTCTGTAGTTTTTCTCTTTTATTACAATTTTGGACCAACTTCTGTTTCCTGTTCCATAGTGAGCATAGAGCTGACGTTATGCTGGAGGTTCTGTAGTGCTCAAATCA
The DNA here is from genome assembly GCF_910596095.1 of Thunnus maccoyii. Lineage (NCBI taxonomy): Eukaryota > Metazoa > Chordata > Actinopteri > Scombriformes > Scombridae > Thunnus > Thunnus maccoyii. The sequence continues at coordinate 35,995,959 of NC_056535.1, read as the reverse complement.
AACAGAATAAGTTTATGGTGAGTCAGGAACTCCAAATAATCCAGATTCAGCAGTTACTGGTTTACAGTTGATTCTCTCCATCAACTGCTGCCTCATCAGATTAGCAAAGAAGAAGGATTCATAGTTAGTCTTATGTCTCAGGATGAACTACATGTGAGTGATAACAGGGTTTGTGATGTGGAAGCTTGTAATACATTGACCCCTTATAGCATCCTATCCATAGACCATAGGCAATAATATTTAAGCTTTAGAAGGAGATACAGCACAGTATAGTGTACTTCCTCTGTGTATGTGTAGGTCAAATTGAAATTTGAACACCATGTCAATAAAATGGTTCAATCCTGCAAAAATCTGACCATTACTGTCAGCCTCTGACCTAGAGCACATCATTCATGCCTTCATTTTTTCCCGCCTGGATTACTGTAACTCCCTTTTCACTCGCCTTAGCCGAGCTGACCTGTCACGTCTTCAGCTTGTACAAAAATGCAGCAGCGAGGTTATTAACCAGGACCGGCCGCCGATCCCACGTCACTCCTGTTTTAGCCTCACTGCATCGGCTGCCAGTGAAGTTCAGGATTGATTTCAAGATTCTCTTAATCACTTATAAGACCTTACACGGTTTAGCTCCTGCATATATATCCCAGCTACTAAGCCCGTATACTACCACGTACCAAACTACAAACCAAAACCAACCAGACTTTGGAACAATCTCCCCACTTCCATCAGATCAGCTGAATCTGTTGACTGTTTCAAAAAAACACTTTTTAACCTGTGTTAAAAAAGGTGCTATATAAATAAAGTTTTACTTACTTACTTACTTATCAAGTCTATTTATTTCAATTTACAACCGACATATCAGCAAAGGCTTTATACGATATATAGTAGTTACTGCCTTTTTGATATAAATTAGCAAGCAACAGCTAGTTGGCAAGCTAATACTGTACAGACTGACATACAAACAGAATCTTATAAAGGTTCATAAAACGTATATAAGGTATATAACCAAAGCAATAAACTACTTACACAGTTAAAAACACTGAATAAAGCTGTTTCACCTAAAAAATCAGTGTTTCTCCGACGATGTTCGGTGACCACCGGACGTCCGGTACGGGCTGTTAGCCGAGCTGCTGCTAACACTTGTTCGCTTTATTTCTCTCATAACTTTAGATCTCGACGTTTGGTCGGTTTCTCCCGGGAGCTGAATTATCCGCAGAGGTCTCCTCCTCTCCAAAAACAAACGTACACGCAGATTAAAATCATTAAAATACTAATTAAAGCTGTTTCACCTAAAAAACTGTGTTACCTAAGACTTTCTGGAGGGGCTGTTAGCCGAGCTGCTGCTAACGTTTGTCCAGTTTATTTCTCTGATAACTTAAGATCCAGACGTCCAATGACTAAAATCCTTCTTCCGGCTAAAAGATATAGTTAAAAACCACCTAAATTTATCATGAAAATGTGTCTTAAAACTGAATAAAGTCCATTTATAACAGTTTGTGTGGAACAACCACAACGCCGATGTATTATCTTGTATGTGTGTAAGTTACTCTTTGGTAGACGCCATTGTAGCGGACAAACACAGCGCCGCCGTATGCATCTGGTGCGTGTTTACTCTTTGGTAGAGGAGGTATGACACCATCGACAGGCGACCAAATGAAACGGTCCGTTACTTTGATTAAATGACAGATTTCTCTGGGTTTGAAAACTGTTGGAAACATTTGGGATAATGTAAGTACACAACTCAACAACATATAGAACATAGGTCTAGTTGTTTTTAGACATTTTAATGTGGAATAATTACGTATTATACCATTAATATGTTTACAAGAGACATAGATGAAACATAATTTGAATTTTGTAATACCAGCATATGTTTACAGAAAGATGTAAATACTTTTGGGGGATGTGGAGTGTTTGTTTGAGAGTAGAGACATGTATAGAGCTCAACAGGAAGATTCTCTGTGATAAATGTTTACAACCCTTGTCTCCAGTTGGATATAGAGAAGTTAGATGGAATAATGGGTCAAGTGCAGTCCCCCCAGTGGGGTGGGCAGGGAGATTTTAACGCTCATAATCCTTTATGTGTCAGCAAAAGCAAAGATAAGAACGGTGCGTTAATAGAAGATTTTCTGGATAAATACTCACCAGCGATGCTGAATGACAGAAATAGAGAGAGGGAGAAATGGGAGTCTGTCATGCATAGATCTAACGTTAGCATCAGCTGAGTTAGCTAGGTGTTACACCGAGGGGGATGATCATTACCCCCATTTTAAGTTGGTTTGATAGAGTTTTGCAGGTGGAGAAGAAAAACACTTTGAACTGGGATGAGTTTAGAGGAAAAACTCTCAGAAGTCAGTTATAAGTGAGAGTAGTGTAGAAGAGTGGAGTAAGTCCATCTGTTTTGTATTGAGAAGAGCAGCTGAAAAGTCAATTTCAATCAAGCGGAACAGGAAAGAGGAAGATAGTGTCATGGTGGAATAAGGCTTGTAATGAAGCGGTGTGGGCTCATAATAGGGTTGATAGACAGCTTAGAAAGAGTCCAGTTGAGCTGAGTTATTCAATATAGAGAGAGAGATTGTGAGCAGTGGAAGCTAGGAAGGCTATAAAAGGAGCTAAGAAAGAAAAGCTAGGCGAAGGTTTTGTGCTTATTCGTATTTTGATGGAAGGAGATAAATAGTTGTAAGCAACAGGGAGGAAGGCCGAGCTATTAGCGAGGACTTTTCAGAGAGTACGCAGCACTAGTAATGTGGGTAGAGAGGGACGGCTGAGGAGCATGGACATGAACACAAAAAACACTGAAAACAGTGATGGGATCAGCGTATTCTTCTTCATGCATGAGTTGACGCATGCAACGAGGCGAGGAGGGCGTAACACCATCCCTGTTGGGAGAGGCGGCCTGCCTGGGATATGAGGTGTTGAAGCACATGGATGACTTGGCATCGGAGGAGATGTTGGGAACAAGGGATAATCCCGGCTGAGTAGAAGCAAGCAGCGGTCGTTCCAATTTCAAAACCTGAAAAGGAGGTCGACAGTCCCGGATCAAACAGGTAAATTACCTTTAATTACAGCAGTTATTCATAAGATAACAGAGAGAATCGTTACTGGCCGATGATTTTGTGATTCTTTATTTTTCCTGTGTGAGGTTGGACACAGTTATATTGTGTGATTTACTTTTAAAGTGAAGGATCCAGAGGAGTGATCTTTCATCAGTACTAAAGTAATGGAAAATTTATCTGGCCAACGTGCCCATCTGTTACCCGTTGGGCTTCAGATTGCTGTAAATTGGGATTTGAGCATATTTTTATATTTTTAAAAAGCTAAATGCTGCACCTGTGATGGTTTCTGACCATCTTTGTCATTGTTTTGTGTTGTTTATTGATTTCCTACAAATAAATGCACAACATTTGCATAAAGTAAGCATATCTCCCATGTTAAGAAAATTAACTTTACTTTGCAATTAACTATTTAATCAATTGACAGTCCTAATTATAATTGGGCATGAGATAAATTAAAACTGATGCAGCTCATGTTTTGGAGACCTGTGTCTGACAGAGGAGAGAGAGGATTTGATGTGATGGATTTAAGGCTGCTGTTCCCAGTTGATTCTTGTTTTGTATATTTAAATTCCCAAACCAACAAATCAGCAAGAAGATAAAGTCTGATTCTGTGATGGTTTTGTAAAACAACAGGTTTAATCTCTGTTGTCCCTTCCTCGCACGTCGCCTCAGTGTTCAACATGAATACTGAAATGAACTCGCGTATTCCAGAGTGACGGTATCAGTAATCAGAACTGTGAAGTCCCAGTGTGATGTGATGTGATGTGAAACTCAGGGAACAAAACAAAACTGAGCCTAAAAATCAGCTAGAATAGAAGAAGAAGAGTTGTGCAGCTGGCTCATTAACAGTCACAGCTCATTAGGGCCAACTTAATCAAAATTCAGACGACATACTGGGCTTCCGACAAATTACCAATATTGCAACAGCATAATGAGCAAAAACAATTTGAGTTAAAGCAACTTTATAAAAACGAGCTGCAGTTGTGTTTTATGAAACTATAGTGTAGAACTAAAATTTAAAGCTATAATATGTAATTATTCCACATTAAAATGTCTAAAAACAACTAGACCTATGTTATATATGTTGTTGAGTTGTGTACTTACATTATCCCAAATGTTTCCAACAATGTTCAAACCCAGAGAAATCTGTAATTTAATCAAAGTAACGAACCGTTTCATTTGGTCGCCTGTCGATGGCGTCATACCTCCTCTACCAAAGAGTAAACACGCACCAGATGCATACGGCGGCGCTGTGTTTGTCCGCTACAATGGCGTCTACCAAAGAGTAACTTACACACATACAAGATAATACATCGGCGTTGTGGTTGTTCCACACAAACTGTTATAAATGGACTTTTATTCAGTTTTAAGACACATTTTCATGATAAATTTAGGTGGTTTTTAACTATATCTTTTAGCAGGAAGAAGGATTTTAGTCATTGGACGTCTGGATCTTAAGTTATCAGAGAAATAAACTGGACAAACGTTAGCAGCAGCTCGGCTAACAGCCCCTCCAGGAAGTCCGGTGGTCACCAAACATCGTCGGAGAAATATTGATTTTTTTAGGTGAAACAGCTTTATTCAGTGTTTTTACCTGTAATCTCCGGGTCCGTTTGTTCTGGAGAGGAGGAGACCTCTGCAGGTAAAAACATCCTGAATGATGAACACTGGAGTAATCCTATCCTGCTGAAGCTGGTTATTTAACAACGAAGACAACAACTCCCATGATCCCTTGCTACTTCACACCGTCATCACACTCCATCTTTTGTTATTGTCTTGTTTGAGACCCCTAGCGGCTGAAATTACATATTGTGTGTTTAATGTGACGTGATTACGATGCCTGCCCCGTTAGCACAGTTTAGCTAAAGTAGCTAACGTTAGCCCAAGTGTGCAGCACTCGGTGCTCCCAGTAAGCTAGCATTAGCTTTTGTTATTGTTTTGATCGAGACTCCTCGTGGCTGAAATTACATATTGTGCATTTAACTCAATTTTTTTCTTTGAAGGCATCCACAAACCTCTTTAACTCTTGCTCATTTACCACCAAACTGGGCATTCCACTGGAGGATAATAAAACATTAATAGTTTAAATATCATCACCAACCTTTCATTTTTTTTGCCTTTTTGCTTCTTCAGAACACATAGTTGTGGAGGATAGGTGGCTAAACCCCCTCCAATCCCAAGGACCCTCTCAGCAACCTGCACCACTCTTCTTACCATATCTGAATTAGTTTTTCAATGATAAAAGCCAGGAAATTAAACCTACTCTCCACCACTGATTCCTTCTCTCCCCCTCATTTCATCAGCCTCACCATGTTTTCAACCTTTTTTACAGCCTCATTAGATACCCCCTTAAGACACCCCTTTATTTATCTCCCCGCACCCTCACAGCCTGCTTCATATTGCTCACACTCACGACTTCCAGCAGCGTCCCCTTCACCACATTTAAATCACCCTTTTCTTTACATTTAGAAATCTTGCACCCACATTTTTCCACATCTTCTAATTCCTCAGCATGCAGCTCCAGTATGACCCATGCCTCTGACATTTGTAACACCTCAAGGGTCGCTTCCTATGTGGGTGAACTTTAAAGGACAAGCACCCCAGGAACACTTGCACTAACACCACGACCGCTGAGTCACGCTTAGCTCCATCCCCCCCAAAAAACTCTCTCTTTATTCGAGTAGCCTCAGTGACCTTCGCACCATCGATATCCCCCGACCAGTCCCTCCATAGAGAGATTTCAAGCGAAGCCCCATAGATCACCCCTTTCATGCACCCTGGAACAAATCCTTCCACTCGCCTCCAGTGCAACAGCTTTTTTGCCAACTGAGCAGCAGACTTACAAATTACAAGTAGCTTCCCATCTGCCAGAATCCTTGCATTTTAGAACTTCGCTCAGCTCGATCCTATTTGGCCCATAGCAAGCCAAATAGGATTGAATGAACTAAACTCTGACTGCCCTTCCTTTAATTTAAAGATCACCTTAAATTCTTCTGACTGGCTGACATCCATTCTCATTATATTTGCCCTGTTCTCCTTCCTTCTGACTCTTGTGATTTATTAGTTTTATTACTTCTTTCCCTGTTTTTTCTCCCCTTACTACTGTTTAGTGTTCAGAATGTGCTATGTGTCAAGAATAACTCACAACAAGCAGTTCATTTTTTTTTTTTTAAAGGATGGCATTTAGCAGATTTTGAAAAGGAGCTCTTCATATGCAGATGGATGTAGCGAGGTGTGATGTCACTTGTTAGTTTCAGGTTGGCACCATCTTTTCCATTTTGGAGTCAGGACCTTCCAAATAAGGAGTGCGAGGTGTTGCCTTTCACGCTCTGGAAACACAACCCGCTACCTCAGACCCAGCTAACGCTAGCTTACTGGGAGCACCGAGCGCTGCACACTTGGGCTAACGTTAGCTACTTTAGCTAAACTGTGCTAACGGGGCAGGCATCGTAATCACGTCACATTAAACGCACAATATGTAATTTCAGCCGCTAGGGGTCTCAATCAAGACAATAACAAAAGACGGAGTGTGATGACAGTGTGAAGTTGTTGTCTTCGTTGTAAATAACCAGCTTCACCGGGATAGGATTACTCCAGTGTTCATCATTCAGGATGTTTTTACCTGCAGAGGTCTCCTCCTCTCCAGAACAAACGGACCCGAAGATTACAGGTAAAAACACTGAATAAAGCTGTTTCACCTAAAAAATCAGTGTTTCTCCGACGATGCACAGTGACCACCGGACGTCCGGTACGGGCTGTTAGCCGAGCTGCTGCTAACACTTGTTCGCTTTATTTCTCTTATAACTTTAGATCCAGACGTTCGGCCGGTTTCTCCCGGGAGCCGAATTATCCGCAGAGGTCTCCTCCTCTCCAAAAACAAACGTACACGCAGATTAAAATCGTTAAAATACTAATTAAAGCTGTTTCACCTAAAAAAAATCAATATTTCTCTGACAATGTTCGGCAACCACCGGACTTCCTGGAGGGGCTGTTAGCTGAGCTGCTGCTAACGTTTGTCCAGTTTATTTCTCTGATAACTTAAGATCCAGACGTCCAATGACTAAAATCCTTCTTCCGGCTAAAAGATATAGTTAAAAACCACCTAAATTTATCATGAAAATGTGTCTTAAAACTGAATAAAAGTCCATTTATAACAGTTTGTGTGGAACAACCACAACACCGATGTATTATCTTGTATGTGTGTAAGTTACTCTTTGGTAGACGCCATTGTAGCGGACAAACACAGCGCCGCCGTATGCATCTGGTGCGTGTTTACTCTTTGGTAGAGGAGGTATGACGCCATCGACAGGCGACCAAATGAAACGGTCCGTTACTTTGATTAAATGACAGATTTCTCTGGGTTTGAAAACTGTTGGAAACATTTGGGATAATGTAAGTACACAACTCAACAACATATATAACATAGGTCTAGTTGGTTTAGACATTTTAATGTGGAATAATTACAGATTATAGCTTTAAACTTAGTGAAATATCGCGACAATAGTCCGACTCAGTGTGAGTCCCGGAGACGGGGCAGCAGGTAAGCCAACTGTCAATCAACGCTCACATGGCAGACATCAAAGCTACTATAAGTCTTCAAATCTTATTAACGGAGCAAAATTTTCAAAATGACCACCAGCACACTTATTAGACGTCCTGAATTTAGAGACTGAGACCAGAATAGCTCGTTTAAAACAATGATTGACTCAGTATTTCTAGGGAGAAGTTGAGGCTTTTTGAATGGGAGTCAGTTGGAGCAGCTAGCAGCCATCAGTGGTACTCTGAGGTACTTTAGACTGGCGTGCCAGTCTTCTACCAGCCAATTCATGAGGGGAAAATCTGTAATATCACACAGTGGTGGGAAATACAGCCTAATAATTTAGTCTCTGCTATTCTTTGAAATAGCCTGAAGAGATAAGACCTTATAGAAATATTTAACTTGCTGTAATGAAGTTGAGATTAATTATCCAGCCGGAGGGACGTGATTGTGTTCATATAGTCTGCTCTCACTGAGGACGTCATGTTCATATTCTGTATGAATGTGATCAAAGTTCGGTTCATCGCTGCTACAATAAAATATAAAGAATAATAAGCTCATCAAGCTTTCATAATATATCTCTCCTGGCAGCTGCTAACGGGTCAGGACTCCTCTGGAGCTCCTAAATATGAACCCAGATAAGAGTGATTTCCTAAAGTAAGACAGCTGATCAAATGTATTTTACTCCTCATCCTAAAAGTAAAACCACAAATGTGTCTCTTTGAGAATTTTAGGCCAGTAAGAAGTGATTTCCTGCTCTGAGAAGCTTCATAAATACGACCACTGAACATGACTTGAACATGTATACATTAAAAAATAAAATCATGAACCATATCAGTCTGAGTTTAAAGTTTGCTTGTTAGTGTCACATCTACTGTCTTTAATTACAGCCTTCACGCTTCTCGAGTCGCAGCTCCGAAGCACTCGAGGGAGAATCGCATGTGAGAAAACATCAAACCCAACCTCGACTACGGATTGTGACGGGTAGAAAACAAAAAAAACTACAGTCAGTGATCAGGGAATGAAAGTCAGAGTGGAAGCAGTGACACTGTTGGGATGTACATATATATATATATATATATATATATATAATAATTAGAACATGAGAACATAAATGATCTGATTGTGGAACCTTCTAATCAATATGTTGTATATCTATAGGAATAACATGTGCTGTAATGTTAACTTTATTAAAAAACAAGCTTCTATTGAAATTTGAAGAAAAATGGGTTTGAAAATGTTCTGTTGAAGCCAAAATTAAGAACATATATGCATATCAAACTGAATTCTTGGCCCTGAATTATATGTAACATCTCGAGGCCAAAGATCTTTGGTTGCACAGTTGAGAGCTGGTATTCTTCTTCTGGCTGTTGAGGTCGGTCGATTCAAAAATATTCTAGAGGAAAACAGACTTTTTGTGATTTGGGAGAAGTGGAAAGTGTACAAATTATGATGACTTAAGAGAGTTACTGTTTCATGAAATTGCTCGGACTAAACCCTGAAATATTCTGGTGTTCAGATGAGCAAAAACTGGAATGGCTGTTTAATTTTGATGTATTTAAGTTTGCTAACTTTATCTCTCGTTTAATTAGTGTTTACTTAGACTTTTCCAGTAATATATGACAAGCCTCCAACTGTAACTCAGAACGTCTTTACTGTTTAATGATGGTCTCTAGATCTGAAATGATGAAAGATGTTATTTTTACAATATATACGTTGTTGGAATTCATGGTGTCTTGTATGTCCATGTGGGCTGTGCATACAGTTGTATACATGACACAATAAGATAACAGTGAGGGAAAAGGGTATTGATCATATATGGTGATATTTGGGGAACCGTCTGATCTGTGTGCAGCTAAAGACGTGCAAAACAAAAAGTATTTTGTCATTCAGGAGAAATTAAACTGAGTTTTGTTTGATGGAGCCACATATGAACCAATCACAGCCATTCAGGTTTTTATTATATATCACATCCACACGTGTCACAGCTAATTTCCTCTGATGTGTTTCCACTAATTAAAAGGATCACACCATCAGTTTCACCTCTGTATGGCTTCATGTCTGCTGTTACCTTTAAACAAACAGACACACATCCTGCTGCACCAACCGAAAAAAAACGATCACTATGTATATTTTTTGTATTTTAGAGGTAACACCATGTTTGTAGTCTTCCCTGAAGGATTGCCGTCTCCCTTATTTTGGCGGATTTGTTTCATCATGTGGAACTGTCTCTCTCTCTCTGGACTTCCACTCCAGCTCTATTGAAAGACTGTCGGCAGCCTCATTACACCGTCTGGCTCTTTGAAGCAAATGGGATGGGATGGTGGCGGTGGGGGGGAGGTGGTGGTGGTGGGTGGGAGGGTGGGTGGGGGGGGTATTGTGTAGTGCCTATTTTAGGAGGCTGCTTCTCAAACACAAAGTCCATTCTTGAGAAATGTCTGGCGAGTCTTCGGCTGCTGATTATAAAGTTGGAGGTTGTCTGCAAAACGCAGGTGAAAAGAGACACGAAACGCTGCGTCGCATGTTGATGTGCAAGAATATTAACATTTGTACAATTTGATTTTTTACATTTTGCAAACTGGAAAAACATTTTGAACAACCTTTTTTTTTTTAGCCATGCTGAAAAAAACCCAAACATTAAAATTGAATTATATAACAGCTGATATGGAACAAATGAGTTTCCTGTTTAATTCATATTGGAAGATAAATAGGTTTTCTGTTTCCGAAAGTAAAAATCTTATTAATTTTCCTGGTAGAAAACATTACTTTACTCACAGTTTCTACAGTTTGGATAAACATGAAACTTTCCTGGTTGAATAATCAGTAAAAAAATATGAAAAACTATTAAAAAATATTTGGTTCTTCATTAAAAAGTTGAAGGTAGAAGTAAAATTTCAGAGTAGAAGTTAACTACGACTCACCAAAGTGCATTTCAGCAACAAACAACCACGTTTTGTTTACAACTTTCTAAATGAGATCTTTAGAGTTGCAGCAGTGGTGGTCTTCCTCTCTATAACGTAGAGCTGTGGGGGGTTTATAGCATGTTTATGTTCAGCCAATCTTACCTTCAGTTCACTCTTTGTTCTCCCAACTATAAAAACATGGACACTCGAGTCTGTAAACCACATTTGAGGTATTGCAATTTATAAATGACCTGATGTTCTATCAGTGAAACAGTTGGTTTGGTCATAAAAACACAACAATTGCAATTTCCACACTTGTGTTGACCTGCTCTGATGCCTGTTCTCTGTTGTGGGGGGGGGGATGAGTTTATCATGAAGGGTTGGGGCATCTGAAGAGCTTCTCTAAGAGAACTGTCACTTTTCAGTACGTCCGTTTCTTTTAATGATTTGTTTAAAGGTGTAAAATGTCAAAATAGTCATCAACAGTCAAAATACAATATATTAAAAAGAAAAGTTACTGACATGATTTTTCACTTGTTTAAGAGTAAAAATAAAACATTTTTTACTGTGAGTTAATAATTCATGCATGAAAGGGTTAAACAGGATTGTGTGTGACTGGGTTTATATTACACTTCTTGCACGTTTAAAGTGTTCAAACATCTGTTTTGCTTTGCGCACGACGTGATTCTAGCCGAGTAGTGGACGTGTTCCTGGATCAACCAATCACAGCCTTCTGACATCATCATCGTCAGTCTGCTGTGTACCAAACTCAAAACTTCTACCGATATCTGAAACATTTTGAGTAAAATAAAACAATCTCCTGTATTCTCTCTCTTTACAATGCAAATAACTTACTCTCTCACCACACATACACGTTTCTAATTAATGCTGTCCAATTATTAAATAATTGTATTTACATTGTTTATAAGAATCACAGATCTTTGTGTGACTCACAACAGTAAACAAGTCATTATTAAAGGATACGTCTGATGTATTTTTTATTGTTTATTTTTATGTTGTTGTCAGCATGGCCTCTATGATTATTCTTTCTTTTCCTTCTTTTTCTCTTGTTTTTTTTTTTTGCTCTAAACGTTTCTTTGTCTATTTGATGTTATTTTGTTTTATGGGTTTACTTCCTCTACTGCACAATTTAATATAATTTTTGCTGTGAAATATTTTTATTGTAACCTTTGTGCAAATAAAAAAGAAAGGCTGTCAGTGTAGATGATGGATGTTGGTAATAATCTGATCAGCTGGTTAAAGAACATGATGAACACGTATCGATGAGCAAAACCTCCTATCTGTGAAATATTCAGTTTTTAGTGATTTTTCTGTCATTTACATCCTGTTCTGATGCCTGAATGATGTTAAACATGGTCAAAGTAAGTAAGACAAAGCTCAGGTCCATAAACAGCTGCTTGATCTGTAAGGTTGTTGCTAAGGTGTTTCAATGTGTTGGAAACGCGCCCGCAAGGAGGCGAAGGGATCATTTCATTGGTCAACACGACACCTGGCGTCCTATTGGTTGGAGGGTTACTGCACAAACTATCAGAGAGCAGAAATATAAGAGCAGATTTTTGATGAGCAGCCTGAGTGTGAGGAGAAGAGATGAAGCTGAAACAGGAAGTCTGTGACATCAACAATACATCAAAAAACCTCCGATCTGAAAAATGCACTTTTTTAAGAAAACTAAAACAAACTTGTTTTCTTGCAGAATGTTATTTGTTAAGGACACCCAACACATAACACACTGTTTTTGGACTATATTATTATATTATGTGTTATAGATATTAAAGCCTCACAAAGTGCAGACAGGAGCTTTTGCACTTGATGCAAGTTGGAAGAGGTTCTACAAAACGATGCTCTAAATTAAGTCAATAACTAAAATAAAAATAAAGTTAAGTTTGTTTTCAGGTAAAAAGATGTAGTAAATGTAATAGTTACTACATTGTAGAATTCCTTAAATTCAGTGTATTAGCTTCCTCGTTCGCTGGAGATGAATGTTCAGTGATTCGTGCTGCAGCCTCTCTACACATCCAGGGACTCTGTGTTGTGTTTTTGTTTTGTTGTGTGACTTTTCTGTCACAGCGAAGGGCGGGATTATCTTTATTATCTTGATTATCTTGATTATCTTGATTATCTTGCAGACAGACTGAATATGAGCAGCCTTCCTTGTTCTCATCATCCAAAGTGAAATCCACCAATCAGAAGGTTCTGCAGGTAGAAGGTTTTGTGCTTCGGCCATCGATGTACTGATGACAAGCCTGCAGGTGATGCAGCTCTTTTATTATTCTTACTTAACTGTCTTAAAAAAATGTGATGTTTCAATCCTTCATTTTGCAGCCAAAAAAAAAAAAAGATTAAAATCTTGAATCCACCTCAAGCATGAAAAAAATTAAAATTTGATTGATTAGATTTTTCACGGCGAGTCACCAAGATACTAAACTGGTGCAGTCGAGTAAACGACCTCAGTACTTCCAGTTTCCACACTGTACCCACTGTCTGTATATATATATATTTTTTTTTTAAACCAAATTGTAATTTCTATTTTGTCACACTAGTTGAGCTCATACATCCCCTCTCTGGTGCGAGCGCCCCTCGTTGCGAATCACTGCTTTAAAAAAAAAAACACACTGAGAGCTAAAGACTTTAAGCCAAAACATGGGTGTGCGCCCGGAGCAGCTAACAGTCCCAACACATCACTGCTAAAACAAGAAAGATCATTAAGAAAGCAAACCATGCTTGCACTGAAGCCTCAGGAGCGTCTGCCTGCCCATTTGTAGGGATTTTTTTTTTTTTGTCTTTTTTTTAACGGGTTGAACTTTCTCTCTCTCTCTCTCTAGTTTAGCGGTCCAGCTCTCTATTGAAAGAAGTTCAATAATGCCAGCTTACTCTGCCTCATTACACTGTCTGGCTCTTTGAAAGTAAATGAGCAGAGGCTTTATTGTGGAGGGTCTATTTTTAGGAAGCCAGCTCTTTTACTGGTGACAAAGAAGAAGTTCACTTTAACAAGCCACAAACACTGCCGATGTCAAACTGTACTGGTTTTTTTTTTTTACACATTACTGGCTTTTGAAGGAATCGTCAGCACAGGAAGTGTCACGTTTTCTAAATAAATTCACTTATTATTTCCTCAATCGATCTTTTGATCTGTGAAACATCAGACAGTCTAAAAGCCCAAAAATGATCAGTTTAGTGTGATGAATGTGACGACCTCGTCTGTTCGTTATCCCAACTGGGAGCAGCTGGCACCAGTTTTCCCAGTGGATAAAACCTGGCTGCAGCTAACAGGCTGTCTCACTCTCCTCTGACTGCTGGTCTCACCTCCAGTTACCTGCTTTGGTTTAGTAACGTTAAACGTTAGTTTTGTTATGTTTCGCTACTGATATCCACACTCAATGCTTTAATTATACTCGGTTACTTCTTTTATTTGCTTTAATTTTGGTAAATTTAAACGCTGCCATGATGTGTCTCTTGAGTCATAACATGAAAAACCTAAAGATGCAGAAAATTCTTCCATTTGAGAACCTAAAACCATCAAAAATTTAGCATTTTTCTTAATCAAGCAATCTTTTTTAAGTCATTTTTTATCAAAAAAAGTAGTTAATTTTCTGTTGAATGATTAATTGCAGCTCTAATAAATACAGAAAGTACCGTTTAAATCTGTCTCTTTCTTACAGTATTGGTCCCAAAGTGGAAATTTACCATCTGCATTTGACTTTTTCTTTTTCTTTTTTTTGGCCAGAGCAGTGTGCTGACTGGAAATGAGTAACTGTCCTCCTTTATATTGCAAAGTGATAAGTTTTATTGGTTTCTAGGATGGGGAAGGCAATTCAAATTAAAATCAGTTGACTAGGTGTGCTGTCATTATTCCCTTCTTTATTTAATTTTAATATTTTAAAGATTCAGCACCCAGGTTTTTGATTGTGAGTTGAGCTCGTTGTACTAGAGACTGGGCACATTAAGTGAGCCTGCTCAGGTTCGGCTAGCCCATTGTCGCTAACGTCGGTGCTAACCTCCTTCACATACCCAGCAGTTGGGGAAACAACAGACGAGACTTTTCTTGGAGAATTTATTAACGGACACACTTTATTCTGTGCTGAACATTTACTGCCAGACTGACAACTTCCTGTTAACCTTTTCCTCCGCTCTGCTCCTGTTCACCGTCACTTTTCTGCCGCTCGCTCTCTCACACTCGATACATAAACACATGACGCGCTGCCCTGTTCCTTACAGCAGCTACTCTTATAACACGTACCTTTCACGTTGGCGTCCTTTTTGAAGAACGAGGTCGCACAGCGTGAGTGACGATCATTAGTGGCCCGTTGATATTAATGATTGTGTGAAATCATAATTCAACAGGGAAACACTGGAGTCTTTGGTTCTTGTGTTGAAAGGAGTGTGTGTGAGTTCCTGTGAAGGCGAGAACTCCCTCTAATGTTTCCTGCGGCGTTCCTCGGAGAGCGACTGCGGAACTGCTGCGGCAGGGAGTTTTGGACCGAACACGTGTGTGTGTGTGTGTGTGTACGCCTGCATACATTACAGAGCTCGGAAAAAGCCTTTGTTGATTTGCTTTTCATGAATAATCTCCACTTTATTCAAGAGAGCAGGAAACATATTGAAACAGGGTGGAAACAGGCAGAGATGAAGGATACGGAGGAAGAGGAGAGGAAGGAATCTCTCCCACATTTACAGCAGATAACTGTTATTCAGATCAGACAAATAAAATAACTGACCTACAGCAGACTTATTAGCAGTTTGTTCGTCAACATAAACAGCAGGTGGCGCCAGTTCTCCAGTGGGTGCCGTTAAAGGACACAACGACACAACGAGGAAAACGTGATGGAAATATGACGTTTCTGTTAGTTTCATGTGTTGATGTGAGGAAGGTTTCACTCACAAGATTTAAACTTTTTGTTTGAAATTCTGATATTTCTGCTCTTTTATGTGCAAAATGAAAATACACTTAATGTCTGCTGATGTTTACAAGTTACCTACATTAATCAGAGATGCTAAATGTTCAATCAAACGTTGTGTCCTCTATGATTATTTTATGACACCAGAAATGTTTTTTAGATTGCATGAATGGAAAAAAAAACTCATCATGGCCTCCTCTAACTCTAACCTTAATGCTGCTCTAATCAATATTTTCATAATAACAATGGAGAAAATGACTTTGTTATGTGTACATGGTCACTTGTTGCAGACACTCTTTCTAGAACTCATTGTTCTAGTTCACTCTCAGCGTCTCATAGCAGCGTTTTCAGAGAGAAAAAGCTGTAAAAAGCCGCTGAACACTACCTGCTAACAGTTAGCTGTAGACTACCTGCTCACAGTTAGCTGTAGACTACCTGCTAACAGTTAGCTGTAGACTAGCTGGTGAACATAGTGGAGCATCTAGCAGCTAAAGAGCCAGATATTTCCCTCAGGAGGTGGTGGAGACCAAAAACAGAGTTAAAAGAGAGTGAATATTGGACAGAAACACGACTCCACATGAATGATAATGTTGCTCCGTAACTGCTGGATGTGGAAATAAACAACTGTTTGTTCAACATATCAACTTAAAAGCTACTTTCTGTCTGTGTGTGAATTTATTTATTTTTTTCTCCCTCAAAAAAGATGAACATTGTTACAGGATGACATTGTTGTCAGGTCTGTTTCCAGCAGAACGTCTTCATCGTGTGACTGCAGCTTCATTATGTAACCAGAACAGTTTGTTTACTCACAACACATAAAACCAAAGAACTTTTTGGGGTTTTTATGCTACAACAGTGTGTGTGTTTGTTTGAGGGGACAGAGATGGAAGCAGTCTGTGGATATGAGCACCAGATTAAGTCCTGATCCATTATCCTGTAGTCTCAAGGAGGAAAACAAGAAATCTTGCGAGAGAACGTCACATATTCAGTCACGAGCTTTAACATCAGGTCATAGGTCGTCTGTCAGACAAACCTGCTGCTGTGCTCTTCTGAAACAGAAACATGTATTCTCTCCTCTAATCACACACACACACACACACACACACACACACACACACACTATGTCTGTCATTTTCACCAGAGAATACTGAAACAAGAAATAATACAAAAGCACCTGTTTATGAATTATTGGTGACAGCGTTTGATGTCGTCCCAGGTGGCGCAAATCTAAATTACATCTGCATACATAAACAGATTAAAAATATATTAAAAAAAAAAAAAACTCACTCAGGCTGCAAGACAACGTTCAAATGTGATAAATACTAACATATATATCTACCGAGTGCTGTTCAAAACAACCCTGTTAACCCTGTTCACCCAGTTCCAGACCACAGCAACCAGCTGTCATCACCTCTCAGAGATACTGGTGACTCACAGCTTTATGTGTGTTACGTTTGTTCTTTCTTATTTTTTTTCTTCTATTACTTGCAAAACAAAAAAACTGAATTCTGACCTGAGCTGTGTGCTGAAAATATAAAGATACACTACAGAAAGACACATGATGTTTTTTGACCTTCTTTTATAAGAAGCTAAATTTAAAACAATGGATTTACAACGACTTTACAAACATGGAAAGTATTGATGAAATATTAGTTAATCATAGAAAAGACAACTGAGGATGACAATAAAACGAAGCGATTCAACAAGGTAAGGAAATGTATTTACGACGTTCTATAACAGGGATGTGCAGAGAGCCCAGTATCTGTATTTGTATCTGTATTTGTTGAGGCAGCAAAATTATTTGTATTTGTATTCGAATAAAAGTGGAAAGAGGCTTAAAAATCCTGTTTTTGTTTTTATTACGCTTTTAATTTTAGAAAATTAAAGATGAAAATTAAAGTGATGTCGAAATTAGGAAATGTGCGTCATGTAGCAGGTGGATGTGACTCCCCTCACTGAGACCTGCTGATAGACGTCACAGCGGAGCAGAGGAGAGACACTGAGATAGTGATGTAACCGACCTGCACGCTGGTATTTGACATGGTTTATTTTTCTTCCTGAAAACAAATAATTTTTAAAATATTTGTATGAAACAAATATTTGTAATAAAACCCACTATTCGTGCTTTACCTCCATACTACCGAGTAGATACAGAGGAAAAACTACTTTCTACCAGGACTGTCAAAGTTAACACGATGATAACGTGTCAACACAAACTCGTTTTAAAGCCACTCATTTTTCTGGTTCTGTTATGGAGATTTAGATTATAAGTCTGTTGTCTGATCCACACTCCGGAGCAGAAGGTGGCAGTAATGCACCAAAATAACCTGGATCCCGACTGCTATAAAACAAGAAGAAGGTTCTGTTCTAATCTGTCAGAGGCATCCACGGATGTATAATAAGAGCTGGATAGGGCGCCAGCGCTCTGCCTTGCAGCCAATTTTTCCCAGAGGCCACTCGCGGTATCCAGCTCTTATCATACATCCATGGAGGCAACTAGCAAAGAACAACAGAAGGCAAGTTCAGCTTGCAGCCTTGTCTGTCGACAAGTTATCTGTAGTTACTGTGAACTGAGTTTTCGTCGGAGTAACTCTCAGTCTTAAATACCGTTTGCTAGCAAATCACACAGCTAATGTTAATACAAGCAGCCACGTCAGCGCCGAACCATCCTGCCTGCAGCAAAACACGTCGAAAGTGTGCGAGGCGACGCTGTCTGTGTGTTTCTGTGTAGAAGATGTAATATATAACAGGCTGTCAACACAACAGCACAAAAGCTAAAAATACAAACATTTCTGCCTTGATGCAGATTCATATATTATGAATTTTAGAAATACTGATCAAAATCCAACCTGGTTCATATCACCAGTGTTATGCATTTTTTTCTGCTACAGCCGTTCAATGTATTTAAATGAATGAATTCATCGTTGTTTTTGGCAAAAGCTGAAAAACTTTGATGTTGAGGAGGCCGGTCGGGAGGTGGGAGTATGTGGGGGGGAAAAAAAGAGACATTTATTAACAAAATCATTAATGAAACAGAGGAAAAAATGAAAACCCAGGGAATGAAAACAAACACCATCTGCAGCCTCACAGCAAGCTGCCACCTCCCTCTCTCTCTCTACACCACAGAGCAGCAGACCAGTGACTGACTGGTCTTTTACCTGCTCAGCCTCAGCTGACTGGAAGCCACCAGCTGCTCAGGTGACTGCAGGGCGAGCTGGACAGACACGAAGCCTTTAAAGCTGTTAGAACAACAGTAATATTGGATTTCTATGGTCATTTATTAACAGTTTTATCCTTCCTACCTCAGACTGACAGATCCTGGTGACTCAGTGCACCTGATGATGATGATGATGATGATGAATACCTCTCGTCTCTATCACTGATGAAGGAGATGATCTAACATCAAAAACACACAGCAGGACCGAAGCCCTTCAACAAGAGTCAGTTGAAACTTGTATTATGTGAATTTAATAGATTAAAAGAAACATTTGATGTAAATTTAATAATTTAACACAACAAAAAGAAAAGACTGGTAACGTTGGGAACCAGAGCGACACAGTACAGCTGCCTGTATTTATTATGTTTATTCTGACTAGTCATGATTGTAAAATAATGATTTTTATCAGCGGTGCAGCAGCTGGTGAATGACATAGTATTTATAATAACATGAAATCACTATTTCATATTCTTTCCTGTTGTCTGACAACAGAAACAGAAAAATTATGTAAATGAGAACAAATAAATCATTCATTCAGCTGCCAGCTGTGTTGACCAATCACACACATGCAAGCACACACTGCTGGTAGGCAGGCGAGGCAGAAGATAAGACGATAAGTTGCCAGAGCTGTAACATTTTTAAAAAATATATATGAACGTCCACAACTGCACCAACTATATTCAAACTGCAGTGGAAGCAGTTTGTGAGTCCAGTTTACCCATTAAAACCAATCTGTTATGTAACTGTGTTGTCCATGTATATGTTTCAATCAGTTTATGTAGTGAACAGTTGATAATAAATTTGAAAGTCTTTGGCGATTAGACTCCATCGTGATGTGGCCCCCCCCCCCCCACGATGGAGTCTAGACACTGGTGGCGGCGATGGAGAGGCGTGGATCGAGGTGGTGTGGTATCGACTCCTGGAGACTCGGGGCCTCGCTGGAACGGGAGGTTGGGCAGATGACTGATGATCCGGGATGGAGAAGTGAGCAGCGAGCTCTGGTGTTGCGGCTGAGGGGGTGGACGCGATTATTGCCTGAAATGACAGCTGACAGCGACAGAGAGAGACACGGTTTTAAAGTTTGACAGCTAGGCCGTGATTGGCTGTTTAGGGATCGTGGAGGAATCTGATTTGTTAACTAGAAGTGACGCAACAAACAGCTGATGTGAAAGCGGGAGGAGCCAAGAGAGAGAGGGAGGAAGAGGGGTGAAATTATGAATGAATGATTAAGAGTCTTCCTGCCTGAATTTACACTAAGCTTCATGTGTTAAATCAGTGGTTCCCAACTCGTGGGTCTCAGTCCAAAAATGGACCTCTAGTTTGCACCCTCTCGCTGCAGAGCTTCTTATTTTATTGATCTTTAAGCCTCAACTGTATTTGAGTTATTTTATTGTGAAGGTTGTGAGTTTGAATCCACTGACAGGTTGAATGGATAGATGGAAATACACCAGCTAGTGAGTGTTCAGTGATCCGGACCTGCAGGCCAGACTGGATGGGAACCACTGTGTTAAATTATATTCAGAATTTACAATATTATTGCTCACTTATCGCTGACTGATTTGATGTGTTTACCAAAAGTATTTTATTTCCAGCAAACTTCAAAGATAACAGAAATATCTCACAGGCTTTATCATTTTGTAAACAGAGATTCGGAGACATGCTGTTAAGCAGATTGTGTTTTTCAATGTAGAGACAAACTTTTCCATTAAAATTGCAATTTTAACCACTTGAGCCTGCTGGTGTCCCCCCCCCCCCGTCCCCCCCCGTCCCCCGCCGCCAACGTAACAATCTGAGATCTATTACTGTGTGTGTGTAAACATCAATACATCCCAAAGTCCCTGATGGATACAGCACAGGTGTGACCCCTCTGAGCTATTCAAATCATTACCGCGGCAACAATGAGATTCACCTTAACCCACGTTGCTATGGCGACAGTTGAGTGCAGAGCCGGCAGAGTTCTGCTTCTGTTGAGAGTCCTGCAGTCGGTCTGTGAGCTTATTCACACACACACACACACATATTTAAAAACACATCCATGCACGAAGGTCAACATATGCACATATATACACTCAAACAACTACACACACACACACACACACACACACACACATTTTTGACACATGCAGGTCCAAAATAATGTAAAAACACACACACGCAGTGAGATACATGTATCCTGAGGCAGACACATGAGCACATGTTAAAAACTCCCACACAAGATGCAAATCAAGTCATGCAAAACACACACACACACACACACACACACACACACACACACACACACACACACACACACACACACACACCGCTCTGTGCACAGCGTAATATGTTTCAACACACTTGGAACACAGTTTGAGGTCAGGGGATTTTCCAGCAGGACTCATTTGGAGACGCGATTCAATTTAATATTATGGGGAGAAAAAAATTTACCCTGATATTCAGCCGTCTTCAGGGCTCCAGAATCAACCCGCTGATATTTCACCCGGGTGCAGTTTCCATCATCATCCACCGAGCCCCCAGACAGGCAGGAATCTCATACTTTCACTCTCTGTGGTTGTTTCTTCACCTCCTTCTTCTCTCCTCTTTTTACTCGTCTTCCATGTACCCTGATCCTACATACCTCAAATCATCAGTTTATAAAATATTGTTCTCTACCTTTACATTTACATGTAAATGAATCAGTGTTAATTATGGATGTGCAGAGATCCCAGTATTTGTATTTGTATCTGTATTTGTTGAGGCAGCAAAATTATTTGTATTTGTATTTGAATAAAAGCGGAGCATTTATAATTTTAGAAAATTATTATGATTACTGAGCTAAAACTTTACTCATCACCTCATTGCAGACAGACCTCTACCTATTTATACACCCATAACACACAGACAGCACAGCGTGTAACATGTAGGGAAGAACTTCAAAGGTGATTCTTGCTTTGCACTTTTCATTTATTGCCTGTTTTTTACAACCTAACTTTGTGGAAAGGAGAAGAGGAACAACAGGTTATGGAGAGTCTCTTGGGACCACTTTGCTTTTGTCAGTAGCTCAGCTTTATCTCTGGGGAACACCCCCAACAAATAACTTTTTAAAATATTTGTATGAAACAAATATTCGTATAAAACCCACTATTTGTGCTTTGCCCGAATAATGTATTTGTATTCGGGTACACCCCTAGTATTAATATTCCAATAGTAAGATAAACACTAACTAAAATGTGGCAAAAGTACATTTTGCTGCTGGTGTTTCTGTACTTTTGATTTTGAATGCAGGAGTATTTTTTTCATTGTAGTATTGTTACTTAAAGTGTAGATTCACAATAATTCAAGTGTCTATAAACCAGCAGTCAGGTGTCTGTAATCATTCCTCCTGTTCATACTGGATATTAAAAGATCCTTCAAATGTGTTTTCAATGGAAGTGATGGAGGCCAAAAATCCACAGTGTGTCCACACAGTCATTTAAAAGTTGATGTTAAGCTTCTATTCAGCTTCAGCAGTCTGAGTTAGTCACATCAAGTGGATATCTGACACATTTACAGTCTTTTTAGCATCAAATTCCCTCTTATTATAGTAGTATAGTAACAAAAAGAGGGACTTTGGCACTAAAAAGACTGTAATGTTGAAAGATATCTACTTGATTTTGACTCATTTGGATGCTGAAGCTTCATATTAGCTTCAGATAAACTTTTAAAGACATGTTTGAAGGGATCTTCTAACGGTCAGTATGATTACAATCTTCCATCACTTCTTAGGTCCCAGTAGGACTGGGTTTCTGTCTGAAGGGAAGGTCTGGTGACTTCAACATTACCTGATTTTAATCCAGTCTCTCTCTGTGGTTCATTTTTTTCTGACAGATGGACATTTGCCAACAGCAACATATCGGCCTGTTTGAATCAATATGACAACAGAAAAACCCCATAAAAGCTGATCAGATGTGCTGCTGTAACGTCAGCTGCAGGTAGGAGCTGCTGTTCTCTTTCACACACGTTTTTACATTCACATCCAGTCAAACAGTCTCCAGTAAAAGTCATGTGAATCAGCTCCTGTCTGCAGTGTAACATCAGCTTCTTCTGGTTAATAAGTGGATTTATGGAGGTTTATTGTTGATGGACATCAGAGATGATCATATCCTCAGGAAGTGTAGGTCACACTGAATGATATCAATATTTGTTTCATGTCTGTGTGCTCACATGTGACCGAGTTAAGACTCTTCTTCACCTCACGCACCAGAACCAGGAGTTCAATTAGATAAATTAGCTTCCACTAATCAGCAAAGATGCCAGGTATGTATAGTATCAGCTGAAGACACCGAGTCACATGTCGGCTCATGCAGGAACACAAACAGCTATTCACAGTAAAAACAGACATTAAGGAGACACATGCACGCAAACCCTCCCCCCCCCCCCCCGCAGCGCACACTGAAAGAGAAAACGTGACAAAAACAACTCTGTTTATCTCCTTCAGATCTGGAGAATCTGTGAATATCAGAGAGGAAGCTGAACAAGAAGCAAATGGAGCCCCCCCCCCCCACCACCCCTCCCACCACCACCACCACTGACACACACACACACAAATTAGTCTGGTGCTGGCAGTCTCTCACCTTTAATAAACAAAGATATGAATATGGAAAATGAAAGGTGAGATTTCCTCTGCTGGTCAGATCTGTTGTCTTATTGCTTTATTAACTTTTATGTATTTCATAACACACACACACACACACACACACACACACACACACACGTACCTGTGCTACAGCACTGCAGCAAACCTCCAGGACTCTGTACATGAACAGCATCTCTGTATTAAAGGGAAACTCGTCACCTTCGTTGTGTAACTGAATCCTTAAAGTATAAAAACATGTGACGTCCAGGCGTCTTCATTAGTGAGTTCTTCACTGCATTCGTTGTTTAATATCTTTGATTGTACAATTATTCAGCTGGAGTCTTGATATCACGACTTCAGCTGGTTCAGTTTTGTGGTTTTTTTCGTGTTTTTGGGATCGTTTTGTCCAAAACACAATGTTCTCTACATCCCTCGAGCATATTTCTCCATCCAGTCGACCTTAAATTCACTGTCAACCTTTAATATAAATGTATAATTGTGATTTGGGTGTTGAACAATATTTACAAATCAGAAACTCGTAATTACGATGACACCGTCTGAACTCAGCATCGACCTCAATCTACACAGACGAGTGTAGATTTATTGGATTATAGCTGAATTTTTTTCTCTGTGAGGCAGAAAAAGCCCAAATTGTAATAAAAATAAAGAACTATCACAAACAACCAAAACAACTTTTACTCATTGGCAACACTGGCTGAGTAATAACATCAGAATGTTAACATGCTGATATTTAGCAGGTATGATGTTTACCATGTTAACAGTCTTAGTTTAGCATGTTAGCATGTTAGCATTTCCTGATTAAACACAAAGTGCAGCTGCAGCTGATGGAAATGTCAGTAGTTTTGCAGGTATTTGGTCATAAACCAAAGAAATTTTGACCAGATGATGCTAAACGAGGATCCCCTGGTGACTATGGATGTGCAGAGAGCCCGGTATTTGTATTTGTATCTGTATTTGTTGAGGCAGCAAAATTATTTGTATTCGAATAAAAGTGGAAAGAGGCTTAAAAATCCTGTTTTTGTTTTTATTACACTTTTAATTTTAGAGAATTAAAGTGATGTCCAAATTAAGAAATATGCGTCATGTAGCAGGTGGATGTGACTCCCCTCACTGAGACCTGCTGATGGACGTAACACCGGATTCCACCGGGCGCGTGTGTGCGCCGCGTTCCGGCTGCGAGGAATTTAGGGGTAACAGCGGAGCAGAGGAGAGACACTGAGATAGCGACTATAACTGACCTGCTCGCTGGTATTTGACATGTTTTGTTTTTTTCTTCCCAAAAAAAAATAATTTTAAAAATATTTGTATGAAACAAATATTCGTAAAAACACCCCACTATTTGTGCTTTGCCAAATAATATATTTCTACATGGGCACAACCCTACTGGTGACAGTGACCATCTGTACAAAATGTCATGACAGTCCATCCAGTAATTGATGAGTTATTTCAGTTTGGACCAAGAGGAAGACAGAACATTCAATAAAGAACTTGTTAGCCTCTGAGCTTAATTATTTTGTCAAACAGGAGCCAGATATAAATTGGAAAGTGATTTTTATTAGTGACTGTCAACACCGGCTGACCCAGATATTGGACTCCACACATCCACTCATCCTCACCCCCCCCACCCCATCCTCCAACCTGAGAATACACACTTGCATGCACAAAGCACAGCAGGAGATTGTTGTACAGTACAAACACACACTGACTCATGCGTCACTCCTCCTCTCCAAACAAACTTACTATATTTAACAGATAAAGGCACATACCTGCTCACGAACACACACACACACACACACACACACTGACTCATCCTTGTGTCCCCGTCCCTCTCAGTCCTCTTCAAGAGCAGAAATAAAAAATATTAAATTAAAATGCCAGGAGTGCAGAGGAATCACATACATTCATTACTGCCACAATCTGTCAGGCAAGGACACGACGGAGGAGGAAGGAAGGAGGGAAGGATCTCTCTCTCTCTCTCTCTCTCCTCCCCGTCTTCGTCTGTTGTTCCCACCGCCGAGCATCACTCTGAGCTGATAATAGCTGAAAGAGAGTGGGAGTAACAGAGGGAGAGAGGGGGGAGGAGGAGGAGGAGGGGAGGAGGAGGAGGAGGGGGGAAACTAAGAGGCCAAAGCCACAACAGTGATAATGGAGCCTTTGATTGTGATGATAATTCAGTTATAATTATAGGAGACAATGTGCTGTGAATTGGTGTGTGTGTGTGTGTGTGCGTGTAAAAGACAAAGGAATGACAGAGTGAGAAAGTGCAAAACAAAGACGTAGAGAAGATGAAGGTTAGAGGCTGAAGAGGAAGACGACTTTTAAAGAGACTTAAAAATTAAACTGAAATGAAACTGTTTCTTCTACAGTAACTGATTCACATAAGAATCAATTTCTAAATGTTAGTTAATAAAATTATGTTGATGGATTAAACAAAAGGAACACGCTGGAGTTATTCTGTAGTTCATCTTCAGTGTTTGTCTGTATTATTTATGTATGTGAGTTTGTATTGTGTGTTGTGAATGCTTTCTACGCCGTCATCCAGAGACTAACAGCAGAGCAGTGAACTCCAGCGGTAACAAATGAGACCGGCTGACCAACACACACACACACACACACACACACACACACACACACACTGCAGCATTAAACAACTTCAACCAACTCCGCGGCGAAGAAAACAACTCGGTGCACAACATTGGACAACAATGGCCTTCCCCGAAGCTACCGGTGCAGCAGCAGAGAGGAGCTGCTCTCCACACTGCTGGAGACATGACGTTAATAACAACACAGCAGAGTACTGCCCCCCCCCCCCCCCCCCCCCCCACCATCACCCCCTCCTCTTCCTCCAGAGGGAACACACCAGCTTCTGTTTGTAAGGAAAACATTTAACCAGAGATGTTGGTCAGTAAATTACACTTCCATTTTGTTATTCTCATACAGGCAAAAGACGCTTACAAATGAACGCTTTTTGTAATTAAAAAGCTGCGTACTCTCAGACACTTTTCTCTGTTGACAGTGATCTTCATCAACATCATTTATCTTAACTACCAGATATGTTTCATATTGTATTTCAATGGACTAAGGACACCGAATGGTGAATGGTTTGGCACACAGTTTGACCTCCTTTTCTATTCATTCAATAAAGACTCCAAATTGAATCGTGACATTTCCAAAGATTCCCACCGTTAACAGCAGCATATCTGCAAAAAAATCAGACACCAAAAGAGAAAAGACAACTATATTAAGTTCTAGTTTTACATTATGTTGATTAAATACTGTTCCACCATCTGCTTAAGTAGCTGGAGTCCTTATACATATCATACAGCAAAGCAAAGCGATAACGTGTTCTATCATCGGCAGAGCAGATGGTCACACTGAGCCTGATTGCATCCGGCTACACAAGAGCCACAGACTCCGAACAACAACCCACATTAGCTTTCCTGCTAAAGTCTCTTATCTTATCTAACTTACAAACATGAACACACGTCTTGTCCTGCACCTCAGCTTGTTGAACGAGCCACCAAACAAACATTCAACGGGGGAAAAGGCGCACTACTAGCTAACGTCAGTTAGCATTAAACAGCATGTAAACATACCTGCAAATGTCACTTCAGACCCGTTAGATGCTGGTTTGGTTGTTGCTCTTCAAAATCCCTGTTAGTGACTTGCTGCCTGTCCATGACTTGTACTTACGGTGGTTTGCTTACTTTGTCTCTGTTCATAGGACCGAACATAAAACATTTAAAAACATGCTGACATTATTTATTTATTATAATTTACTGACATGCCCGTATGTACATTTGAAAGAGTTATTGGTTGCTGTAATTGTTCCTTCTGTCACAAAGAGCAAACTCTTTCATATACAAGTAGTCATGTGATCCATTGTTAATATAAAAATATTAATTATAGCAGCTTTAAACTTAATGGTTTGTTTTTCACACAATTAAATCAGTCGTTTTTTTTCCAGGTTTAAGTCTATTTTCTCTCCAAAACTCTGAAAAGTAAGTTGATTAAACTTGCAGGTATCTCAAATCTTTGTCCAAAAATGTCCAGATAACATTTCATTCTGCCTTTGGCGTCGTTATGGAGGCAGCAGTGACACATTAACCAGATGTGGGCTCTTTCTCCACCATTAAGTGAGCTCAGCTGCTCCTCCAGCCTCCCCCGACTTTCTGACTTTATGACATTACCTTGGTTCAGATGTTTCTGCTGACTCACACCTGCTCTCCGCAGTCTTTTGCCGGTAGCGTCAGCGTCCGACCCCTCAGCACGTTTGATTAAAGCACTCTGCTGTTTTTGTGTCACGAAACACTGATGCAGCCACCTAAATGACTCACACTAAAATTCACACTGAAATGTAGATTTGCGTCATTAGTTGCTCATATCTTCTCACTCTTTGAACAGTTCCCAAACTTAAAGTATGATATCCTGGGTGAAAAAAAGTGTATTTTGTAGCTGAGATTCTTGTGGTTATATTTCATATAGTCTTAAACCTCTTTAAAGCTGCATTAATAATAATATTTTTATATTGACAATAGATTAAATTGTGTTATGTAATGTGAAATAAGTCATTGTGACAAACCAAATGAAGAATTAAGTTCAGTCTCGCTGCTCCTGTCAGCCTTGTTTCCAGCAGCAGGATAAAAAGCTCTGATAAACTCTCTGTATGTCAGACATTTAGCAGCTAAAGAGGCAGATATTTCCCTTCAGGCTTTAGTGGAATATAAATATATATATATATATATATATATCACAATGCTAAACAGTGCAGCTGCCACTTCTTGAGGCTTAAGTACCTTAAAGTGCCACCGACGGCCACTAGAAGCTCCAACTGACTCCTATTCAAAGAGCTTCAACTTCTCTCTGAAAATACGGAGTCAATCATCGTTTTCAATGAGTCATTATGGTCTCAAGTGTGTGTGTGTGGTGGTCATTTTGAAAATAATTGCCCCATTAATAAGATTTGAAGACTTCTAGCAGCTTTGATGTCTGCCATGTGGGCGTTGATTGACAGCAGGCTCACTTTCTGCTCTCCACGGCTCCAGGAGTCACACTGAGTCACACTATTGTTGCAGTATTTCACTAAGTTTAATGTTACTTGATTACAATACCTTCCCTGTTGGCCCAATTTAGCTGAAGTAGCTAATGTAAGCCCAAGTAAGCTAGCGTTAGCTTGGGTCTGAGGTAGCAGAGTGTGTTTCCAGAGCATGAAAGGCTTCACACTGACTTAAATGGTAAAAGATGGCGCCGACTATAAGCTCCAACTCTGGTTGTTGTTGGTCTTTTCCTGGAAAGGTGCTTTTATCGAGCTTTTACTGATCTGAAGCCCGGCAGCTGGAGCATGTAGATAGCTTCTCATGTCATCTGCTGTCCTTTGTCTCTTTGAATGTGTGCATGTAGAAGTCCACCTTCATAATAAATGATAAGGGTCACATTAGTTAAGTTACCATCCAAATGTAGCGCAGATTTTTAACCAAATTTCCAAGAAATAAGTAACTGCTGTTGTGTGAATATCAGCAGATAAACAGCAGGTGGCGCTAATTCTCCAGTTGGTGCCATTAAAACCGTCGCTGCAGAAGAAGAAGAAGAGGACATAAAGAGAGCGGCAGTCGAAGCTCAAACGATGGAAAACATGATGGAAATATGACGTTTCTGTTAGTTTCATGTGTTGATGTGAGGAAGGTTACAGTCTCCTCATCATCGCTCCACACAGATCTGATGTTTTCAGCTCTTCATGATTCATGCACGTCATCATTTATTCACTAAATCTGTTTACATTTTTTATCCACACAACTACTCAGGTTTTTTGAGCGTATTTACAATTTGCACAAATTGTAAATACACATGAAAACAGGTGGATTAAATGCAGTGATTGAAACCTTCTATAGGCAGGAAGATTGATGCCTGTTTTCAGTGTAAACTGCATTAATATATTCTGTAGAGTCCAAATTATGTTCCTTGAATAAACCTGTGCAGCATTGTGTTATTTCAACTTATCACCTACTTTACATACAAGGTGATAAATAGTGATTTAATAAAACATGTTCACTTACTTCTGTTTAAAAAAAAAAAGGGAGCACCAGCGTACAGCAGAGACACAACATGTCCTGAAACCTTTAATGTGAAATCTCATCATCAGCCTGAGTTGAAGCTCCTGAATCTCGTCCTGAGCGACATTGATTGTGGTGCTTCAGAAACAGATTGCAGAGACGGTTTGTTACTGTTGTTTTGATGCTAATCAGAGGAAGTCGGTGGCGTTTGTTCATCCTGCTGCAGAACACTTTCTACAAGCAGAGTAGAAGTATATTTACTCAAGTACTATACTTAAGTAAAGTACAAATACCTCAAAATTGTAGTTGAGTATTTCCATGTGATGCTACTTTATACTTTCTACTCCACTACATTGATATGACTTTACTTTTTAAATGAAGATTGAAGAAAAGTTCTGGAAAATGAATCCAAATTAAGGTTGCAGAACAATGATCATCTCATAGTGGCTCAGATTTATCTTGTGACTCTTATAAAGTCCTGAAGATCAAATAATAACAATAAAATGCTGCTTATGCACTGATTCATCAGTATTAATAATGTACTATTAAACATATTTAATATAGTCACAGCTCGAAATTTCTGCAAAACAAGTACTTTAAATGCTTTACGTAACTTTACCTGGTGATACTTAAGTAGGACTTCTAATTGTAATGGAGTATCTTAACATTGTAGTATTTCTACTTTTACTTAAGTAAAGGATCTGAATATTTGACTTTAGGTTGGATGGTTTATGACAGCTCACATCACCCTTTTTAAGAGTAATAAATCTCTGCTAAACGCATCTTAGACGGTTGGAAACAGCTTTGAACTTTAATTGCTTACATACTTCCTCCATCAGCTGTAGGTGACGACATCTGCAGACTTCATTAATGTGTTTATAAAGAAAAAGAGGGAGATTAAATTGATTTGCACGTATCTTAGACGACTCCCCCCCCCCCCGAAGGCTACATCTGTACTTTGATTTGTTAAGACATGACGAGGCGTGCATGCGAGCCTCGTCCGGCTTCTTAAATCAAGTCGACTCATGAGGCTGATCATCATCATCATCTTCATCGACCGGCCGCCAGATGGATGCAGCGTTTGAAATTCATACAACCAGTCTAAAAAAAATATGCATCGCTATGGTGAATCTCTGGATGTTACAGTAAAGTAAATCACTTAAATCACTCGTGGTGCTGTGAAAAAAAGGTGAAACCTGCAGAGAGAGAAAACCTGAAACTGAAACTATGAGTTTGTTTCCAATTTGAGTGAAATAAACAAACATGCAAAAATATTCCAGAGAAATATTCATGCATTTTATTAACTTTTTTGTTTCACACACATTTGTATTCCAAATACATTCCCAGCGGAGGAGCAGATATTCTTCCTGAGGTCTCCCGTCTTTCATTTGTCACTGTCATTGTTGTCACTGTCTTCCTCTCCTCCTCTTCCTCCTCTTCCTCCTCCTCACAGTGTCTATTTGCTTGTGTGTCTGCTTTATGCTGTTCTACCTGAAAGGTTGACACAGGTATGCATCATCTCGACCGCCTGTCACTTCACTTGTTTGTCCACACAGCGCCGGTTTGCATCAGACTTGTCACCAATCAATGGGCCAATTACAGCCGTCTGACCTGAAGGACTGTGTGACTGAGAGGAGGAGGAGGAGGAGGATGAGGAGGAGGAGGAGGGAGCCTCATCCGAGCTGTCTAGCTAACAAGGTCACTCAGGAAATGTCATTCAGACACACTGGAGAACAGACGCAGCAATAAACGGATGTATTGAAATGTAAATATACAGAACTGATGCAAACATGTATGTAACAGTATATTTATGACAACATGCAGAGAATAAAATGCAAAGTCCTTGAATTTGAAAGATATTTAAATCAACTAGTTAGTGTACTTATTAAAAGATGATATCTGCAATCAATCAATCAAACTTTATTTGTACAGCAGCGTCCGTACAGGTGACTGACAGCCAATAATAAGACAATAAACAGTAAAACAGTTTGAGACTAATGATTAAAAATGTACCAAAATAAAATAGATTTAAAAACTATAATAATAATAAAATAGATTTAAGTAAAAAATATATTTAAATAAAATAGATAAAAAGCAATAAAAAGTCTCACCAGACAAGATAAATATTATTATTATTATAATTGGACAATTTAACAAAACACAATGTTATATATCTTTATTTTAATTCAGCTCACATGAGAGCTTTAGTTTAGGAACATACAGTGTTTATGGTTAATAAACTATATGTGTTGACTGACACTTCCTGTCTGAACTATCAGGCTTTCGTCGCCTCTGACACCGAATCAGAAATGAAAGTCATTACCTGGTGAGAGACGTGAGCCTGTTCCTACGTGACGGAGCTGCTGTTGTGTGAAGGTGTTTCTTCTGTCTGTTCTTTGTGTCAGTCGTCTCTGCAGGCTGACAGACGGGTCGGATACTCGGCCCCAGAGGGAGGACGTGTTCGCTGGTTATTATTTATATCGTGTTCTGATGTCGGATGTTAAAACGTGGTCAAAGACGTGTTGATTGAACGTATGTAGAAGAGCTCGATGTCAGATAAAGGTTTCAGCTGCTCCGTTTGTAATGTTTCTTTTACTTTTCCCGACGAGAGTCTGTTCTGTAATCTTTGTCGCTAAGGTGGTTGCTAAGGTGGTTGCTAAGGTGTTTCCATGTGTTGTCCACTCTCATATTTCAGATGTGATTCGGCTCCAACATGTACAGATGGAGTTGAGAAGTTGACATTTGGAGTAAAGAAGAAGAAAAAGAAGTGAAATCCTGCTACTGTAGTTTGATTCTGGAGCCTCCAGAACCAAAGTTCTGACTCGTCTTCTGTTTTGTTTTATTTTCATACCGGTACATAGTTAACTAGTAGCTGCTGCTGAGGGTGAAGGTGAGGATTTCCCTCCGTCTGGTCTATATATCCGTCTCTGTTGAGTTATTTTCATCCCCAGTGGGAACAAAAATGTATCCCCCTGATAGTGATTCATGCTGCTTCACCCATAGATCAGATAAATATCTAAAATAAAGTGCAAACAACAATAAAATCAGAAATGGGCTCTCACTGTCAGCGCTGGTGTGACAGTAGAGATGACACGACGTCTAGGCTACGTGATGACGCAGTAAAGGGACCGAGAGCTACGTGGTGACGCGGTAAACGGACCGGGGGCTACGTGGTGACGTGGTAAACAGAGCGGGGGCTACGTGGTGATGCAGTAAACAGAGCGGGGGCTAAGTGATGACGCGGTAAACGGAGCGGGGGCTACGTGATGACGCGGTAAACGGACCAAAAGCTACGTGACGACGCGGTAAACAGAGCGGGGGCTACGTGGTGATGTGGTAAACAGAGTGGAGGCTACTATTGTAATAAATCTTTGGATCTCAGTTGAAAAAAAAGTTTCAGATCATCTCAAGGACAAAAACTTTTCTTTGATGTTCAAAAAAGGAAGATTCATCAGGAGTTCTGAGCAGCAAAATGTACTTTAATGCGGCAAAAAAGGAGAACAGTATATAGCACACAAGGTTCACCACATATGATCTGAGTTTCTAGACTCAGGCCGTGGTCTTTTATAACATCTGGGTCTCCACAGATCACACCTTTTGTGCAACCTCTTTATACTATTTACACCATTATAATTTCTTTACATCATCTGTTGCAGACCCAAAGTCTCTATAACAGGTTTTGGGTTCTATCCAGTCATTTATAACTGTTTAGGGTCATTTTACACCATTATGGTCAAATCTTCTCCTGACTTTATCTTTCTTACCATTTTACATCCTTATTTCTTGATCCTTTCTTGAGGTTTTTTTTTTTTTTTAAAGCGAAGTTTAATAAAAAAGGTGACGTTAAACATAAACACCTTTATATTTTGTCTGGTGCTCTGGATGTGATTACTTTTAACATATTCTGTGCCCATAAATTAATCACAGGTTTTCTGTGATGTTAACATACAATATAATAATAATTCAACACACTTCTACTTAATGTTTATCATCTTAACAGTAACCATTTGCATTGTGTCGTTCTCTCAGCACATCATAAGTCTTATAAAACTACACCACACTGCGCGGTGACGCGGTAACCAGGGGTTACCTCGTTCCCTGCAGAGATTTGCAGATGTTGGTAAAAGAGGGGCGACGGATGAGCCTCCACAGGACAGCGTCAAAAGACAGAAGTCTGTCATCAAAGCAGACTGTTTTCAGTCTGATCAGTAAGAATCTGCTGTAGACTGTTTATTTGTATGATGACAGCACATTGTGTTGTTGCATGTTGTGATTATTTTCTTTTCAATACTGAAGTTTGCTGCGCTGCACATACATCTGAATTAACCAGCGACCTGCAAGAATGACATCAGCTGAGTATCCACAGTACTGGAAGGAGTGTTTAAATTAGCATTTCACATTTGTTTTGTTGTATATGATCATATCTCCTGTGTCAACATGACTTCACATAAAAAAGCAGTGGTCAGGTTTAAGTTTTGTAATTATTTTATAAATGTTACTGTAACAGCTGCAACAAGCTTCATAGTCTACATCCGCTGAGGTTCTGATGTATTTTCATGAATAAAAACATTTCAACTAAACTCTGAACACTCCAGGTTTAGTAGATTTAAATTACATTAAGTTGATAAAAATGTGCATATTTATTTTTGTACCTTTACAGTTTTTGCTACATTTTAAAGCCTGAAATTGCAAACAGCAAATATGTATGGAAGTGAATGTATGAAAATACTGTAATACATTCTGCAGCAGCAGCCTAACGTCACATACCTGGGACCTGCTGAAACACATGTATTATGTATATACTGGAATACAGAATAACTTTTCATACATAGAAATCATACAGACTGATAATTTCAGCATCTTGTGATACTGGTCTTGCTAATATATTGTATGAACCCAGTCAGACTCCACCTACTGACTCTCTGCTCTTCTTCATATATTAGAAAGTATCAACAGGACGCGCCTGGATTTGCACCTGCATGACTTATTTCTGCATCACTCACAGCATCGTTGACTCTCCGTTTTCAACTCGTCAAGTCATCAAGTCATCATTGTTTTAAACTCGTCAAGAAGTTAAATGTCAGGAACGACGGGAGATGAGCGAAGTTTATAATCTGCTGTTTTTGTTAAATGTGTTGCAGCATTTGCTTTGATACACAGGAGACATTAAAGGTGACAGAAAAGATGGACGAGTTGAGTTACCCCGGGTTTCCACCGGGTGTGTGTGTGCCGCGTTCCAGCAGCCTAGTCAAAGCTGATACAGTGCCTTAAGGCTACCGTAATTACTGCAGTAGCAGGGCAACTAAACTGCCCAATTTTGTTAACTTGCTCAGCTTTCGTTGATTTGGTCATTTTCCTTGATTTTCATGCTTCTACTGTGGTTAATTAGGCTACGTAGTTAAATGGTTTCTTTATTTGTCTGTTTTAATTGTGTTTATTGTTGATATACGACCAGGAGTCTGCACGGGGTGTTTTATTTTGAAAATTGACCGGATGCTCGATGCTGTTTCTGTGTCTGACTTCCTGCCCAGCTTCATCTGCTCTGTGCTGCTTGATGCGGCTTCCGTAAAAAATAGACGAGTCGCCTATCTTTAGTGCAGCGGAGCGGAGAGTCGCCTCTGGGACGCTTCTGAAACGCGCCGCGGCGCGCCCGGTGGCATTTAGGGGTTAGCGTTAGCAGCTTTGTAGCATTTGGTAGCTACTTTTTTGTAATTTCTTGCACTTCAACTTTTTTTAATACCTCTCATTTATGTGGTTTTGTAGTGTTTTTTTATGATGGAATTTTTTAATGATGTATTATTCTTTTTATTTTTTTCAATTTATATTGTTGTATTATGTATCTTTCTGCTCTTTCTATACACAGCACTTTATAAAGCCTTTTATTTTTCTATTACTACTATTATTATTATTATTGTTATTATTCTAATCAAAGTGTTTCTAATGTATGCCATATCTAATAGGCACATTTTTACCAAGTACCACCGCCTAGCTGCACCTTTCTAGTTAATGAACCAAATATGGCGTCACTAATGTCCCTTCTTGGACAACGATTGGCCTGAAGTCACATGACCATATATGTGTCTGGATGATTGGTTGTCTTTTATATATGTATGTTTTTTTAAACTTTTTTTTTACCTTTTTTCATACCTCACTGACTTTATTTAAATGTTGTTTGTAATGTGTTTGATGATGACCGTGATGAAGGTCACAAGCCGAGACGCGTCGGTCAACTAATAAAGTTGTTCTTCATACTATAAGTGTTGCTGGAGTTCTCATCTCTCTTTAGACTTCCTTCCCTTCTCTGTGAAAGTTGTGCAGAGACTCTCACTCTGTAACTCCGAAGACATTTCACTACGTACGTCTACAGGAGACGAGCTTCAGTTCCATCGCGATGGATCATCCGGGTTAACGTGATTCACGCCACTAATGAATCTGTCTTCAGGCTTCTGTCCTCCTTCCTTCTGACCCACATCGCTGATCTGACAGCAGGAGACGAAACGAAACGGAGGAAAATATTTAAATGAAAGGAAAAGTGGTGACAGAGATGAAGAAGTTAACTGCAGCGTGCTATGATCGGGAAGCAGAGAAGTAAATCACTATAAATCTGCAGAGATCTTCAAATAATAATTGTCAAACTTTATTCACATAGGACATTTTTATAGACAGTAGAACATTTCATACAAAGGTAAATACAATGTGCTTCACAAATAATGAAAAATACATAAAAAGACAAATAAGAGACATTAAAGACATTTAAAAATACATCAAATTATCAATAAATAAATGACATTTAATACTGTAGGTGAGGTTCACATGTAGTAACGTTTTATTATCACTTATATTTTGCTGCCACCATTTCTTGTTTCAACGAGAAACTATTATAATTTCAACTTGATCCTTTTCATGTTATAACAACATATTTTTCATGTTATCATATATTTTCTAGACGTTTATTTCTAGATACCAAATTGAAGAAAGTTTTGAATGTACTTCAATAAAACAGACTTTAAAACAAGACAAAGATCCAGTCAGTGTCTAAAGTGATGATATTGTGGTTTACAATGGTTAGAAAAAGTGAAAGTTACTGGTTTATATGGTTTGATTAATGTCAGATTATATAAGTGACCGCCAACCAGCGGCTCAGTACAGGTCTGAATCCTCATTTTCACTTTTTCTAGCCGACGTCAGATAAGATATCGTCTCTTCAGGCTCTGACTGGATCTTTTTCTTGTTTTAACAACATATGAACATTTCTTGTTATTAAACACTTATCATGTTATAACCAGAAAACCAGAAAAGTTTGTTTTATTGTATGAAATAACAAGAAAGTTTGTTGCTATGACAAAATAAAGCAACATGTTGTAATTAAGAAATGTGCAAAAACGGAATAATTTGAGAAACTGAGCACATTTTTGTTATTGTGGTGTCAGCAATACGCTGCTGTGATATTTGTCTTAGTGTCACATTGTTTTATTTATATTTAAAGGAAGTCTTATGCAGCTCAGGAAACTGGTTTAATCTTTTCCAGCAGACAAAATATTTTTTATCTGGATTGTGGAAACAACTTCAGAACAGCAGTAAGTGTTTGTCGACGCCTCCTCTGGGTTTTTTTTTTTCAAAGATTACGGGGTTTTTATTCTTTAGAAAAGAGGATGCTCAGCTCTGTGAATGGATTGTAATGGTAATACATGAGAGGTATAGGGAAGATACATCTTGATGAAAGTGTTGAGGAAATGTGTGAATTCAGAAAAGAAGATGACAAAATGCCACATAAACATCTTCTTAAGGAGGAAGGAAGACGGGACATGATATTAGAAAAACATTTACAAGGGATTCAGAGGAATAAAGATGAAATCTGGTCAGCAGGGCAGAGAGAGAGAAGAGTAGCACTGCCCTCTATGTCCGGCATTATGCACATTCAGCAAAACATGTTCAGAATAAAAAAAAACCACGTTTATTCACAGTGATGCAAGTCTGATGGAGGCGGAGGGGAAAGATAACGAGGTGCAAGCAGGTTTCTGAAGCATCATGCAGCTACATGGTGAAGGTTAGAAAAGGAGAGAAAAGATAGAAAAGATGGGGGACGGGGGGATGTTTAGGGGGAGATAGCAGGTCAACAGTATCTGTCACATAGAAGTGCTTTATATCATCTGAAAGCTGGGAATCTGAGGATTCATTTGAGATGCAGCTCAGCACTGTGTGTCAAGGTTTTCTAGTCATAAATCTGTGATAAACATTGTGTTTTGGTTAGGCTCCTATTCAGTTTTGAAGGTCTGGAGTGTATAAAGGCTTAGAACATTATGATAGAAGTATATGATGGACGTTCACACGCTCAGTTATGTTTCATAAGTTGTTGCAGCAAGTTTTAGGTTGATTTGTTACACAGATTTGGTGCCAAATTTACCAATTGAGAATTGATAAAAATGGTCAAAAATCCCTCCAGAATACCTCATTAAGACACCGCGATCAGCGATTGGATGGTGAGCCCTTCTGTTCTAGAAATTGCTCAGAAACTCTCTTATCATCAGTAAACTCAGGAAAGCCAAACATCCTCTGAACAGCTTCGGTCTCTAGTTTGTGGTTGTAAAGTTTCATGAGGTTGTGATTATACTAGAGGTCACGATAGGTCATTTTATACAGTGACAAAGTTTCAAAAAATGGTCTCAGCTTTCCAGTCAGACCCAATTTATGCAATTCCAAGACTGTTTAGGGACCCCAGTATGGAGAAATATTCAAATACACCCTTTGTAGAAAAGGCAGAATAGTCGTAGGTCACCATAGAACCTATTTTCATTCCAATATCTTGAGGTCAGAGGTCAACAGACCCCTTTAAAAATGACCATGCCAGTTTTTCCTTCGCCAAAATTTTGCTTAACTTTGGAGCGTTATTTAGCCTCCTTCCTGACAAGCTAACATAACCAATAGATGCCTCATATGTATGATGTTTCATATGATACCTCTAGCTTTAAAACTGCTACAGCCTCTGATAGACGGTAATGTCGGCCGAGGACGCCGACGTCCTTGTGGAGTTTAAGAGGTTACATGATAAGTGATACAAGGGAGAAGTACAAAAGCATCACATGGTGTTCAGGATATAGCACACAGCATATATATCATACATATGGCAGACAATATGGATGGAAAAAGGAAAGCAGATGGGCATGAAAGCCGCTGATCAAAGGCTGCAAAAGTTTAGTATTTGACAGCATGAATGAGAACGGCTGCTATAAGAAAGAATAAATATAATTCCTTTCTTAGTCACTTCACTTCAAAACAGCTTTAAATAATCACGCAGCAACACGAGCAGCCAGAAGCAACGCTGCTGTGGTTTGATAACAAAGATGTCTGGTGGACCGCAGGGCTTCACTTTCATACAAGAGACTCTGAATCCCTTCTTAGTATGAATCCGTGTTCATTTAGTCAACGAAAACTACGATGGGAAATAATCGCTGAAAAAACTAAATAAAAAATTACATTTGAAAACAAGAACTAGACGAAATGATGACGTGAAAGATGGACAAAAGAACTAATGACTGTTTAAATGAGCTGGATTTATACACTGTAGCTCCTGATTGGTCAAACAGTCTCCTCCAGCAGCCAATAATATCTCTTGTTCAGAAGTTGCTCCGCCGTTAATAAGAAGCATCTTTGTTCAATAACGTTCCGTCTGTCAGTGATGTTATCTGACGTTTGATGGACTAAATTCATCTACAATCCACTGAGATTCAGACGAGCAGCAGCAACAAACGTTTATAAAAAGCTAAGCTAACGTAACGTTACTCTCCGTCGGCCATCTTTCCTGCTGCTATCAGAAGGAACGAGTCAGTTCAAGATTCACGTCGGCGGTCGAACATCTAAATCTTCCTCTAGATGTTAACTAAAAGAAATTTTTAAAAAAAGCTTCTCTCAACATAAACACAGACAGTCACAGGTAGCCGTGCTAATGCTAATGCTAACGCTAGGTGAGCAGGGCTAGAAGCAAAGATTATTTTCATTATTGATTCATCTGTTGATCATTGGTCAGATTTGGTCTGTCGATCACTGTTTCCCAGAGTTCAACACGACATCCTCAAATGTTTTGTCCACAACCCAAAGATAAATTATCGACTGTTTTTGCGCCTCGATTTAGAAACATCCGAGAGCATCTGATCGGTCGACCTCAGTGCTCTAACTGGAGTATGATGATGATGCAGAAGTTCTGCTGGATAAGGTGGCGTCAGCCCATTTAAAACCTTAAAACCAAGCAATAAAATCTTAAAATCAATCCTGAAAAGGACAGGAAGCCAGTGGAGAGAGGCCAGTACTGGTGTAATCACTCTTTTCCCAGTTAGAAGACGAGCGGCTGCAGACGACGAAGAGACGACTGTTCTTCACCCACAATTGACTAACTGATTAAAGTTTACTGAGGAGAGTCGGTCTGTTGGATTACTGCAGAGGACAATCACAACAGTGGACAACGCTAACCTGTAACCATGGTAACTGGACACAACAGAGATTTCCACAGCTGGAGCCTCAAAACATTTAGAAGACATAAACATTTTAAATGCAACACAAAAGAGACTAAAATGTTAATTTTGGCTAAAAAACAACAAAAATTTGACTAAAATTAATTTATATTTTCATCAAAAGACTGATTTTGAAACTAAAAATTCAGTGTCAAAATAAATTCTGCTTTATTGGAGGTCGATGCAGTGAAAATTATAATCCTGCTCAGAGCTACAGTTGTGTTTTTCATCATGTGTGACGGTGTTTGTGTTGACCACTATAGGAGAATCTGGGAAGACAGCTGTGTGTGTGTGTGTGTGTGTGTGTGTGTGTGTGTGTGTGTGTGATGAGCTGGCACACCCCTCCTGAGTACCACATGATCAGCATCTGTTGCTATGTTACCACAGAAAACCAAGTCGGAAGATGGAGCACTGAGGGTTGCAGTAAACATTTTGTATTGATGTTCAGCAGGTTCGGTTAAATCTTATCACGGAGTTTCCTTCAATCTGCAGCTGCAGTGAAGTTAAAATAATGCAAAGAAACATCTGTGAAATATCAAAAACTTACCTGTTGGACTAAATCATGTGTCAGTGCTCTGATGAAATGATAATAATGTGTTTTCATTTTCTTTCATGTATTCTTTTATCTTTGTGTGTGATTGAGGCAGATCTTTGTGTCTGAAGGTGATAATTATTATTAACTATGATCTATTTCTCCTCAGGATGGTTGAGTGAAGGTGAAGCTTGGGTCCGTTTCATTAGCATAAATAGAATATGTGTATTAATGTCTCAGTTTTTGTTTTTAGCCACGCTAGCAGCTTTTCTTACCTTCAGACTGAAATATATCTTAACGACTATTAGACAGATTGCCATGAAACTGTATCCAGACAGTCTTGCTTTGTACTGTTTGTTGTTGTGCTGTTGTATGTTTTGATTATAATGGACTACGAATGCAAATTAGCCTCAAGCTAACTCCGGTGCAGTGCATCGTTGATGCTTCATACTGCACACTGTCCTGTTCAATAAATCAAATCAAATCATTCATGTTCCCCGGAGGATGAATCCTTGCTGTCATGCCATTGGTCCAACAGCCCATTATTCCAAAACGCCAATACTTAGAAAAGCTTCCCATTGGTTCAACAGCCCATTATTCTTTTTTTCTCTAAGTGTCTTACTGTATATTGACAGAATGGAGCAGTGGCTGTTTGGATTGAAATTCTGCTTCTCATCAAACAAAATAGTTCCAGTTATTTTGTTTCTGGAGTCTCAGAAATGACGAGTTAACTGGATACGAGCCCCGTTCGGCCCACCAGTGGAATCCGGGCCTGCTGTTGCATACCAATCCAATCAGTACGAGTTCGGCCCCATCCATCAAACTCAGCAGTATCAGTCTAGTCATTAGCGGTGCTACTGAACCATACTGCAGTTTCTGTTAACCCAAATGAGATGTCTGCAGTGCCGCCACGCTGTATTGTTCACTACCAGCTGTTTGATCTATGCCTTCATTTCCTGCCGGAGTCGGAGGTGTTTTTTTTTTGCCTCAAAAGAAGGAGATGTTGTGAATTTATTGGCGAGCGGAGATGCAGAGAGCGAAACACGGATAATGATTTTACACTGATTACAGCTGATGTTGCTCCGTCTTTACTGTGGCTCATTTTTCTTTATCTCTTACTGATTTATATATATATACTATTTTATGCTCTTTTTAAAAAAAAAAAAAGATTTCCCTTATTTTTCTGTTTTTATAACCTTTTTTAAACTTTCTTGCTGTGTCTCCTCCCATCCAGAGTAATAGAAAACAGCATTTTCATACAAATATACATCACAAATAAATAAAAGAAAATTAATACTGTATAATACACACATGCACCCAATTCCAAAGAGATGCACATAATCATAAAACTAATAGGTTAAACAATAATATTACCTATTCCTGTTCACTCTTGTTTAATGTGATGTAATCCAGTGTTCTTAATTTAAAATGTATTTGTGAACAATAATAATGGAAGTAAACTAAAAGAAAATACCGTCATGTGTCACCAGCATCGACAGAATAATGTTAAAAGAGAGAATATTATAATATAATGAGTCATTACAGGAAATTCTGTGATTTCTATCCCATAATATCTTTTTCTGTCCACAGATCAAAACTTTCTCCTGATAATAAATTACAATAAGAGTCATTATTTAACAGTATATAGTTATAATCAGCTCCTCCTCTGCTGAAACTGCAATACAATCCTTGTAGATTAAAGTAAAGAAAAGAAAAGAAATACTGAAGAACACAGCATCATAATTATATATTATATACTTATACTAATATACTTTCAACAAATTAAAAAACAAAAAAAACTGGTGTTACATCAATGGACCACAATCAATTAAAGAGTCTCCATCCATTTAATTATAATGTGAAGAAATAGTTTATTTACATAACTCTACTCATACTGTATTGTGTAATTACTGTATTAATTGTATGTTATATGTATTTTTATCACAATGTAGTATGTTTTAACTAGTTTAATTATTCTTTTTATTCTAGCAAATAACATCAGGCAAAGGGAGCGCTGATGAAAACTAGTCTGTTGGCTGACTCGGGTTTATTTACATATGTTTGAATGTTGATTAATGTCCCTTTTCAAATAAAATAAATCGAAAAGAAATAATAACTTGAACTCCTACATGTGCACAGCAAACTAACTGCTAACATACACAGTGATGTCTTATAGTTGATATATATATATTTTCTTCACAGGTTTATCTCTTAACGTGATATTTATCCTCTTACTGGTTTCACTCATTACTCATGTAAATGACCTTTAATATAGTCTGATGTACTGAAGGAATTTGTTGTTTTTCATGGTCTTTCATTTCATAAGTGTGCAGTCATTTTCTGTCCCATTAGTTATTTGGTTAGTTATATTATGGAGGTTGCAGCTCTTTTTCTGAAGGTGTAACTGTTGGAAGCACAAGATTCAAGAGGAAATGT
Organism: Thunnus maccoyii; assembly: GCF_910596095.1. NCBI lineage: Eukaryota > Metazoa > Chordata > Actinopteri > Scombriformes > Scombridae > Thunnus > Thunnus maccoyii. Next base: position 35,953,195 of record NC_056535.1, on the reverse strand, counting down.
TCTGTAGGAAATATATGTTGTGTTTGTCAGTGTTTTGTTTCATATTGTGTTTAATATTGAGTGACATTATGAGGTTGTGTGAACTCACACTACACGTTTTAATCAGCCGCTAATACTCACCAACACCACTCAAAACGTCCGCCTCACCATCGACAACTCCACTCCATCTCCCTCCCCACACATCTGCAACCAGAACGTCAATCACCAGAACGGCCTTCTTCCACCTAAAGAAACAAAGCTCATCTCCTTCTCTGCTGCTGAAACTTTGATCCATGCTTTCATCACATCCAGGATCGACTACCGCAGCAGAATTCTTTATAGCACATCATCTAAAGTCCTAAATAAACTCCAGTACATCCAGAACCTCCACTGGCTCCCATAACGGATTGAGTCCTCCTCGCTCACAAAGCCCTCCGTAACCAGGCCCTCCTCCTACCTCACTGACCTGCTCCACCGCCACACATCCTTCCTGGACCTGGGATAACCTTCTCCACGGCTGCCCCCTCCCCCTCTGGAACTCTCTCTCTCCCAAACACATCCCAGACTGCACCGATCTGTCCAGACGCCTCGCGGCAAGCTGCTGCCTCTCTCACAGGAGGACAGAACAGGTTGATCCATTGACAATTGGCAGCTTTACTTTTAACCATTTTACTTTGTACTGAAGCCACTGCAGAGCTGAATAAACCTGGTCTCCATAGATTCTGTCCATATAACGCGCCAAAAATCCAACCGATCTTCCAAGAGCCAGATCATTGACTGTTCAGCCCCGTTCTAAAATTAGTCAGGGGCGACCAATTTGGGGTTGAAATTGGACTGAATCTGTACAGCGTCTGCCAGGTGTCGTGGCAATTTTACCTCTTGCACTTCAATGAGAAAAGAGACAACTCTTGATACAGTATTGTCACACTTTATGTAATAATATGGGCGTGCCCAGATACAAATACATTATTTGGCAAAGCACAAATAGTGTGTTTTTTACAATATTTGTTTCATACAAATATTTCAAAAATGATTTGTTTTCAGGAAGAAAAATAAACCACATCAAATACCAGCACACAGGTTGGTTACATCACTATCTCAGTGTCTCTCCTCTGCTCCGCTGTGACGTCTATCAGCAGGTCTCAGTGAGGGGAGTCACATCCACCTGCTACATGACGCACATTTCCTAATTTGGACATCACTCCCAGAGTTGGGAGTGTTCCCCAGAGATAAAGCTGAACTACTGACACACGCTTCATGAACACTTATTGTAACACTTTAATTTTCTAAAATTAAAAGTGTAATAAAAACAAAAACAGGATTTTTAAACCTCTGTCCACTTTTATTCGAATACAAATCCTAATGATTTTGCTGCCTCAACAAATACAGATACAAATACAAATACTGGGCCCTCTGCACATCTCTATCACTCACACAGATATACGAGCTGCTGCGGAGGATTTTAGCCCTGAACAGCGGGGTAAATACTTCTTCATCTGTTTCACGCCGACCTCTAGGAGTTGTTGTGTCTTCTCTGAGTGGTTACAGCCAGACAGACGTGGCGGGATCTGGTTTTCACAATAAACAGATGTTCTTTGTTTCACACAGGAAAACACTGTTCAGACACATAAAACAGGATTTCTATGACTGTCACTAAACATTTTAACCTTTCACAAGCTCACACAAGCATTTATACATATTCATACAATCATTTCCCTCACACTGGTTTAAGTGTATAATGAGTGTGTGTAAGCTAACGACATTGTTATATTAGCATTAGCAATAAGCAATTAACATTTCTTAGTTTGTGAAGAAATGCTGCACAGTTAAAGTGTGAATTACAGTAACTGCAGTTTATTAGACTGCTGATATTAAGTCTTACATACCGTTCATATTCTGACCCTTCACACTATCCCCTCATAATTAGTCTCTACACCAAATACCTCATCGGTCATTGATAAATGGAGGATTAATCCTTAATAAAGCTGCAGAAAGATTATATTCTTTAGGTTTTATACTATTTGATATGGAGAAAAAACATTCACCAGCACACTGTATTATTATGGTCTTGTGTTATGCTAAATGTGAATTGAAAGGTCATTTTTGAATAAACACTGGTCAAAACCAAGAAAACTCTTTACAGTTTGTACAACAACGTGTATCAGCTGCACAAATAAAAAAAAAAAATATTGTGAAATATTTCCATTTTGGGGAAAGTCATACATATCCGGCTGAAATAAAGGTGTTTAGGATGTTATAACTGCACTCAAATGTATAAGTGTGTCGTATTTGACCTGAATGGTATGTCAGGGTTAAAGCTGCATTTGATGTGAGATTTGCATTTAATATTTTCCTGTCTGATGTTGATCTGTATCTGTTTATTTTATTGTGTTACATCATTTGTCCATCTGCAGAACTATATCAGACATTGCTGTTAAGTTAAATAAGTGATGTTCATGTTTTGAATATAAATGGTGTAATTCATTCTAAATCTGAGCTTTAGAATCTCTATTTGCTGTTTTATTGTATTTTTTCATTTTCATTTCATCTTCGTCCACAAAATCACACCAATACTGAAAAGATTGTGATTTATTTGAAAATGCTGTGACAGAAACTGACACATTTCATTCCACTGACTCTCTCTTGCATCCAGTTTATTTCCGCTCTGTTCCTCTCTCCTGGGTGCAATTTCAATCCTCAAATAATCCAAAATGAACTTTTCTTTAAATTCCCCTGAATCGTAAACCTCTCTGTCTTTTACTTCTTTACTTCTAATTCACCTGATTCTTCCTCTCCCTCCTTCGTCACCATCCCGACTGAAACCTGCTCGTCTTCTGATGTTTTTCCAGCAGCAGCAGCTGCCGTTGTTGCATCAGCCATCAAGCGTCACAGCTGACGGCCTCGTTCGGTTCGAAGTTTCTAACTCACCGTTCCACATGAATCACCTGTCCAGATGTTTCTCCTTCTGCTGAAACATGCAGACATATACTGTATTTACACATATGGACGAATGCACGTCTTTAAACAAGCACAGAAACAAGGTCCTGCAGGAACTCATTACATAATAACTGCATCAGAGATAATAGATAATTAAAATGTTGACTCCATAAACGATACTGTGTATGCACTTAAAACAGGAGTAGAACAGTATGTAGAACAATCTGAAAATGTCCATCAAAGGTGCTTTAATTGCTTTTATGTAATCTTTTTATTTCCCTCATTTTATACTTGTATTTATATTATATCTTTATATATTTTTATACATGTTTCATACCGTTTAGTGAAGTGTGATCATCATAAACATCATTACTCGTCTGTGATGTTTGATGGAAGTTTGAGGCGTCGCTGCTGCCGCTGATGGTTTATCTGCACATGTGATGAATTAATGATAATAAGGGAACTAAAAATAGAAAGCAGCGTTGCTGCGCTTAATGACAGATGTTCTGGTGTTGGAGAAGCGTCGATGTGACAGAATCAGGGAAAATGCAACATATCTTTTGATCTTTTTATATTTGGTGGAGCAGGCAGGATATTAATATATTATAATATGTAAACGTTTGATTAAGGGCCTGTTTACATCCGTTTATAGTTTACTATGGGAGTGAAAATGAGGCACCAAGTTCCACAATGATTGAGATTTATACACACAGCTTTATAAATCTGAAACACAAAATGCATCTAAACTAAACTAAACATCTAACATCTATTATAAGATAAGATAAGGAGTGCAGGTGTGTTGCCTTTCACACTCTGGAAACACACTCTGCTACCTCACACCCAAGCTAATGCTAGCGCACTGTGAACTTGAGCTAATGTTAGCTACTTTGACTAAGTCATGCTAACACAGCAGGTGTCATAATCAAGTAACATTAAACTTGAAATATTGTGATAATAGTTCAACTCAGCGTGAGTCGGGGGGGGTAGCAACGTCCACACGGGAGACACTAAGCTACTATAAGTCTTCAAATCTTATTAATGGAGCAATAATTTCCAGAATTACCACCAGCACACCAGAATTACTTGTAGTACATTTTTAAGCAAAACCAACCGCCAGCCAGCCGAGACTGTCGCCTCAGGAAGTGCCCCAAAACAACATTAGTTTGGTTATTATGAGTCAAGTAAATTAGATTTATTTAGCCTTACAACACAAATCCAAAATTTGTCTCAAAAGGCTTTACAATCAGAAGTGAGGTGTGCAAATTCCTTCCCTGCCACAAAAGTATGAAATCAAAGAAGCTACTCCTTTACAGTTAATTTAGCAGAATGAAAATGTATCAGAACTTTAAATTCTGTGGGAGTATTACTAAGCAAATAATAACTTTTAACTTCAGTATTAAAGACATTTGTATAAAGTCGTTTGTAGCTAACATTTCCCTTTTAACATTTGTAAAGTGTAGAGAAGACAGAGTGGGATCCAACTTTAAGCTAACGTTAAACATTAGCTTGTTGTATTTGGTGATTTTGTGTTTTTCGGTGAAGTGAATCCTGGGCAGGAAGGAGCTTTTAAATTTCTATATTTGATGTCATTTTAAAGTGTTGATATATTATATTATGGTTATATACTGTAGCTTGTCCATCAGGTTAATCACCTGCACTTCATGTGCTGTAACATCAGGTTGTATTTTTTTTTTAAGATAATCTAGCAAAGTATTTCAATACCAGAATATTTAGCTTGTTTTTTACCTGACAAAAACATCACATTAACACTTATTTAGGTTTTGAACAAACAAACATGAGCTTTTTCAATTCTGATTAAATATAAAGGGGAAGAAAGTTACATACATATATGTTTGTACAGACCAAGGGAGCAAAATGACAGTATAGAAATACAGAATGACTCTAAATGAACTTTAAAGAAACTATTTTCATCATAAATGCCGCTACATCATCTTGTGCTGCCTTCCTGTATAGAACGTCATCTATCAAGAGAGAGAAAAGAGAAAAGTACATGACGTTGTTGTCGACAAAGGTGATGACAAGGCATTAAACGGCCTTGCTCCCAGTTACATATGTGCACTACTGAACTGGTATGTGCCCCCTCAACCCTTAAGATCCACAGATGGAGCCCTGTCGGTCATTTCCAGGTCACAGCTTGTGACAAAGAGGTGGTCGGGCTCCTGCTGTCAGAGCCTCCGACTCTCTGGAACTCAGACACATCAGGTCTCTTTAGCTTCTTTTAAAACTCGTCTTAAAACTTCTTTCTTTGTGAAAGCTTTTGGAAATGTTTGATATGTTTTAATTACTGTTTTTACACCCGTTAATTTGATGTTATTTTATATCATTATTTTACTCCTGTGTATTCTTTTGTCCTATTATTACTATTATTGTGCATCTTCTATTGTTACTATGCACTCCTGCTTTTACCTCTTTGTTCCTCTTTGCTTATTTTATCTGCCTCGTTGGTTTTAGCACTTTGTAACATTGTTAAGAAAAGTGCTATATAAATCAAATTTATTATTATTGTTATTATTTTTATTATATATTTTAGTCATAGAATCTATGTTATGTGAAATGTGACTGCTGTTTCTAAAAAAAATGAGTTTTCAGTCATTATCAGTACACTATCTATCTATAGATGTCTTTAATTTCATTTAATTAGTTTATTTGATTGATTTTTATATTTTAAAGCATATTGTAAAAATACATACATACATATACATATACAATGATTTGTGTCTCAAATTTTGAAGGCACAATTTTTGGGGGCACAAAGAGAAATTGCTTTTTTTGTAAGAAAACAGGAAACGTTTCACTTTTCAAATGAAAACAAATGCAATACTACATGAAGGACACAGGATTTATAGTGAATACGGTTTTATTTTTAATAAAGTGAACAGTGTAACAGTCGCAGCAGTGTGAGACAGAAAGCTATCAATCACTCAATCTCGGTTTTCATTTGTTTATGGTAATTACGCCGACGTATCAATCGGTTTGACGATGATTAAAAATCAAACATATCGCATGTTAAGATCAAAGTCAAGTATGAGGACGAAGAATATTTTAGTTTTAGTTTTTGGGGGTTGAAAGGTTGCAACACACACATATATTTTTGCAGAACAGCTTCATGTTTTCTTCATATTGAGTTTATGTTCGTGCACAAACTTTTATACACCTCAGAGACAAAAGATAATGACAACAGAGAAGCAGCACCCATGTAAGAGTCGTGTGTGTGTGTGTGTGTGTGTGTGTGTGTGTGTTTGTGTGTGTGTGTTCAGGCCGGTATTGACTTGACTAATGTCTATTTTATAGGCGACATCACAGCAGCGTCTCAGCAGCACCATTACAATCATGAAAACCAATAAGAGTGATGAGGAAACCTAAACACATTTTTATGACACTCGTACATCTTCATAAAACACTGAACGACAGCTCACACGCAGCCGTAAAAGAGGAAGAGGCAGGGAAGTAAATGACAATCGAGAAGCTTTTAAAGGTTTATTCAATATAAATGGACTCCCCGCCGCGGCGCTGTAACGATAACGCCGATTAAAATAGTGCGTATTTGTGTGTGTGATGGTTTTACGGCTGCTGTGATTCACCCATTAAAGCTGGTTGGTTCTGTGTATAGACTGACAGCATGTGCCTGTTAGCGTAAATCCCATCATGCTTCACAAAGCCTCACACACACAAACCCGCCCGCACTTCATGTGTGTGTGTTTTATATGTTCTTATTGGATTAGTGAACAGGTAGCTTTGCATGTGCTTGTGCCTGTGTGTGTGTGTCTGTGTGTGTGTGTGTGTGTGTGTGTGTAGGAGGAAATAATCTGAGGTTAGTGATATTATGTTGATGTGTTTGTGGGTGTGAGTTTTTATAGACAATACACTGAATACATCGAGCTTAGAGATAAAGGCGGCAGGTGCTCAGAGTGTTACGGTTGTATTTATGTGTGTGTGTGTGTGTGTGTGTGTGTGCGTGTGCGGAGACTTAAAACATTTGTGGGATGAAGTCACCGTGTATTTAGAGACTCACATTATACATTATTTCCTGCTCTTACAGTATAGAGCTTTATGATAGAGTCTGTTTTGAAAGTTAAAGGCCTAAATGTACTGGAAGCCATCATTTGAAATTCCAACATAAATTTGTCATCTTGTCCTATTAACCCTGTTAACTTCCTGCCCAGCTCGATCTGCTCTGTGCTGCTTGATGCAGCTTCCGTAAAAAATAGACGAGGCGCCTATCTTTAAAGTGCAGCGGAGCGGAGAGCCGCTTCTGGGACACTTCTGAAACGCGCCGCGGTGCGCCTGGTGCGCCTGGTGGAATCGGATACATTGACCAGAGTGGCTGCGATCAACTCCGACGGCCGTGTCGGAGCCGGAACGCGGCGCACACGCGCCCGGTGGAAATTAGGGGTAAGAGCGTCTGTGGTCCAGGTATCGTCGGATAATTCGTAATTCATTTGTAATTCAGAAACCAAAAAACTGTAAATCTGTTGTTTGATTCAAAACAAAAAACAAAAGAAAAACGTCTTTGGTGTCAGAATCAAATAACAAAAAAAACAATCAAACCTGGTTTTTGCCGATTTGTTTTACTGTTATTACTTTTTGGATTGAATATCGAACAGGTCTGCGGACATTCAGCCAATTTGTTTTTTGCGTTTGAAACCAAAAACGAAAAACTAAATCACGTGATCTATTCCTTTTTAGTTTCCCAACGAAATTCCAGAAAACCAAATTCAAAGACCGAGCAATTTTGGTTTAGAAATCAAGTATTTTTGTCAGTTTTGTACGATAGCGGAAGCGGCTACATTAGCCTACCCATGATCCTCAGCGACCGTTGCTATGGTGAAGACGCTGTTCTAATATAATACTGATGTGTGATTGTGTTTGTCCCTGCAGGAAATTGCTATTTTGTGATTTGGAATATCTGCAATATTTGCGAGAGCTGCAATTTTTGATAAATTACAGTAATTTTTCCTCATGAAATGTTCAAATCAACAGATGCTTGTGACGCGGACTAGTAGTGGTGTTTTGGTGTTGCGGTAACTGACGTCATCACGGCATTCAGAAAGAATCTCACCTGCCAACAAATACGATGCCACAGACGAGCAAAACAAATCCCAAATGTTCAGTTAATCAGGAAAATACAAGCTGATGTTGTTCAGACATAATCTACCTCAAACATTAACACTTTGATTTTATTTGCTGCTGATGTTGAGCTGATTTATAACCTTTATTAAATAAACTTTTATTTAATAAAGGTTATAAATGGAACTCAAGTACAGTCTTTTCTTTTTTATAGAACTTTGAGTCCTCATGGTTCTCATGTTCAGAAAATACATTAAACATTAGAGCTGAAATATAGTTGTTTCTGTGATCTGCAGGATGCTTTTTATCTAAGTAAGTCATTACATATGAGTCTTTATTGGTAGTAGTTTACTTGCAATTTTCCCCACAATTTTACTGCAACAAGAGCCCATAAAACATCATAAATTGTATTGTATTGTATTGCAAAATCAAACATTTTTAGCCACAATAAGCAGAAAAAAACCTCCTGAAATATCCTGGAGTGACTGTTATCTACATGGTCTCTGCTCTCCATACTGACCCTGAACATGACGACACTAAGAGACAAAATCCAAAGCCCTCGTTCTGTGTAACTATGTGAAATAAATTTCTAAATTCAGTTGATGCTCATATGATGCTTAAGCAGCTGTTTTGCTGTTGAGTGCTGATATGTTTGTTTATCAAGAACAAGAACAACTGGGCTTCAACTCACTTACAGTTAATTTTCTGGTCCACGTTTTTTTCCCTCTATGTGACAGTTAAACTCACATTTACATTTCAGTCGTTTTAGCTGAAGCTCTTAACGCTTTTCAACTGTACTTCCAGACATTTACGCTGTTATGAGGCACAGCTGAAAAACGAGCGCAATGGGAGACTAAAAATCTCAGAGTGGGTCAGAGCAGCCATATTTCTGAGGCCACAGGAAGACATGCAAAAGAGGAGAAATAACCGTTTAAGAGATTTTGTTTTGCTGCTGGAGAGCCATTAAAGTGGAGAGAGGGAAATGGATGAAGTGGAGAAGAGGATGTGAATTACTTCTTGAAATGATGAGAGCTCTTAAGAGCAATTCACACTGAGTGAACCTGCGGAGGAGGTTGAGCCTCTCGCTGGAGGACAGTTTGACTGGACCGAAGCCGTTGACGGACAATCTTCCTCCTCCTTCGTCTTCTCTTCTCCGTCTCCCTCTCAGCAAAAAAAAAAGAATTTACAAGAGGATGTTTACTTCTCACCTTTTTAGCTCGATGGACGGCAACATGACTGAAATATCTCAACATCTAGTCGATGAATTGTCATGAAATTTGGTTCACACATTCATGTTTCCCTCCAAATTCCTGCAAAAACTAATGACATTCCCATCAGCCTCAGCTGTACTTTGTCTTTAGTGGCATTTAGCAAATGTTAAAGGACAAATATTCTGCATATTTCCAGCTCTATATTTATATTTTAGGGCTCTACTGGAATATTTTTGCATGATTTCCAGTTAAAAACTCTTTTTTATCTTCTACTGGTCTTTTATGTAGCCCCTCAGTTCAGCCTCTGTCTGAAACAGGCAGTTTTAGCTTCCTGTCTCTTTAAAAGGTCCCATATTTGAACACTTTATCTGCACAGTTTATGTGTGTCCATTAAACACTTCTGTCTTCTCACAGAAGGCTGCAGTATCTGTAGGAGTCAGATCAGTCAGGTGAAGATGACCAGAAACCAAATTTTAGAAGAAGGCAGCGGGATGTTTCAGATAACAACGGTTCGTCAGCTAGACAAGTGGATTGTAGGGATGTGCAGGGAGCCCAGGATTTGTATTTGTATTTGTATTTGTTGAGGCAACAAAATTATTTGTATTTGTATTCAAATAAAAGTGGAAAGAGGCTTAAAAATCCTGTTTTTGTTTTTATTACGTTTTTACTTTCAGAAAATTAAAGTGTTACAATAAGTGTTCATGAAGCTTGTGTCAGTAGTTCAGCTTTATCTCTGGGGAACACTCCCAACTCTGGGAGTGATGTCCAAATTAGGAAATGTGCATCATGTAGCAGGTGGATGTGACTCCCCTCACTGAGACCTGCTGATAGACGTCACAGCGGAGCAGAGGAGAGACACTGAGATAGTGATGTAACCGACCTGCACTCTGGTATTTGACATGGTTTATTTTTCTTCCTGAAAACAAATAATTTTTAAAATATTTGTATGAAACAAATATTCGTAAAAAACCCCCACTATTTGTGCTTTGCTGAATAACGTATTTGTATTCGGGCTTACCCCTAGTGGATAGCTAGCATAGCAAGCTTGGTCGCCATGGACACACACACTGTTGCTGCCTCACTTAGTCAGAAGTTGCTAAATATTTGAAAGCTTTAACAGTGGACTGTTTCCAAATAGATTAAATTCATTTTCACAGAGAATGAAACCCACTGATGCTATGAAAAGGAGACGACTGCTACCGTTTCACGCTTCAGCTGATGTTTACCTTTCTGCAGGTGCACTTGTGGAGAATGTGTGCTGCAGGGAGTTCCCTCAGGCAACATTACAATTATTATCTGGTTTATATCACTGCATCCATATAAATAATAAAATTGTGGGGTGAGAATGCATGAAATAAAAATGGGAACCATTTGTGCTCAGAAACACTTAGCATCACCTTTTCCCCCTTTTCCCTCCTTTTTTTTATGATATCATTGTCATATGTAATTCAATGGTCTATGTAATGTTTTATATAAGTCAGAAGAAGACTTAAGAAGACGGTGCACTGTTGACCAGTCAGACCAGAACCCATCTGCCTCAACCTTTATTCACTGCAGGATGCAACGAATATTTACAGGGCTGATTATGAGCTCTCTGAGAATCAGAGACATGACGAAGTAAGTTTTAATTTTGCTGGTGATTCATGTTTTGTATGAAAAAAAAACAACACATAAATAATCTGCAGCTGTGGGATTTTAATCCAGTCATGTAATCCAGGGCAACAACAAGTGCTCAGTGGGGTTGAGATCAGGAGAGGAAGCAAGAAAACCACTTCAGCTCCATTCAGCACCTGTAGCTTCCCCTGAACCGCAGCACCGGGAGACACGACCCTCCACCGACCAGGCGCTTCGCAAGACTCCTCCGGGCTTCACAGCTGCAGATCCACAGACTCACCGGCTCCATGTGCAGGAGGTGTCACACTACCTATCGTTGTCATGCCGATGGTACATTATTTATTTATGCAATGAAGATACAACATTCGTGTTGTGTTTCTATTGTGCTCAGTGTGAATTTATTGGTAACATGGAGAAGTAAATCTATGATGTGATTTAAAATACAATGTACTTGTCAATATTTTTGAGTTTATTGGTAAATACTTTTTCATCTAAGCTGCTGATTTGAGAGGAAAAAAATAAAAATACACTACTTCACAATCATTATTTACCTGGACACCATGGCTGGAAAATGTCTTAGTTTCTAGACGGTAGAACATTAACGTTGCATATTATTACTTGACAGTACGGCTGGGTGATACGGCACAAAATATGACCACAATCATTTTTTTCATATTGATCAATATCGATATTTATCAGGATATATAATTTGATAATACTGCCAGTTTGAAGATTATCCTGATAATAACTGAAGCCTGAAGAAACCAGAGAATTCATTAGTTAAACTTTAAAGTTTATTAACATAAAAAATAGGACCTAACATTTAACTGTGCAAACATGGATTGATTTAGAACATATTTGATGATAAAATAATATATTGAATAACATCATGTGAACATTTAACTTAGCAAACATGTTTTATCTGCCTTAACAAAACAACACAAATTAGCGATTTATTAGAATAATGTAAATAAAACTATAAGCTGTGACTTTTATCACTACTAGTGCACATCATATATAAACCCGTTAAACTAGTCTGTCCACAGTGTCTGGCTTTAAAGCTGCACTGTGGCCACCATATGGGCACCAGAGCTAAAAGCACATTCTGAGAGCTGCTGCAGGATTACACACTGTTTACCCCTGAGGCTCACTCAGGGGTAAACAGTCGAGTAGATCTTCCACCATGCCGAGGAGCCAGCAGGTAGCTCCTCAGCTCAGCCTCAGTAGCCTGCTGGTCTGTAAGATCAGAGGAAGCAACAGCATCTCCTCCTGCCTTCCTCCGGTGCAGAAGGTCTGAATGTGAGAGTAGCTCTGACATTCATCTAGCATCTGTTTCACAGCCTCAACCTTGACATCTTTGATGTAGCGGGTCTTGAACCTGAGGATCGACGAGGGACGCCGTGTTCGGGAGGTCATCAGTGGCAGCATCATCATATTTCTTATTCAGACAGATGATGGCTGAAGCCTTGATGGTCTTGGCTTGATGGTGAAGCTCTGGGTCATCAACTACTGACTTCAAGACCTCTTTGTTGAAGAGCTGCAGCAAAGGTTTCAGGTCAGACACACTCATGTATTCTTACTCAGAAAGAGCAGCAGTGAAGTCAACAAGTGGATTTAAAGCCTTATGTTGAGTACATTAAGAAAAGAATAAACACATCATTGCAGATCCAAATGATTGACTATTATTATAATTATTATCATTATTATATTATATTTGGAGTAATGAAATGCCCGTTGGTCTGTTACCAAGAGATCTCAAAATGTTTTGAACCTTATCACTGAGTTAACCATCTCTTGGCGGCAGCCTGCAGTCTACTGAGTGTATTTTCCAGTTTGAATATATATTTGAAAAATGAATAAAAAATGACGATATACGATACACAATTACGATATATTGTAAATCCTCATTGTGTTCTATTTATACAGCTGAAAATATAACATTTAGGCATAATTCTTCTCATATGTTCATTAACTTACCAATCATGCAGCAGGTGTTTAAGGTCTTTTAAGTGAAACAGCACCGACAATGTTCGCCCCATCGTCCGCTGTGATGCACACCTGTCGGTCTTGGCTAAGGCCCCCATGATGCGAGTGCATCCTCCAGCCCCCCCCACAGGTTATTTCAGCAGTACGGTTCTCCAGAAATATGTCGACTGCAAGCATCTGCTTTGAAGAGCCCGCTCCTCATCGATGTAATGAATGGTGAGGCTTATATACGGCTCAGTGTGCAGCCGGAGCAGAGGTTGGTGGTGGCGGCAAAGTATCTCACATTCCTGAATTTCCAGCTTTTCACAGCACTCTTTGTAAAGATGAAGCAGTGCAGTTTGAGAAAAGTATTTTCTGCCTTGAAGTACTTTTTGATCGCTTTTGATATGGGGCAATCGCTGAAAAAGATGACATGATTGATTGTTGTTTTGGTACAGCAGCGCTAGCCCTGCTAGCTTGTGGTCGGACTAATGTGTGCTCACATTTTCATACTCTTGGTGTGGTTGCTGGGACTGTTTCAGGTGATGGAAAAGTTTGTGTTTCCTGGCACCGACTCTCAGCATATTTTGCTGACAGTCTTCATCTGCGCTTCGTCGCTTTTGAGATATCCAAACCACTTCTATATAATTGACATTTTCTTTGTTAACGGTCTCTTCAGCTTTGGATGATGATGCAAATCATCGCTTTTGTGTCCCTCGTCAGTGTGCCAGCATGATCCAGAGATTCATTAAATAAATAACATCTGATCGGCAGTTTCATACATAATAATGTCAAACGAGTTCATATTTCGTGGAGAGGGGTCACTATGTGGGTTGCTATGGCAGCTGTCCGTATTTCCACCCGCTGACTCCGTGGAAGTGAAGACCGCAGAAGCAGCGATTCGAAGTTTATGACTAACTTTGCTGAAAACTAAATATGAAATATTCGTCTCTTTTTATGTTTGTGGTGAATGAAACTTGTAAGACTTTTCTTTGTTGGAGCTGATATTCATCTTCAGCCTTCAGTAAGTTTGTTCCTGTGACATTTATTCAGCTGTTTTCTCTGCTGAGTGTTGTTGTGATTTACATAACGTGACATTATTGATAATCTCTCCACACGATAAGTTTGGTAATATTAATTAGTAATAACAACAACGAACAACAACAAATTACCGCACTGCTCAGTCTCCTGTATCAGTGAGTGACAGTAAAGCGCTGTAGCGTTATTGTCTCTGATGGAGTCAGACTGATAAACAGATAAACAAAGCAACACCAGGCTGTCTGATAAACAAGAGACACAGCTGTGCACGATGTCACTCAGTAAATAAATGATCGTTTACCTCAGTAATATTTGAAGTGTGAGTTATATAATCGACTGAGGTCCGTTCAGCTGCTGGAGAACTAGGAGGTGGAGCAGCAGGACTGATTGTATGTTTGTGAATGTATTGATGTATTTTATATATGTACGGATGTTTTTCACAAACAGCAGGATGAAGCAGCTGCAGCTACAGAAACAGCAGATACCTGCTCAGCCGTCTCATCATCATCACCTCTGACCTTCAGCGGCGACCTTCACTCAGGCCTCTAATCCCGCAGGTCTGATGGCTGCAGGATGAGGATGAGAATAGCACACTGGGTCAGTACACAGTTTCAGTTCAGCATCATGATCTGTACTGATGAGTGCCAGTAATCTCACTGGGGTTGACAGCCTGATCTGAACCCAAAGCTTCTCTGTGATCACAGTGCACGGATACGTCTGTAACTCTGTGACATCATCAGGATGCTGCTTGTCGAGTAAATATGCTCTTGTATTTATTTTGCTTGTCTGTGTTTTGTGTGTTAGTAGCTCTGAGTGTGAAAGAAGATTCTCTGAAAATGAACAATATAATAACGCCTGACACAACTACAAAGCAACAAGGTCTCAGCACTGATGTTCATTTCTTTTGCACCAGTGAGATCCAGAAAAATGGATGCTTACAAGAAGGTCAGCTGATCACAGCCTGTTCACAAAGAAAACAAGTCCTGCCAGAGCTCACAGTACAAATCAATTTGGGAGTTATTTTGAGGTGAGTCATTTTTCCCCAGCTGCACCGCTACACTGGATCTTAAGAGTCCCACCTCCTGCAAACCCTGGATGTATCTTAAACAGTGCAAATAGGCGTGAACTTTGATATACAAGCCAAAAACTGCAGACTGACTGGCTGCTGTCATGTGTATGATAGGCTGTTAGGTCCATATCAAGTAAAACATGTCCAAAGTTTATCATCATAACTGACGTTAATTTTATCACAATCTAGCGAGATGGTTTTATCGACCAGCCCTCTTTGACAATGTTGAGCTTGAAAGGAGTGCGTTTGGTTATTAGCTATAATTTATAATTATCAGAGATAATTATGAATTATGAAATTAAAAATGATTAACTTAGTTAATAATGCGGGGCACCACCCGGAGACCGGGACTAATAACCAACTGTAAAGGTAGTCTCATAAACAAAGTATTCACTTAAAAGGAGCTGATACCTGCTGTATCAGCACTGACTCCCTCAATCAGCCACTTATCACAATAATAGATGCACAATAATGACAAGAAACTTCTCTTTAAAGCTATAAATAGTATTTATTAACTTCCACAAGAATTAACAAGGTCAACAATTGCTTCAATCAATAAATACTAAACTACCAACTAATACTAGCAAAAACACATAAAACAGCAGCTGCGTAAAGGTGAATAGGTAAACCGAAGTGTGTGTGTGTGTGTGAGAGAGAATGTAAGAGTATGTGTGCGTGTGTATGTGCGTGTGAGTCACAAGATGGCCGACGTGGATCACGTGACGATACAAGTGTCTCAAGATGGAAGCCGCGTCACGTGAGAACAACCGGCGGAAGACGCCGCAGAGTTCCGGTTAACAATAGCAGATAGCGCCGACCGGTGGTCGGTGGCGTTTCTGCACTCACTTGTCTGATGGCGGATAACAAAGGGGCTCTGTTATCTGACTATCAGATATGTGGAAAACATGCGTAGTTAGGTGGATGTGTAAGTGTATGTGCGTGTGTGTGTGGGTGTTAGTAAGAGAAGGAAAGAGAGGAAGGGAGATCGACTCTCGGTCCCGCAACCGTGAGGGGAGAGTAGCGGTTGCTTTGTCCACAGAGAGCGGGAGTACGGACGGTAGTCGGTACGCACGTTGTCTGGTTGTGGACTGACAAACCAACTTACTTTCCACTTGCGGTGGCACAAACACAGAAATCCCGAATGGGAAAAACAGGCAGCAACTTAAAACACTCCTCAGAGTGCAGCAGCAAACGGGACTCGGCGGTCCGTTAAAACACACAAAAACAATACGAGCACTAAGCTCATAAACACACAACTCTAATACTATCTCTGCCCAGACAACCTCTTATTGTGTCGCTCTCCGGAGCGAACCGATGTGTGTGAGAAAGTCCGTCAGTGAAATCCAGCAGCGGGTCCTCCGGTTCGTGGTGCTGGCGGAGCCGTCCTTGTTTCCCGGGAATGACGGCGCTGGTTCCTCGGCGGGGCAGCGAAGAACACAGGGTGGTCGACTCAGTCAGTAGACAGCGGGGCGTAGAAGTTATCTGCTTCTCCGTGGAGAAAATCCTTTCTCCCTTCTGCAGGTATCAGGTGAGAGCGCTGGGTTGCAAACAGCAGTCTCTCGCGGATCCGGTAACGTTACGGGTGTTCGGATGAACACGGGTCGAGGTCTCGTCTCGTCCAGCGAGGGGAGAAGCTCAACAACAATATAAATGCTACAGGAAACATACTTGTTAAACTGGGTGTTGTAGCTGGATATCCATCCACAGTGGCTCTCTGATTAACGCAGATAATAGTTTTGCAAATGTTATTTAGGCACTTGGAGAGAAGTATAAAGTATACGGGTGTGGTATCTAAAAATATAAATAGAAGTAAATACTAAGGATGCACGATATTATCGGCACATCATCGGTGTCGGCCGATAAGCTCTAAAATGCTGACTGTGCTTCCCTTGATGGACTGTTTCTCCCTGACAGTCCCGGTGGTTCCTCCGCAGGCTGCACTTCACTCAGCTGTCTGTCAGACTTGCTGCTTCTTCCCACTTTAACCCGAATAACAAACCAGGCTTGATGCTCCACATAGAGAGCCAGGCTAACAGGCTAACGTTAGCTGGGAGGCTAACGAAGGCTAGCTGGCTCCGGTCTTGCTGCGGCTAACGCGTTACCGCCACCTCCTGCTCCAGAGATTAAATCCTACACATTAATCCTGTCTGTCTAATAAACTCAATGAAAACTCTACTGCTGCTCCCACTTGGCAGGTTCATTAAAGTTTTAATGCTGAGCTCCTGAACTCCAGTCTTCCTGAGTTCTTCCTTCATATATTGTCTTTCTTGATCATACTTAGTACAATCTATGCTTGCATGTGTAATAGTCTAGCATATATCGGTATCAATCGGCCACAATGAGTTGGAAATATCGGCATATCGGATATCTGCAAAAAATCCAGTATCATGCATCCCTAGTAAATAACCCTGTATGGTTTCACAAAGGTTTTATAACGAAATAATTCCTACATAATGTCCTCCACTAGCACATTAATCTATCTGACAACATCACCTGTTTGGGAAATGAAGCATGAAGAAAACCACAGTTTTCCTTTAAACAGAACACAACGTCCTCGATCCTTCACTTCCTGCAGCCACCAGCAGAGCAGATCATCTCTGGGTTATCAGGTGGCACTGAGATACTTCCACAGTCAGCAGCTTGTTTTAAAAGAATTAAACACACATAGTTTAGTCAGATAGAAACATCAGGTAGAATACTGAGATTTTAACTGAGGTTCTGTCTCGTTATGTCTCGTTAAGCTGCAGGTCAGGATAATATAATTATAACCAAACTCATTATTATACAGTGTATTTTGACCTTTATTTTACATGTGTAATATGTTTTTCCTGTTCTGTATGGTGGTGGATTCAGGAGCATCAGTCTGGTGTTGACATCTATCCTGGTTTAGTACACGTTTGACCTCGAGACACATATTGAACAGTATTTTTCCCTCTCATGCTGCCGGGCACCAGTTGTTTTTCTTTTTTTCTTTTATCCAGTGAAAAGAGGAGAAAATGTGCTCTCATGAATTTAAAAGGCAGCAGTGGATTTCAACAATGGAAAAATATGTTAAATTACAATATTTTACTGTTTTTTTTTTAAAATCTGTGTATGATCATCAGTGAGCACACAGCGATTAAGAGAATCCCCGGCTATATTTAAACTCATAGAAGTGATGTAGCTGAGAAGATATGAGAGTAAAGTATGAGAAGTATGAGACTCCAGCCTCGGGGAGGTAAAGACACATGTGTTCCTCACATGTGTCACGACTGATGTGTCTTCCTGAGCTCTCGCTGCTCCACAGACGCAGCCACAACAGCTACACTCATCATATCTGATCTTAAAATACATCCAAGTGCTTTTATTTCATCTGAATATACATTTCTTATTCTTGTGTTCTTTCCTCCTCTTCTTTCATTTTTATACCTGTGTTTTCCTTTTTTGGAAATGAAAAGAAGGATAAAGAAGGCAGAGATGGGACCGCTAACATGACTGCAGACGTTAAACTGTGAATCGATTAAGCGGGGCGTCAGTGTTGCGTTGATGCTCAGCAGACGTGACGGCACAAATAGGAATCCTGCTTTGTTTCTCTGCTACGAGTCTGTGTGAGCTGAGAGGCAGCCAGGCTTTTCTCATCGCAGTGATAGTGTGTCATTAACTTTCATTAATTCCCTCTGGACTGCAGTGAGAAGGTAAGAACTAAACACAGAGAGGCTCTGTAGAGAGCTGCCATCATCCCCCAAAGCCAAAATATCAACTGACTCGCTGTCGTTTGTTGAAACCGCAGCGATCCCCCAGCGTGTGCACAGTTCTGTTTTTATAAATCAAAAAGTCTTTGTACCTGATTTCTACTCTCACAATTAGCCATAAATAGATGTTCTGTCAGCCTCAATGAAAAAACAAAAAAAGAACTTGGCCGAGAAGAAGCTCAGTTCCACCAAAACGCATCGACGATGTCCTCCAGCAGCCCCAGAGCAGCAGTCTCTAAAGAGGACATATTATTACTTTGTCTTTAGCGCTAATTAGCAAATGTTAACGGACACATTTCAAGGTCTTTATTTATATTCTGGGGCTCTACTGGAATATCTTTGCATGATTTACAGTTAAAAACTCCTTATTTATCTTCTACTGGCTCTTTATGCAGCCCCTCAGTTCAGCCTCTGTCTGAAACAGGCTCCTGTCTCTTTAAAGGACGAGTTCACAGTTTTCTCCAGCTCTGTCTTAAAACAACAGTCAGGTGTTTATATGAAGAGTGAAAGAGGTTTTCGTCTCTGTAATCATTCCTCCTGTTCATACTGGCTGTTAAAAGACTGGGTTAGGGTAGGGTTGGGTTACGGTAGGTATGGGGGTAAAACGAGGTTTGTTCCACTGGACAAAACGGGACAAACGTGAATAACTTTTGATAGGGAGGTCATAGAGACTTGGAACCAAGCTCCATCCCCACTAATTCAGGTACAGCCTTTCCAACAGTACCACCCATGATGCATGTGCGAGCTTCTGGTCCTGAGATACGTCACTTCCGGTTTTTGAAATGGCTGTATCTCAGGAATGGAAGGTTGTAGAGACATGGGTCCAAGACCGGCGCGTTCAGAGCCCCCAAATTAGATCTGATGCCACCCACTCCCGAGTCTCTACGACTTTTGGTTCCCGAATTATAGAGCAAAATGTCCTCCCCAGTGTGGAGGCCAAAATCGACCATGCAGAAAGTATTTAGGAGCACGTTTCAGGTCATTTGGAGTCTATTCGTACCACTCATGGAGTGACTTTTTGAAAAATCTTGACACCCATGAGAGGTGAGGTAGGTATTAAGGTATAAGAGGTGGGTAAGTATTTTAAAGGTAAGTTGTGGACTCTTTGGTCTGGCCTCAGTGCATCTGAGGCACGCAAGCCCCCACGCCACGTCAAGGCAGAGTCCATGTGGAGGTTTTTTTTTTGTTGTTTTTTAAAAAATTTTGTTTAAACTTACTACTTTTTTTCTTTTGTTTTTCTTATAGTAATACTAATGAAGTATGAACACACAAATGCACAGATGCTGTAATCATAACAATGAACTTAAGAACATTAACAACATAACATGAAAAATCTTCTTTGGACTCAGTTGTCTCTCTGCATCCTCTGCCTCTTTTTGATAAACGCCTTCAAATGTCTGGCAGGGACCAGGTTTTGCTCACATTGTTTTAAATATGCATTATATGCCTTTCTGTGTGAGACTGTTCTGGTCAGGTCAACAAAGGAGAGCTCAGGGGCTGACCGGCGAGGATGGCAGTTTATGGGGATATACCTCAGTGTCTGCTTCTGTAAGTCAGCTGGTCTGTCCTCCTCATCCACAGCCTGGATGTCCTCTGGCTCTTCCTCTGGCTCTTCCTGGCGGGGTTTTTTTGTTTTGGGGCTCTTTGGAAGACAGATGTCTTTCTAGTTTTGGTACCCTGCATGGAATGTCCTCATGGAGGCGCCACACCATGAAGGGCCCAACTTTCGGGAGACTGTGGTGGGATTGTAGATGTAATTCCTGCATCTTTGATTGCTTCAAAGGCAGGTCCACGTAGTGCCACATAATCCACATAGTCTCCATTTTTGATGATGCCAATGCATGAAAGGAACGTGAGTGTCTTTAATTTCTCCCCATGGACCATCTTATTGGGCAGCCGCACAAGACACTTTTCCAGCCCCGGCATGCCCTGCTCCCTGTAGCGGTCCAGCTTACTGGGGAAACAGAGTCCTCTCCTCTCCACCTCCTGGAGGATGTGGGAGCGGATGACTGCCAGGCGAGACACCATCTGGGGGCCAGTTTCCGTTACGAAAAGCTCTACATAAGATCTCTTGTCCCAGCTGAATCGTACCCGCTTCCCTTGCCACATTTTCAAGTGGGGGACCCAACGTAACTTGATCTCTTCCAGCCCCAGCCGAAGGCAATTAAGAGGGTCCAGGCCAGCCCGGGTGACAAGATCCCTGGCTCTGTCAAAGGTTCCTGGAAAGGGAAAAGCCCTCTGGGTTGTCACCATCTCCAGGAACTTGTCAACAGTCAAGGCCCCTGCCACCTTGTCTGGACACTGGGTTAGGGTTAGGGTTAGGTTAGGGTTAGGGTTAGGTTAGGGTTAGGGTTAGGTTAGGGTTAGGGTTAGGTTAGGGTTAGGGGTTAGCTGTTAGGGTTGGGTTAGGGTTGGGTTAGGTTAGGGTTGGGTTAGGGTTAGGTTAGGGTTGGGTTGGGTTAGGGTTGGGTTAGGTTAGGGTTAGGTTAGGGTTGGGTTAGGGTTAGGTTAGGGTTGGGTTGGGTTAGGGTTAGGTTAGGGTTGGGTTGGGTTAGGGTTAGGGTTAGGGTTAGGTTATGGTTAGGGGTTAGGTTAGGGTTAGGTTAGGGTTAGGGTTAGGGTTAGGTTATGGTTAGGTTAGGGGTTAGGGTTAGTTTGTCTTTAGTGCTAGTTAGCAAATGTTAACGGACACATCTCCAGGTGTATATTTATATTTTGGGGCTCTACTGGAATATCTTTGCATGATTTCCAGTTAAAAACTCCTTATTTATCTTCTACTGGTCCTTTATGCAGCCCCTCAGTTCAGCCTCTGTCTGAAACAGGCTCCTGTCTCTTTAAAGGACGAGTTCACAGTTTTTCCAGCTTTGTCTTAAAACAAAGGGTTAGGGTTAGGGTTATATGAAGAGTGAAAGAGGATTTTCCTCGCTGTAATCATTCCTCCTGTTCATACTGGATATTAAAAGACTGTACTGTGGATTTTGTCTCCCATCACTGACTCTGTAAGTGTGTTATGAAGGGGATGGGTGGGAGGCTGCGTCATCCAACTATGAGACAAACTAGCAGAATTTCATTCCTTTATCTCGTTATTTACTCCAAATGTCAACTCGTCTCATGTCTCAAATCCATCCGTACATGTCGGAGCTGAAATCAGATCTGAAAATATGAGAGCGGACGACGTCACCAACATGTGGAAACACCTTAGCAACAATCTTAGTAACCAAGGCTACAGGATGGGTATTTGCGACAAGGTAGCAAGCAGTAACAGCAGTTATTTTTCATGTGAATAACTCACCATAACTGAACTGAGAGGTGCATCCAGAGAAGATAGAAGAGAGGAACACACAGTGAATGGAGAATAAAAAAGTGAAAGAGGGACAGGAAGAGAATAGAAAGGGAGGAGGGAGACAGAAGAAGATAGATTGAGAGGGAGGAGGAGGCTCTCCTTGATATCTCAGAGGGGTTTTGGGACCATTGAAATTCCTCAGCAGTTATTACACGCTCCTGTGGCTGAAGCCCAGAGCCGCTAACTGGCCTTTAAACAGAGTCCTGAGAGACAGACCATCAATCAGACTCTTCCTCTCTCTGTGTGTGTGTGTGTGTCTCCGTTACTATCACAGAACACACACTTTCTCACTCACAGCCAAACTGTTTCTGCCTATTTTCAGTTATTTTGTCTTTGTCACTTCTTCTATTGCTCTCACATAAACCCCCTCCACCCTCCACCCTCCACCTCCATCCTTACTGTCTTATACTTTCTCACACTCACACACACACACACACACATACACTTAATCACTTGTACACAAACAAAGCTATTTCAGGCCGGGGAATCCTCAGCGATGCTGAAGACAGCAGCAGCAGCAGAATAACTGGGTCACTTTACGTCATACAACAAACTGAGTGTGATTTTTCCTGGAGGGGGAAAAAAACGACAGATTACACGATTAAATTAAATATGATTAAGATTTTTGGAAGATTGTTCCATAATTAAACCTGTTGGATGATCATAATATAGACATCTAATACTGATTAACACGTCTTTGGTACATCTTTATATTCTAGAAGAACATCATCTGGTGGTGTCTTCTTGCTGTAATCATTCCTCCTGTTCATACTGACCGTTAGAAGATCCCTTCAAAAATGTATTTAAAATAATATGAAGCTAATATGAAGCTTCAGCGTCCAAATGAGTCAAATCAAGTAGATATCTTTCAACGTTACAGTCTTTTTAGTGCCAAAGTTCCTCTTTTTGTTACTATACTACTATAATAAGAAGGAATTTGATGCTAAAAAGACTCTAAATGTGTCAGATATCCACTTGATATGACTAACTCAGACTGATGAAGACTCATATAAGCTTCACATCAACTTTTAAATGACTGTGTGGACACACTGTGGATTTTGGCCTCCATCATTTACACTGAAAGCACATTTGAAGGATCTTTTAATAAATCAGTATGAACAGGAGGAATGATTACAGCGATACAGTTGTCTTTAAAGTCCACATAGTGTTAGTATGAAGAGGACAGTGATAGTTTGTATGATGTGCTGCCAATAACTGAGGAGCAGAAGAAGAGCAGAACTTGATGAAAAGATCAACCTGCATGAAAAAAAGGGATGCAGAGCATTTAACACGTCAGTCAGGCTGCAGCCACGTACAAAATGTTCTTCACTGTTGAGCTGAAGGTAAAAAAAATCAACTTCACAGGGAGCCTTAAAAGTTGAAATCCTTCAGATTTCAGTCCTGGTTGATGTAGTGACACTAGTGGTTACCATGGTAACGACAGGTGCAGTTTAATATTACAGCCATGATGACGGTAAACGCTGCTTGTTCAGGCTACTTTGTCAGAAACCGGCTTTTTGTTGGATGAAAATCTTAATTATAACTTTTATTTAAGAAAAACAAGAATAACAAAAAACAGTGAAATCTCTTTTTGATGTTCAATAGATTCTTTTGTGTTGTGTTTTCTAAGAATAAGTTCTGTGACAGAGAAGTTTCAGATTTGATCTTTTTAAAAACTCCAGTATGTGATACTTTCCCCGCAGTTTAGACATGATGAAATCCATCTGGAACGCACCTCACAGCTTCAAAAGACTCAACGACTGTCAGTCTGACAAGAAGACGTCTTCAAATCTAAATTCCTTAAAAGCTGGAACGGACGGATGTGTGTGCGTTTTTTTTTTTTTTTTTTTTTTTCACGGGGGGGGGGGGGGGGGAAGAAGATGAAGTGAATCGTGTTTTAAGGTCTGAAGACGGAGAGAATTCGAGATGTTTTTGAACATAAAAACGTGATTGTTTACATCACAACAACACCCACACACATAAACACAAAAACAAAAAGGGATGAATGCAGCTCCTTACCTCAGTCTGCCCCCCCCCCCCTTCCCTCCCCCGTCCCTCTTCTTCTTCATAGATGAAGGCAGAGCTGCCGTCTTTAAATGAGCGTGAAACCCTTCAGCCTACACTGCTGTCACGCTCAGAGAGGAGATCCAGTGTTTGAACCGATGAGGTGGGAGAGCTGCTCTGACATGATGGCAGTGTGTTGTGTGTTATCTGCGGGGGCCGCTCTTTAAATTCCTGAATGGGGGGGGGGGGGCAGACTGAAATAGTCACATATGGGGTAAAAATGTCTTGCACTCAAATTTGAAATTCTGCTTCTAGGCAACGATAAACTGTCCGTTATTAACATATCGACCCCGATATGAGACCATGTTTTATTCTGGAAATGACGTTCGAGGACAATTACGCGTTCACAACATCAGATCTTCTTTTTTGAATGAGCAGCTCGTAGAGAGAGTGTTGCATTCTGGGTTGTTTGTAGCATTAATGTTGCTAGGCTAGCAAGTTTCTCCCAGTTTTGTTTATTGACGCGTTGAGATCCGATCATTCAGATCACATTCAGAGCTAAAAAAGACTGTAAATGTGTCAGATATCAACTTGATATGACTAACTCAGACTGATGAAGCTTCACATTAAACTTTTAAATGACTGTGTGGACACACTGTGGATTTTATCCTCCATTATTTACATTGAAAGCACATTTGAAGGATCTTTTAATATCCAGTATGAACAGGAGGAATGATTACAGCGATACAGTTGTCTTTAAAGTCCACATAGTGTTAGTATGAAGAGGACAGTGATAGTTTGTATGATGCGCTGCCAATAACTGAGGAGCAGAAGAAGAGCAGAACTTGATGAAAAGATCAACCTGCATGAAAAAAGGGATGCAGAGCATTTAACACGTCAGTCAGGCTGCAGCCACGTACAAAATGTTCTTCACTGTTGAGCTGAAGGTAAAAAAAATCAACTTCACAGGGAGCCTTAAAAGTTGAAATCCTTCAGATTTCAGTCCTGGTTGATGTAGTGACACTAGTGGTTACCATGGTAACAACAGGTGCAGGTTAATATTACAGCCAGGATGACGGTAAACACAGATGTTGTACGTTGTGTTTACTGTGACATCAGGAGGACATGATCAGATCAGATTACATTCGGAGGTGGTCTCGGCCGCATGTGACCACATTCATTTAGCAGTGTAAACGCAATGCATTCTGGGCCACATTGAAGGCTGACGTCCTCTGTTTTCCAGCAGACAGCAAACAGAATGAAAAGAACGTGATCCACCTCCCGTTTTTTTCCTGTTTTTCCTGTTCCAATAACACATTTTCCTCATCAAATCAACAGTTAGAATAAAAATTAAACCAAGATCAGAAAATAACTGTTTATCAGGATTTATCAGGAGGACGCTGCTTTACTCCAGTATGAACCTGGACTGTGTGTGTAAGATGTGTAGAAGAACACAGAACATTAATTGATCCTGTCATGTTGGAGATTTAAATAATGAATGAAGTTATGCTGCTGTGTCTCGTGCGTAAATGTGCACTTGTGTATTTGTTATATATAAAAAACAACACTGAATTTGGTTTTTGTAAACGATGTTTATTTGCATACAGAGACGCATGTTGATACCAGGTGTCTTGGAGTCGGTGTTTGGTCAGCTCACTTTAACCTGCAGGAGTTCCTGACGGCTGCTGTAACGTGTTTTTCTGCCGCGGAGGAAATAAATTCAAGCTTTGAAGTCTTCCTACGTCTGTCAAACAGCCGAGAATCACTGCTGTCACAGGTGATGAGGAGCTCAAACACACTAAAAGACAGTCTGGAAAAATGCAAACCGCTGAAGAAAATAATTCTTCACTAAAAACCTGACAGGAGAAAAGTGTGAGTGTGTGACTTGAGGCCACATTTACTGCTGGTGTTAACATCTGTATCTGGATACATTATCTGAATAATGACATTCATTTCACACCTGACCTCTCTCCCCTCACTTCCTCTCATCTCTCAACTATCGTTAACTAATAAAGACATAAAATGCCAAAAAATGTATTTTTTATTTGTGCCTGTTCACCTCTTGACTTTGTACTGAAGCTCTTTTAAGACGTTTACAACGTAGTACAAAGTCAAGAGGTCGTGATCTGCAGCACAACAAGCTAGTGAAGCTGTAAACAGAGCCACATTCCTGCACATGCTCAGTGGCGTCTGCCGTACGCCAGACTCAGACTACAGGACCTCTGAGCCGACGTTTCATTTGTTAGATGGAAAGCTGAAAATGTAACAGATGTGCTGAGGCCACAGCTGCAGCCGACCGACTGCACATCTGTAAAGTTCTGTTCTATCAAACTGTCACAAATGTAGATCCGTACAAATCAGACACAAAGACAGAAAATACAAACTCACACACACACAGTCATCAGTCTCTGTTAGCAACGAAGCACACATTAATAACAGTACAGAGGAACATGTGCTCAACATAAACCACTTATAGCACGCTGTCACTGTTGTTAACATTAAGATATTTAACGGCTGCATAATTCTGCTGTTTAGATCATTTATCAAACTAAAAATACATCTTTTGTTGCTCTGGAAGAAAAATGCACAACACCGACCTCTTAAACGCTTGAAAACATAATGAAAATAATCAGGATTCACTGATGTTTTAACAGTATAATAATCATGAAAGCAAAGCACACATGAAGGTGTTTTGTACTGTTGGAGAGGTGTGTGTGTGTGTGTGTGTGAATCTGCCAACTAAAGCCACATAGGAAAAGCTGCTACAAAATAGTAGTTAAACAAAAAATATGAATGAACTTGATAATGATTTATTTTATATCATTTCTTGATGCACGTTTCCTTCCTCTGGTCCTCTCGGTTATCTGATCAGTTCATGAACAGTAGAGGTAGAAATATAAATCACTAATAGAAGGAGGAGAAGATGAATATCAGACTGGTAACAGAGTGTAGCTGCTGCAGTTGTGTCCCTAAAACCTCGAGTCAATCCTGAAGAGAAATGAAACAACTCGTCCCTTTCAGCAGAATAAAGAAACTGTAAATTTGAAATCTTTTGAATATATTCATTTCCCCCCTCAGCTTTATTTTTTTTAAGACTAAATGTCTTTTTTCTTGCTGCTGTTTTGCCAAAAGTGTCGTTAAACTGACAAACCTGTTTGTTTCTGTTTGTTTGGTGTCTTGAGGAAATGAATTTACATACCGAGACCACACAGACAGGAAGTCAAGCCTGTTCCTTACGTCTTTACAGCGTCTATGAACGAGAGCTCATCAGAGTGTTTGTTCTTATTTTCTGTACATGTTTGGATAACAATAAGTATCACAGTCATCAGAGTTGCATTCTGACTTTAAAATAAAGAATCATCTCTCTTTAATATAATTTATTTGAACTGTTCTTATCCCATATAAGCAAAAGGTTGTGGGAATGTGTGACTCAAGTAATTCACTGATGTGCTTGATATTTGCTGCCAATAATGAAAAGATAGAAGATCTGGGATGGATTCATGGTTTCATACAGTTGTTCTTTATACTACAAATGTTGCTGGAGTTGTGATTCGTTGAACAAAACGGATCATTTTTACTGATTCTTTTGTCTCTTTAGTTTGGTACATACTGGGTCTGCACTGGTTTGTACTGCTTCCAGGAAACTGACAAAAACTTAGTCCAACAGCTTAATATGTTACCAAACCAGCTGCCAGTGATCTTAAATGGATGCATCACAACCTTAAACTGCATTAAAAACTCATTCAGTATATGTGACAGAGTTTAGCATAAAGCAGTGCGGGTGGTGACCCTCGGGGCTTGCCGTAGCTGTACGCTCTCTCTCTGCTGAGATCATTCTGTGCTACTTTTAGCACCTGTGTTCATAATTGCTTTGCATATTGATTTAAATACCTTTGTTATCAAGAGGTCATTTCCTAATTCTGCTGCTGTCATGATAAAACACGTTTACAAGTTGTTAGATTTCTGTTTTTTACTATAAAAATAATACAATAGTAGCATAAACACTAAGTGAAGTGAAACACTAGAGCTCTACTGGAATATCTTTGCATGATTTCCAGTTAAAAACTCCTTATTTATCTTCTACTGGTCCTTTATGCAGCCCCTCAGTTCAGCCTCTGTCTGAAACAGGCCGTTTTAGCTCCTGTCTCTTTAAGGCCCCGCCTCCTGATGAGCCCACTCTGTTCTGATTGGTCAGCTTTCAGGAAGCTTCCTCCGGCTCCGGAGGCTACGTAAACAAACAAATAGTAGCAGGATTTCACTTCTTTTTTTCCTTTTTTACTCTAAATGTCATTTTCTCAAATCCATCCGTACATGTTGGAGCTGAACCACATCTGAAATATGAGAGTGGACAACACATGGAAACACCTTAGCAACCACCTTAGCAACCATAGCGTCAGAGCAGCTGAAAGTTTTGTAACTTCGACCATGTTTAACATCAGAACAAGACATATGTGGTGGAAATTCACCTTTCAATGAACAGATATTACAGACCAAATCAGAATTAATATTTTATTGTGATCACTTGTAAGTAGGTTCAGCCTAAAGGAGTGAGAACCCTCCGTACGAAGGATACATGATACATTTATAACTTCTCTCAGCCTTGACAATGATAGTAATGAAAATCAGACATCTGCTAGACGCCTTCAGATAGAACAAAATGTTACTTTAAGCAACAAGCAGAAGCCACACATCACGTCCAGAACCTGAGTACACTGCACCCTCAAGCACAAGAACACTTTATACTAGTTGTATGAATTTTTCCATTATAATATAAATGACAGAAAATCACAAATAAACATGTCAGAATTTGTCCCCAAAGGGTTGTTGGATGGATGTTTATGTCAGCCAGAGTTCATCGTTCAAAGTAATTAAAACTTGGATTTAGTGCTGCATCGTCATGTCACTACGTTTTAACCTTCACGCAGCCAATCATACATCCGTCTTCAGTTGTCCGATGATGTGATGCTCGCCAGTCGTAAACATGGAATCTTTCCCATCGCTACCATCCATCCCATATGACGGGAATACCGCAACAGCCCACTAAACACAGTTCACCTTTTGACTTTGTGCTACATTGTAAATTTCTTAAAGAGCTTCGATACAAAGTCAAGAGGTTGTGATATGTAGCTCAACAAGCTAGTGCAGAACCGTGTTCCTGCACGTGCTCAGTGGCGTCTGCCGTACACAGAACTACTCTCTGGAGACTGTAAGTGTGATCGTCGTTATTAGTCTTTGGAGCCGTTTCTACACAAACTTTTTTTCCCAAAGGTTTATCTTCATTTTAATAACACAATTCTACGTTGCAACAGTGGACGATATCGCTTTTGAACTAGCTAGTTAAACATTAGCGTTATAAGCTAACATAGTCCCGGAGCAACTGAAGGTGTTGCCAAGCAACGGTAAACATGCTAGCCATTTGAGGCTAACCTCAGCTAGCATACTAATGTCAAGCAGCAACCTCCGGGGCTGTAAAATGAAGCCAAAAACTGCAGTTCCTTGAACGGCCACTTGAGGCTCCAAAAGCGAGTCAATCCCCATAGACCCCCATGTTAAAATGTCCAACTTTACAGCAGAAATAAACATGTTTACAGTCTGGTACAAACAACGGTTTTGGTCTCTGTAGCTAATTTCCTCTTTCATGACAACTGAACGGGGGATGAATTTTTTTATAACTCACCCGTTTAAATTTTATTAAGCCGTAAAGTTCTGCATAATGAAGGACATGGCTGCTTTGAGTGACAGGTCCGCCAGCCGCTAGGTGGCTTGTTTCAGCCATTCGGCCCGCCTCTTTACTCATATTTGATTGGCTGGGAGTTAGACAGAGTCACGCACTGCCAAGATGGCGACGGCCGGAGCAGCTCACTTTGAGCTTCAAAACCGCTCTTCAGAAACCAACGGGTGACGTCACGGTAACTACGTCCATATTTATATACAGTCTATGAGTAATGTTGACAGATATTAAAACTGACAGTTAAAATCTCTCTCAGACAACCTGTGTCTCATTCAACATTCTGCTTTTGTTTTTTTTTCCTCACTGCAAAGTTTACATCTGCTTCCCCATGAGATCATGTGAGATCATGTGAGATCATGTGAGATCATGTGAGATCATGTGAGGTGATGCATTTGCTCCCTGTAGTGTGTGATGCACCATTATTTTCAAATCTTGTAGCGTGTGCATGTTTGAGATTAGAGAGAAGAACATCTGTGAAGTTTGTCTTTTTGTGTGATGCAACCCGATTTCACAATTGCTTAGGATTTAACTACTGTAGTCTGAACCCGGCGTAATGTGAACAAACTCTTCATGATGTAGGAACATGTCACCCAGTCACCCAACAACGGAACAGAGGAATAAAATATATCAGGTTTTGGATACACAGTAACATCCTCGTTTTTTTCTGTTCACAGTTTAACCACCGCAAAGTTCCCAAGTAAAGTTAAAAAGTGGGGAATGAAGACTTTTATTGTCTTTGGCATTTGTGATGTGACTACACTTTTAAGCCTAAATTGGTCTCCTCTTCTCTAAAAAGTCAACTTTAATCAACTTTAATGGCACGCCGAGTCTTTAGAGAGCCTTTTATTTTCCAGCAGACAGACTGGTAGAGATAGAAGAGAGACTCAGAGAGAGATCCTTTGTCTTCTTCATTTCCAGTCTGTTGCATCACCGTATCCCGTGTAATTCTGTTTTATCTCTATGTCGAAGTCAGTGAAGTTTAAGGCGAGTGCTGGTGCCCTTTCCAGGGTATGTTAACTTCTTTCACCCGACTGTGCCAAGTTACATAAGAGGAGATTTTTCTACATTTTCAAGGGACAGTGAAGCTGCAGTTGAAGGAAAACGAGTCATTTCAGACTTAATAGCGTGCTGATAGGAATGTTAGAAGATATAAACATGGAGTCATGAGTATTAGTTTCTTGAGTGGATCTCACTTTTAATATGTATTTTATTAACATATAATATAACAAGGGTGTAGGTTTGGTTTCAGCATTTATATTCTAGCAGATCACAAATTATGGTTAAATTGTTTTTTTACTTAGCCTATAATTTCCTTGATAAAGACCTGATACTTTATTATAAATAACTATTAATAACTATAACTACTGTTTCAAATATAAATAATGGACTTTTAAACTGAATAAACAGTGTTATATTTATATCTTTGCTGCAAAGGCTGCTGTCTTTTACTGCATTAAATCTTATTGATGATCAGTTCAAGTGAAAAAAATATGTAGTGTAGTGAAACAAAATTATATAAAAATTATTTATATAACAATAAATAATAATAAAAAATCTTGTTTATGCTAAAAATGCAGAGGAAGTGATAATATAATATAATGTCAGGTCAGGCTGAATTATAACAGAAGTTATCTCAGGACACTTTCCACATAGAGCAGGTCTAGACTGAACTCTTTCATTTACAGACACCCAACATTCCTCCTTTAAACAGGAAGAAACCTCAAACACAACCGGACTCTAGGTGGACGCCATCTGCCTCGACCGGTTGGGTTGAGAGAGAAAGATGGAAGGAGACACGGAGAAGCATAATAACAACAATAATAACAACGATAATAATAATAGAAATATGACCAGTAATAATAATAGTAGAGCATGTATGCTTATACAGCATGTATGTTGCCTGAGAGGCAAAACTCAGGGTGAATAAAGACTGTAATTCACTCCGTTTCACTTCACTTGTATGCCCACTTAACCAGAGTCAGTGGAATTAGTTTTTTGGTACAATGAGGAAAAAACATCCAGTAAACAGTGTCAACAGCACAACATTTAGGCAGACATAACACATTACACAATAAATAACAATATCATTATATATAGACAATGAAGAGCTGCATGTAAGATGCTTTTCAGTTTAATAGCCGTGAATGCACAGTAATAACGTCGACCCTCCTGAAAATTACATTAATATACGAATAAATTGTTTTCTCAATTACGCTGCAGCAGCAAACATAATGACTGCCTGGAGTATGTTCACAGACAATGTTTTTTTTTTTTTTTCTTGAATGAATGAAGCTACATTTCTATCTGTCTCTGCAGTGGTGGCAGTTTTAATATTGCTGTAGTCACTACCAGTAGATATCAGATATGTTGGTGAAACAAAAAGAAATATGTTGTCTCTGAACATTTCACTCATACATTTTGATCAGTTCCACCTTTTCTCAAAGGCATTTTAGTGATGCTTCTTTTCTCTGACTTGATTCTATTTGTTCTTATTCTTTTTAGGGACCGAGCCCAAAAGGCAGATGACTACTGTAAAACAGTGGTACTCACCTAAGAGCGAGGACCCTGTTGTTTTTCGTGTTTGTTTGTTTGTTTCTTTCTTTCTTTATTTATTATCACACCACTTAAACCCTAAATTTCACCCCCTAAACATGCTCAAAAACTCACCAAATTTGGCACACACATCAGGTCTGGTGAAAAATTTGATAAAATGTAAAAATTAAGCTCCAAAGTGCCAAAATGTGCTCTCTAGCGCCACATATTTAACTAAAATGGCCGCCAACGCCCGTAGGAATGTTGGAGAGAGATCAAACCAAAACTCAATTATGATGACTTATGATGAAAAAAATTGTTAAAAACTTTGTAATGACTCAAACAGTTTGGATTTTATAAGCCCTGAAAGTTGCAGTGCCACATCACCCTTACAATGTAAACCAATGGGGAGACAATCTATGGGCATGAACTTTGTGTCAAACAGAGGCTTCTGACATCTAAACTATAAGTCTGACCACTTTCAAACCTGTATCAATGGATTCGCCACGAAATTTCCTACTAAAATATGATTTTTAATGTAAGATTTGACCAAAGTCATGGGATTTATGAGGATATTTCACAAGAAGCGTACTCTAAAATCCTCCTCTCCAACTGCTCCTGTTGATGTCACTCCCTCAGTGCTGTGAAACATTCCGCAATACACACTCATTATAAAATCACAGGAGGAGCAAGAAAAGACTTTAAAACTCACACTCTAATATCTCAAAAACAATAAAAGATAGAAAAAACATGTAAATTCAAGATTTGTAGGTCAAAGTCTCGTGACTCATTTAAAGTTCAAATGAAGTTTGTATCTAAAACTATGTGGAAGCAGTAAATGTTCAAAAAGGTGTGGGTTCGCTCACACTCTCCATTCAAATATATGAGTATTTTTCTGTGTCCAGCTGCAGTTACTTATTGTCTCTACACACCTGACAGTACACATGTCAATCAAACTTTCAAAATAAAAGCACACAACACTTGAAAATGATCTGATCCGGACAGGCCAGAGTGTGAGGTCCCGACCAACGCTGCTCGCAGCTTTAATTTCTTTTGATTTGTCTTTGAGTGAATACGTAACATCTGCTTTTGTAATTGTATACTTTCATTTCCACTATGTAAAGCACTTTTAAACCCTGGTTTTGAAAATAAAGATCCTTCACCTCTGAATTTAGGTAGTTTGACTGTTTCAAGAGATTTTAGTGAATTAAAAATGAGGATGGCATTTTCCCTCCATCCACAGTGGAAATTACACTCTTGTAATATGAACAGTTTCGTTCCCCAGACGGTGACGGTTGAATATTTTAGTATATTACTACTCCTACAAAATACTTAGTGACAGCTAATCTCATCAGGAAATACTGAAGTTCACCCTATTTTCCTATTTTAATACTTTTATGATCCTAAACATTTGCAATCATCTGTTTGAGGTTCAAAGGTTCAGAGTTTGTTGTCAAAATGGATATATAATGAAGTCACTTAGGAAATGTTTTATATGTGACTGGGTTGTAAAGGGCGAGTCATCTAAACGGTGAGATAAAAGCTTTAATTGTGCTTTATGAGCCATGCTTTATGAATTAGCGGAAACCACTTAAATTCTGCCAGACCTTTATTTTGTCCAACATTTTAAGCGACTAAGTGACAGTTTTTCTTTTGATGGTTGCACATCGGCTCCTTTCCTCTGATAGAAAAACAGTTTTCTGCATATTTAGGTGCATTTACATAAAAACATGTGCACACTATTGTATAGTTTGTTTTTTTGCCAGGCAGCTAACATTTTCCATCCAGAATGGAAATCAACTTCCAGATACATGTTTAGAATTTTTAAAAAATTGCATTTTACCTGAATATTCTTGTGTCAGTATTATATCTGCCTGATGTGTAAAAGCGCAGATTGATTCTTAAAAGTCTGCCTGTGTGGTTGTTTAATGTGCAGGTGGGAAGCTTCTGACATCCGAGGTTTACACTAAGTGTTCTGTAAAGTGCTTAAATTGATGTAGGCTGTGGAAATATGCAGGTAGCGAGGACAGGAAAAACCAGTCTAATGGAGTGCAGACGGCAGGTATGACGCCGAATCTCTATCAGCTGATAATCAAACAGCAGAGCAGCAGGTGGTGGTAAACTTTAATGTCATCTTTTCTCAGCTTTTAAGGTGTTGACAGAAACACAACAGAACCTTTTCCATTTGGATTTAGCTGCTACAAGCCGTCTGACACGTGTTTTATTAGTAGTATTACTTCAGATGCTGTAGGTCCACGTGGTTTTTATGTTTAAGTGCTGTTGATTCAAATCGGCATTAAGCTGCATGTGCTTTTTTTTGTGTGCCAAATTGAAATGAAGTGGAAATCACGCACAACATTTAGGCTAACATAACATGTTATACAATTACTGATAATCACAGTATTCCTAGACAGACTTGCAAGATACTTTAAAGTCTGAGCATAACTGACATCTGTATTGTTTTAGAACATTTAGTATAGAGTCACATCCACCTGCTACATGACGCACGTTTCCTGATTTGGACATCACTCCTGGAGCTACTGACACTTTAATTTTCTAAAATTAAAAGCACAATAAAAAGAAAAACAGGACAACTCTTTCCACTTTTATTCGAATACAAATACAAATAATTTTGCTGCCTCAACAAATACAGACACAAATACAAATACTGGGCTCTCTGCACATCCCTACTGGAAACACCTGTGTGCTTGTGCAGAGCTTTGTGACCCACACTGGAAGAGGTAGCATAAGTATTTAGACGTTGACTCCTTATGGAAAAAACATTTTGAGAGAATTTGAATATTATTGTGACATTATAGTGATTCAGTCACAGTTTTCAGGACTGGATTTAGTGTCCACTTTATATTCATGCATCACACCAGCATGGAAAACGGTGAAAGTTTGTGGCAAAAATGAGCTTATTTCAGTGGAATCACTGCAATCAGGGGCATCTGTATATTTTTCACTTCAAGTTCTACTTTGTTATTTTGTGCTGTTTTATTATTACTGTGATTACTAAAATGGAGGAAGCGATCATATTGTATTAGCCTCCCCTGTCAGAATATAAATTGCTCCACAAAAGAGAAATATTGAAAAAAAAGGGGTGTTAACTTATTTAGTGGCCAGGCTGTAAAGCTTGTGACCCCTCTTCAGTAACTTCATTAAATAAAATGATAAATCTACAACCCTGAGAACAAAAAGGAAAAGGGAGAAGTAAATGGCCCAGAATAAAAAAAGAAATAAGCTAATAATAATAATAAAAGAGCTTTGATGACTTCACCAACAAGCCACGGAGCCTCCAGCGCTGCGTACTTCACAAAGACATGCAGATATATTTAGCTGAGCCGCTATCTGGTGTGACCGGAGATTATAATGGGACCAGTGACCCGTTTCACCGAATTTGTAACATGAAAGCTGCGATTTGCATTTCATTTCACAATAACTTTGACATGTTTCATTAATCAAAA
This sequence comes from Thunnus maccoyii, assembly GCF_910596095.1. Classification (NCBI taxonomy): domain Eukaryota; kingdom Metazoa; phylum Chordata; class Actinopteri; order Scombriformes; family Scombridae; genus Thunnus; species Thunnus maccoyii. The sequence goes on along the minus strand of NC_056535.1, from coordinate 35,917,486 downwards.
ATAAATACCACACGTGCGACCCGTTCATGAGCGTGAAAGAGCACTGCGGGAACTCACAAATCTATATGTTGGAGTCGATCAAATCATGACGAGATTAAATATAAATAAAACAAATAAAACAAAATGATTGTTTATCTTTGCATGATTAAATGGACTTTGCAGCTGTATATTGCTTTGCATACATACGTGTACTGTATGTATGTATTCATCTATTCATGTGTTACCCTCATTGATTTTCTAGTCATTGTGCACGTATGAACAAACAAAGTGTCTCAGACTTTAATCTGCAAGTCGATATTAGTCAACATTATTTTCATGACGCCTCATTTGCTGCCCTGCTTAAATTTACATATAACAGGGAGGAGAACTGGTTGTACAAAAACGCCAAGCAGCATTTGATGGGTGCAGTCATTAGATGCCTGCACTTGAATAAACAAAATTCTGTGGTAAATGTCACTACATTTACATATTAATTAGGGTGAATAAATCTAAACTGTGAGCTTTACAGGCCTGGAAAGTGAAAAGCTGATGGATTCATGTAACCAAACGATGACATTCAGTTCAAAAGACATGCAGACGCTGTCCTTAGCGTGGAGGAACTGAGGTGCACGGACTGTGTGGGCGTCTCTATGTGCAGCTGCTGTTCTAGTTCATGCATGTGCAGCTGCGTGAAGGTGAATATAGATGAGCAGGTGTGTTGACTGTTAAATACTCTCTCAGCCAATCACATCACTGCTCTCATAGCTCTGAAACAGCTGAACCAATCACAGTTAAACAACAGTGGAAAGCACTTCCTCAGGAAACGTCTGGACGGTTCAAAGCGCCACAACATGAACACACATCACCATGAATCTGCAGCCAAAGACAGATGTTTTTTCATCAGTAAGTTACTATAGCAACATGATTTCAGCCATATTTCATATTTCAGCCACAATTCTAATGTATCTCATCTCATAAATGGTCACATATAATAATTAATGTTATAAATTTATTTCAAGAATAAAACATTAAACGCTACTTTTTTACGCTCTCACGTCTTCAGCTGGTAGAAGACGAGATCACATCAGTCCAGTTTGAGCCTCTTCACTGGTTATTATTACTCCCCTACAACCCGGAGCGCAGCCTCAGACCGGCACGCAGGGTCCTTCTGGCTGCTCCTCAGTCCCAGCTGAAGACTGAAGGGGACCGCCGGACTCCTCAGATCTGGAACGTCCTGCCTGAAGATCCGAGGCTGCAGAGTCAGTGACATCTTTTAAATCTAAAGTAAATATCACACTGTTTTATCTCCATTTATTTTATTCTGTTTTATTTTATTTCAATTGTCTAATTTTACTGCATAATTGTGGTACTTAAATGTTTTAACCATGTAAAGCACTGCTTTGAAAAGTGCTGTTTAAATAAAGTTAAGATTATTACTTTTGCAAAAAAAGAAAGTTGAAAAAGAGACTATAATGAACCCTGCTAACCCGACGTCACCTCCATAAAAATGCAGAATATGGAGTTATAACGGAGCAGCCTGGTGTTGTCTTCAGGCAATTAATAAAGGCAAACACAGTGAACGGCACTGCGCTCAGAAAACATTATTTTCTGTGCCAGTTTTGGTTGGAGAGTGTTAAACTGAAATAACTTATTTACATTTCAAGCATTAATCTGTTGTTACTGCACTTTTGCAGCAAATGTTTAGTTTGCTCTTGTCGATAAAATCACCAAAGCAGCAGATTGATGCTGCGTCGGTAACAGACATCAAGGACCAAATTTAAACCAACAGCTTTCTTTTCACTGGTCAGAAAAATACCAAACTGGCTGCGCTGGTCATTGCGCCCTCTGTATGAATGGTGTTGTTGTCTCTCTCTCTCTCCTTCTGTGTGAATGCAACCCAATTGCCAGAATAAATAAATAAATAATAAGTGTTGGCGTCGGACATTTCTGCAAACCATGGAACCACAGATATCTTGAATCTCAACATTTCAATGCTGATCACATTTTAAGCTTTTCGAGTGTCATTGAATGCCACATTAAATGAACGTTAGCAGTTGAATAATGATGTTTTATGTTGTGGCAACACTGTGGTTAAGGTCCGGTTAGGTTTAGGCACAAAACCCACTTGGTTAGAGTTAGTGAAACATCATGGTTTGGGTTAAAATACCAGATTTTGATGCCAGAAAAAATGGCTGCCAAATATCCTGACGTGCTAATAATACCCGGTTATGTCAGTTGAAACAGGAAGTGAACAGTATTCTCCAACAGCGCTCTCTGCTGCTTTTGCCATTTTCCATCTAACTAACTACCTTTCTAGCCAACGACTCAACCTGCCTTCTACAAAGAGGGAAGCAACATCTGAACTATGTTACTCTCCCTGTGATACATATAGAAATGTTGATATGATACGTATTGAGGCATAAAGATTGAACATATCCATGGTTTGCAGAAATGTACCATGCCAACATTTTATTCTGGAGACTGGGCTGGTGAATGGTGTCCTTGACTTTCTGTCTCTGTGTGAATGGTGTCCTTGACTTTCTGTCACTGTGTGAATGGTGTCCTTGACTTTCTATCTCTGTGTGAATGGTGTCCTTGACTTTCTGTCACTGTGTGAACGGTGTCCTTGACTTTCTGTCTCTGTGTGAATGGTGTCCTTGACTTTCTGTCTCTGTGTGAATGGTGTCCTTGACTTTCTATCTCTGTGTGAATGGTGTCCTTGACTTTCTGTCACTATGTGAATGGTGTCCTTGACTTTCTGTCTCTATGTGAATGGTGTCCTTGACTTTCTGTCTCTGTGCGAATGGTGTCCTTGACTTTCTGTCTCTGTGTGAATGGTGTCCTTGACTTTCTGTCACTATGTGAATGGTGTCCTTGACTTTCTATCTCTGTGTGAATAGTGTCCTTGACTTTCTGTCTCTGTGTGAATGGTGTCCTTGACTTTCTGTCTCTGTGTGAATGGTGTCCTTGACTTTCTGTCTCTATGTGAATGGTGTCCTTGACTTTCTGTCTCTGTGTGAATGGTGTCCTTGACTTTCTGTCTCTATGTGAATGGTGTCCTTGACTTTCTGTCACTGTGTGAATGGTGTCCTTGACTTTCTGTCTCTGTGTGAATGGTGTCCTTGACTTTCTGTCTCTATGTGAATGGTGTCCTTGACTTTCTGTCTCTGTGTGAATGCTGTCCTTGACTTTCTGTCTCTGTGTGAACGGTGTCCTTGACTTTCTGTCACTGTGTGAATGGTGTCCTTGACTTTCTGTCTCTGTGTGAACGGTGTCCTTGACTTTCTGTCACTGTGTGAATGGTGTCCTTGACTTTCTGTCTCTGTGTGAACGGTGTCCTTGACTTTCTGTCTCTGTGTGAACGGTGTCCTTGACTTTCTGTCTCTGTGTGAACGGTGTCCTTGACTTTCTGTCTCTGTGTGAATGGTGTCCTTGACTTTCTGTCTCTGTGTGAATGGTGTCCTTGACTTTCTGTCACTATGTGAATGGTGTCCTTGACTTTCTGTCTCTGTGTGAATGGTGTCCTTGACTTTCTGTCACTATGTGAATGGTGTCCTTGACTTTCTGTCTCTGTGTGAATGGTGTCCTTGACTTTCTATCACTGTGTGAATGGTGTTCTTGACTTTCTGTCTCTGTGTGAATGGTGTCTTTGACTTTCTGTCACTGTGTGAATGGTGTCCTTGACTTTCTATCTCTGTGTGAATGGTGTCCTTGACTTTCTGTCTCTGTGTGAATGGTGTCCTTGACTTTCTGTCACTGTGTGAATGGTGTCCTTGACTTTCTATCTCTGTGTGAATGGTGTCCTTGCAAGCAGTTGCTCTGAGTGTCACTTTCAGCTTTGGTTAAAATGACAAGCGTGTTGGGCAGCAGCTCATATCAGCCTTCACTAATTAACCGTGATTTTCGGAGTAACTTGATGACAAAATGAAACTTGTCTGTTGTCGGTTTGTGTGTCTTTACTCGACCAAATATCATTTATGAGGCATGAAGCTCCACTCTGTAACACCACTGTACAATCAGAGTTTTTCTGTAGTTCCAACAACTCCAACAGAGTGAGACATCTTCTCTCTAGAGGATCCTCTCACGTCACTTTCCTCCTGTTGTATCTGTCTTATTCTATTTTAGCTTCTTTTTATTTTCTATTTAACTCTTTTTAATTGTTTTTAAATAAGTATTTTTATAATGTATTGTGTTTCTTTTACATTTTGTCTTTTGCCTTTTATGTAAATCACTTTTAAATGTCTTGTTGTTGAAATGTGTGATACAAATAAACTTGCCTTTAATTCATATCAGATCCATAATTTAAGGTGACTGTCCATATTATAATTTTACTGTTGTTATTTCTATGCACTCTGTACACACATCTACTGCACAAAGGAGGAATCCCTCCTCTGTTGGTCTTCTACCCTCCCTTAAAGGATTTTTGGGGGGAGTTTTTCCTTATCAGAAATCAAGGATCTAAGGATAGAGGGTGTCCTATGCTGTGCAGATTGTGAAGCCCTTTGAGGCAAATTTCTGATTTTGGGATATATAAATAAAATTGACTTCAGTTGACATGTTAGAACCATACTGAGCCAGTAAGACAGTCAGGTATGCAGAAATACAAACAGACTCATCTCACTTCAGTCAAACAGGTCATCATGGTTCCTACAAGACTCTGAATGAGATCAATCTAATCATCATGTCCACTTACCAACAGTCCATCTGCGCACACTGTTGCCTAGCAATGCTTTGATTAGCCATTAAGAAATTCATCTGCTCACACAACAACAGAATGAGGGACACCTCATTAAAACCAGACAATAGCCTTATTTGTCTCATTGATGACAGAGCCACACAACCTGACGGCGATTACTGCTCAGATCAGAGGAAATGTGAAACTGAAGAGAAAACAAGTGAGGTATTGTTTTGTTGAGGACAGCTTTGTACTCAGGTTTTGTGAGGAAAATGAGGACAACTCAGATTTTGTGCCTGAAGACTCAACATAATATGAGATCTCATTTTAACCGCCGTGGATGGCTGTCGCTTTCTCTTTAAGTTTCCCTTTTATCTCTCACGCTCCCCTCTCTCTCTCACACATAAATGCACGTTTTGTCATGTAATAAGCCTGTAGACAATCAGGTTATTATTTCGAGATTTCTGTGGACTAAAACCTGGAAATCACTTGAATTTTACCCGTTTAAACACGTAAATCTCACACAAAGCAGACAGTGATTATTCATCAATCATTGTGATTGAAATGTCTCTACAATTTTTGTTAAAGTTTCGCCACAATAAGAATGTTATATCTCATTTTCATTTATGGGAGGTTACAGTCCCTCAACACATTCAACACTTACAGAAATAAAGGCGTATGGGAGAGGGACCTGAGGACTGAGTTCGGGCAGGTCACATGGTCTGATGCAGTGGAGTCGATAGGGGAAATCATTTTGTGCAACAGGCTAACAGAGAGTCAGTACAGGATCCTTCACAGACTGCAGCACACACCTCAATCCTTTAATACTTTGTATCAGGGGATTTCTCCCCTCTGTGTCAAGAGCAAGAAAGAGGTGAGGTCTTACTTACACTGTATATGGTGGTGCCCTCTGATATTTCATTTTGGGGAAAAGGGGGAACTTAATTCTGTATTCAATAAGGAAATAAAAATGAATCTGAGTTTGTTTCTGCTGAATGTTTCAGGTGAAGGGCTCTTTTCTCTTTAATAAGTGTCCACATAAAACTGTCTTTTGAATAAGCTTCTCCTGTTAGCAGGAAGATGCATTTTATTCCAGTGGCGTGAGCCCCGAGCTCTGTGATCTCTGAATAATGTCATCACAAAAATGACTGTTTTTAATTGTATTTAAATGTCCTTTTATGGTGTGTTTCTTTTCCACTTTATCTTGATGCTTTTAATGTTCTATGCGAGCAGCAACCTCCGGGGCTGATAAATGAAGCCAATGCAGAAGTGCCAAAAACCTGCATTCTCTCTAACGGCCAGCAGGGGGCGACTCCACTGGCTGCTAAAAGAAGTCCGATTGTATGGAAGTCTATGAGAAAATGACTCTACTTCTTTCTTGATTTATTACCTCAGTAAACTGTTTCCTAATGAGTTTATGGTCTCAATCACTAGTTTCTTTAATTTAAATTTGGCGATAAAGCAGGGTATGCTTTAGGGCGTGGCTACGTTGTGATTGACAAGGCGCTACCACAGCAACAACGTTGCTTACGTAATGTAACGATCGTGTATAGGTGTAGCTGCTACTATTTCAGTGTTTTCAGTTCACTAAAGTTAATTGAACTTTGTAATCACCCGGAAAAAAGTCTTGTTCAGCGTTTGGTTTTAATAAAAGACCCATCAATGAGTTGGATGATCAGTTTTTCTGGTGAGTACATTTTGTTTTAATGGTTTTAGGCCCGATTTTCGCTAGCGAAAATTAGTATTAGCATAAGCATGATCACTGTTAACTATAGATTGTAAATGCACTGTGCTAACAGAGCTAGCAGCTAGCGCTATAGTCAGCTACACCCTCTCGTCCAAATATGGTCACTTCTGGCTCCAAAAATCAAACATGGCGACGGCCAAATCCAAGATGGCGATGGTCAAACAGCTACACTCGAGGCTTCAGAACGGCAGTTCGCAAACCAATAGGTGACGTCACGGTGACTACGTCCATATTTTTTACAGTTTATGGTTTTATGTAAAGCACCTTGAACTGCCTGGTTGCTGAAATGTGCTATATAAATAAACCATCCATTAAGATGTGTGACTTGTTATAATGTTTTTCTGCTGTCAGTTGTGTTTTGAAGTATATTCTGTTATTGAAAAATCAATAAAATATTGTGTTAATAAAAAAAAGAAATGTCTCCGTAACCCGAGGCCATGTTGTCTATGACCTAATACTGCATCAGGAATTCAGAATCACACACCAGCTCGACATATGCTCCTCTTTTCCACATGAGGGAATTTGTTTTGGTTGGTGGACGAGGCAGAGACGGTGTTTGTTGTGTTCTGCTGGCAAACAAACTGCTAATGGAGTTCCCGGCCAATTAGGATGGCAGAGCAAGGAAAGCTTTCGTGGTCCCGTAGAGCTGAATTAATGGAGCACAGCACTAACTCTGCCAGAGTCTGGACTTCGGCTCCAACCATACACACTACAAATGTATGCACACATGGCATGCAGAGGCGCTCTGGACAAATATATTCACCAAATGGCAATTGTTGTATCTCTGGCATCTGTCAGGCCTGGCAGCAAGAGCCATGGGTCAGTTTGCAATACACATACTCTGCACTACTTTCCTCCTACTTTCTTCTATAAATTAAGGATTTTCACATCATAAAATCTTCAGCAGGAGTTAACGATGTTCTGTGGAACTGGGCCTGTAGCAGAGAGACAAGAGAAAGATAATAAATCCCCCTTTTAAATTCTAATTAACAATTTAAACACACAAATTAAATATAAAGCGCATATTTAAAATGAGACGGTGATTCAATTAGGATTTCTTTTATTCATTTATACATAGCATGGACACACAGCAGTGTGACCAAACTGCAGGCTGAACTCTGAGGAGGGATATTTTCTGTGTTTTTGCAGACTGTTCTTCAGAGAATGCAGCATCACTAACTAGCTTGACATTTTCTGCCCTCCATTTCTTGGAACTTGTTTCTTCTTTGCTTTGGTTTAGTTTTTTCTTTTTTTTTTTTTTTTTTAGTCTTTCCTCCCAGTCTGGGGAGCTGCTGATTTCCACCTTCAACAGAGAAACAGAAAACTGGCATAATATTGGTGCAGTGGAGGTTAAAATGTGCTTCTTTGTTTAAGTGTTAAAAAAAGACAAAAACATTTGCTGTCATGCTGTTTCGCAGATGACACGAGTTAGATTATATGACATTAGGATACGTGAATTTGAACTAAAATATTACAAATTATGCAAAATACTACAACAACAATATAGGACAACAAATACGACGTCAACTACTCGTTTCACATCATGAATCATCATAAAAACAAATTTCACTGCTTGATACATGTGTCACGTTTGAACCCAAATGCAGTACTTTGAGCTAAATGCAATATAAGCTAAATGTAATTAGCACTAAACACAAAAAAGTACAGTTATTTTGCAGGTATTTGGTCATAAACCAAAGTATTGGTCAAATTTTGAGCAGTTAGATGAAAGTCAGAGGATCAGCAAAGTTATTCCAGTTCATCCTGACAATCCATCCAATAGTTGTTTCTGATATTTCACTAAAAACAAAAATGTGAACTTGCTGGAGGTGCTAGAGGAAACATCAGAGGTTCACCAACGTCAGTAGGATTCATCTTCTGTCTGCACCAAAATTTTGTACCAATCCGCCGAGTAAATGTTGAGATGTTTTACTGGATGAGTGAAAATTTTTAGCTGCTGGTGAAAAGTCAGAGAATCACAAAAGTTATTAGGATTCATTCTCTGAAGAACATGAACATCTGAACAAAAATTTATGACAATACATTCAAAAGTTGTTGAGATATTTCAATCTGGATCAAAGTGGTGGACCAACAGGCTGATATCGCCGTCCATAGAGCTAAAGAAGTAAACATTATCCTGTAAACGACCACAAATATGCTGACCTGTTCATCACTGTTTTAACCCTAAATTTGACCCCCTAAACATGCTCAAAAACTCACCAAATTTGGCACGCACATCAGGTCTGGTGAAAAATTTGATAAAATGTAAAAATTAACCCCTAAAGTGCCAAAATATGCTCTCTAGCACCACCTATGTAACTAAAATTGGCGCCCACGGCCCGTAGGAATGTCGTAGAGAGATCAAACCAAAACTCAATTATTTGTCTCATCAAGACCTTCAAATCATACACTGACACCCCTGACCTTAATTCAACAGGAAGTCCACAATTAGCCTTTCAAAATAAGACTTTGCCCAAATTTTGACCCCTGAACAAACGCTATCTCCTCCGAGGGCGTTAATGGTATCAGCTTCAAACTTTAATAGGTGACTTATGACTTATGATGAAAAAAGTTGTTAAAAACTTTGTAATAACTCGAATGGTTTGGATTTTATAAGCCCTGAAAGTTGCAGTGCCACATCACCCTTACAATGTAAACCAATGGGGAGGCAATCTATGGGCATGAACATTGTGTCAAACAGAGGCTTCTGACGTCTAAACTATAAGTCTGACCACTTTCAAACCTGTATCAATGGATTAGCCACAAAATTTCCTACTAAAATATGATTTTTAATGTAAGATTTGGCCAAAGTCATGGGATTTATGAGGATATTTCACAAGAAGCGTACTCTAAAATCCTCCTCTCCAACTGCTCCTGGTGATGTCACTCCCTCAGTGCTGTGAAACATTCTGCAATACACACTCATTAGAAAATCACAGGAGGAGCAAGAAAAGACTTTAAAACTCACACTCTAATATCAGCACACCACACTTGTAAGAAATATCTCTCATTTTAAAAAAGCAAAATAATCTGATCCCGACGGGCCAGAGTGCGAGGAATTTATCTCCGATCTTCTGTAGCCGGAAAACATGGAGCAAGGGCAGAAATTTTTGGTGAGAAAAGTGTTTATGTGTAAGCAGCAAATTGCAGATTTAACCTTGTAAATCAGTAATGTGGCTGTCTATCTGTGAACTGTGTGATAATGAAGTAAAACATGTCAATAAAACATATTAGAAGTAATCTGACGGTAAAGGGTCGGTGGAGTCTGAAGCCTGTTTTAAACATGACTCTTCCACATACTGCAGTGACTGGAGGCTTCCTACAGCATTAGCATCCACAGCTAACAGTGTGACTAATCTGCAAGCTAATTCACTACTGTGTGTATTTATGCTGTTTGCTCTTACACTGGGAATCCAGCCTCACCAGCCAGCTTGCAGCTCTCTCCCCCTCTGTTGCAGGGAATTAGAGTTGTTTACTTGTTGTCCTTGTCTGCAGCAGAATCTTACTTTGGCAGAAAACACAAGTTCAGTTTCCAGAAACTGAGCGAGGAGAGGCTTCTCCCTCTGTATGTGTGTGTGTGTGTGTGTGTGGTTGTGACACTGTTATTGTGTTTGTTTGTGGGTAAATGTGCAGTGTGTGCACGTATTATCCCATTTACACTTGTGTATGTATCAAGAGAGCTGATACAGCAATGGTTTTATACGAATAACCGCTCATACAGCCTAGAAAATGTGTGTGATGTCGTCCTAATGTAAAGTCTACAGACCGGGCGAGAGTGGGAGAAACACTACTGAGCACGTGCAGTGGGCTGCACAACTCGGGGGCAAACCAGGAAGCTAGAAAAGTTTTTTGGCTTATGCAGTATCTAGTTTTTAAAATTCATCCATTGTCTCCTCCTGCATCTCGGATGGATCGAATAACTATCGGTTCCCAAAAAGTGTAAACTTGCTGTAATCTTTACTCCTTACAGCTACGTCAGTGAGTGTTCTGTAGGAACAGTCTTTGTCTCCTAGAAATTAAGTTTATTTACCACAAATATAATTTATTTACATACAGCTAAAATGCAAAATGTGTTGAAGAAACTGTCCTATAAAGAAAGATGATAGGATCAGTCGTTAATGCAAAATGCCCCAAAACACAATCTGTTTATGTTGCAGTGACAGCGCCATCTAGCGGCTGCAGTGTTATAGAGTAGGGAGTCCATGTAGGGAGGAGGTGGAGGTGGATGGATGGATCAACATCAGACTTTAACACCACAACCTTAAACCTTAACAAGTGATCATTTTAACCTAAACGATGATGTTTCTCTTAACCTAACCAGACCTGAACCACAGCGCTGTCACATCATAAAACATCATTATTGTTTAACAGTTTTGGAAAGCACAGACAGATGATGTCGTCCTGCTGATTACTGCTGATAGAGGCGGATTAGAAAACTGTTCATGTGTATAACACCCATACTTATCATAGACAACCAGACTTTTTATTCTTTTTTATTCTCACAGCTTTCATTTTCCCATTTGTGTAAAAACAAATAACTATGATAAATGTCTGGGTACTGATGGAAACATTTGCAGTTGTTCTCTTAACACAATAATACGTCATGTCAATATTATTTGCTAGCTTGATATGATCACTACTTTTGTTTTTTTCTTTCCCTTTTTAATAACATCTGGCCTCTTTTGGAGGAAGCCAGAGCTACTTTCAAATTAAACTGTATTTATGGATCAGTATGGAAAAAATGTCAATGTACAACATTTGTACTAATCCATCGAGTAGATTTTTTTAGGTTATTTTTTGGCACTTTTTGCCTTTATTGGACAGTCACTTACGAAGACACCGACAGGAAACAAGAGGAGAGAGATGACATGCAACAACATCACTGGACTTGAACGGGGGGACGTTGCAGAAGTCACAGTAACCATTCGAGGATCGCCAAACTCATGAGGCTTCCTCCTCTGGGGAACATGATTGTGTGAACCACATTTCATCTTCATCCTTCTGACAGGTTGTCACTGCCATCATGTCAGAGCCATGATGGTCACATTATTTAGTAACTTCCTCACCATGTTTGTTTCTTACAGCACAGTTACAGAACAAAAAAAATCTGTTTCATCAACATTTTCAGACAGAATCTCGAGGATGAAGTGTAACCACATGCACCAGCAGCCCCGAGAAGTTTGCACCGAGTCTGTTGACAACTAAAAGTTGGATCTGAGTTTCCTCTAAAGTGAGACGAGCCTCCTGAGTTTGAACCCAAACTGCTGCTTATGAATAATTTTCACTGCAGCATCAGTAATTCTTCACCAGTAGAGGAAAAAACACAGTTAGGATATTATCAGATGACCTCTGTGTTGGTGAAATTTAAAAGGTAATTTGCAGTCAAGTGTTTACTCCACAAATTACAGACATGGCAGATTCTCACTTGATGAAGAACACAGACGACCTCTGCAATTATTAACAAATGGGAGAGCGGGAGACCCTCAGCAGCCTCGTCCTCTGATAACAACACACCTTCTAATCATAAAACATTTTGCTTTATTTAAGCAGGGGAGTCAAATGAATGATAATCACAACAGCATCAGCACAAGGGAAGATATTCACTCGGGTTTTGCAGCCTTTTTATGTGCTGAACAGCCAACTTATGTACTTCCTTATTTACTAAAGGAGCACAGAGAGGTTTTGCACTGATAAAATAGAAAAAGAAACGAAAAGCACAGCTGAAAATTGCATGTTTGGGCTCATGCAATATGTATTTTAAAGTGTTCCCTGTTAAGAGGCGCAAAATATGTGAGGAGGGAATGTAAATTTATACAAATATCTGCTGAAGCTGATTTATCAATACAAACTTGACAACTGCAGCAGGAAACTGGGTCTGAAATAGAACATCTGAGAAAAGCAGGTTTAAAATCTGCAGTTCTGTTTTATCACACAGAGAGAGAAAGAGTTTAATGGTTACAAATGTACTTCAGCAAAGCTCAGGAACCATCTCTGTCTCCACGAAATTACCTTCGTATACGACTCAAGTAAAACAGCAAATAAACAGCACAAAAAGTAACAAAACTTCTTGGCAATAAATCTAAAATACCGTTAGAAAGCCTGTTCATTTCCCTTTTAAATGGTGCCACGTTTGTAAGGAACATGCATTTGTGGGATGAGCACTAGCTCTGAGTATGTGGGTTGCGCCCATGAAAAATTTGCCAAATCTTCTCTGCCACCCCACACCATCACACTGCCTCCACCAAAAGATGTTACTCTATCGGTGCAGCAATCAGCATAGCTTTCTCTGCATCTTCCCCACACTTTGACCCTACGATCCAACTGCTGTAGGCAGAATCTGGACTCATCGCTGAACATAACGTTCCTCCACATGTTCAGGTTCCAGTGCACGTGTTGCTGACACCAGCGCAAACGGGCCTGATGGTGAAGGACAGTCATGACAGGCCTCCTGGCAGCACCTGGGGGTACCAGAAGCTCAAAACAAGAGTCAATAGCAACAGCAAAATAAGCTGTTTTGCAATGGCAGAGAAGATTTGGCAATTTTTCATGGGCGCAACCCACATACTCAGCTCTGCTGCTCATCCCACAAATGCATGTTCCTTACAAATGTGGCACCATTCAAAAGGGAAATAAACAGGCTTTCCAACGGCATAAGATTTATTGCCAAGAAGCATTGTTACAACAAAGAAATAATCTACCAAACACTAATTTCCTTACTTTTTGTGCTATGTTTATGTTTTGCAGGAAATGTAACGCTGTCTGATTTAAATTTTCTGTCACCACAATGAGAAAATGTTGTTAATTAACATATTTTGCAAGTTGCAAAAATGTTGATACTGAACGTGAGAGTGAAATGTCCAGAGACGACATACCGAGTTAGTTTTTTCCACCAAAATATCAGATGTTGCAGTAAAATCTCTGCTGGTAGAAACTGCAGCAGCATGAAAGTGTTTGTGGTTTGTGTTCAGACTCTTGGTTCAGGTCTGAGAAAGATCCTGGTCTCTATGTAATACAGAGAAAAGTCTGCAGTGACTTAAAGCTCAACGTGTTTACGAACATTTAAGTGAAACCAGCATCTTTCACTAACCTGAACCAAACCTGATCACACACAGGACTCAGGATGTGAACCCGGGTCTCTGCTGTCAGAGTCCTGCACCATCCACCCTGACCTCTGACCTCTGACCTCTGACCAGTCCAGTGCGATGTGACTGAAGCAGCCAGTTATAGTTATTAGCTGTCATATTATCTGTTTATAAAAACTATCTTGTGAAAACTTTGAAAGTTCTACCAGAAATCTCCCATATGGTCTAGCGGTTAGGATTCCTGGTTTTCACCCAGGCGGCCCGGGTTCAACTCCCGGTATGGGAACTGCTTTTTTTTTTTGCTTTTAAATTGTACTGTTTGTTATTGTGCTGTTATATGTCGTAATTGTGACCTGCAGATGAAAAATGAGCTTTGAGCTGAATCTGCTGCTGCACATCAAATGTTAAACATTTATGTTTAACACTGTAAATGGTCCCAATAAATACAAGACAAGACAATCTTTCATAATCAATCACTGATCTTTTTGTTGAGATGACATCAGGATATTTAACTCGTATTTCTTCACATATAACGACTGCAGATCCAAAAGTGTTTGTACTCTGCTTCATTCCAGACATGAGCAACATGTCAACAGCGTCAGATCTCATGTAGATGCACTTTCTGTAAATCAGATGAACTGCAGCTCGTTTACATCTGTAGTCTCAGTAAATACGGCGCTAAGGTTCATGTACAGTAGTTAAATACCATTTAACTACTGCATACATAAATGTAACAAAATAATTATAATAATAAACAGACATGAGCATAAATACACATACAACCACAGACATATTCATATATGCAGAGAACAGTTTGCTTCCCTTTCACTGAATGAGAAAGACTCTATGTGCACTTTTACAAATGTTACGAAATATACAAGTGTTGTTATTTCCTGAACAATGTTGTCTTGTATATTAAAGACTTCTGTCCTCCTTGCAGACAGTGACAGGTTCTTTTTAAAAAATATATAGTTTTATATTCTTATTTTGGTAAAGTCAAGATGAATAATTTGTGTAAAATGTCGGTTCTGTCTGCATCAGCATCTTCCTTTAAATGGAATATAACTCAAATCAAGTGTCAGGTATAATGTCGTCTATTGTGTGCGGATCAACCAACATTCCTGCAAAAGTGTCTGACAGCAAACATCTGAAAACTGAAGAATTCAACGACACAGTTTCAATTATTGATAAGCAGTGTGGAGGGTGAAGATGAAGTCCCTCGGCTGCGATGCCTGAGCGGATTGAGGAAGGTCACGATAAACAATATATGAGCGAGTTAGAGAGAGAGAGGGGGGGGGGGGGGGGGGGGGGGGGGGGGCTGCTATCGACTGTCTCCGAAGGTCTTCGAGGATCTGAAATGTTGGACCTGATCTCAAACAGACTCGTGGAAAACCTTCCCAAACCTACATATTAGATATATTTTCAAAATAAAAGAGGTCTGAAAGAAAGAACAGCAGCGTAATGATCAATTAACAAGCAGCAATGTAATAATCATGTCCTAAGAATAAATGCAAAGTCATAGAAACAGAAATAATTTGTTGTTTTCTATAAATGATAATTTATTAGGCTTTTTTCTGAATTTAAAAAGAAAATTAGCAGCATGACAGCAGGAAACCGCACTCTGCATCGCAATAAGGAAAAAACAAAATTGCAATTATGTTGATAATCAATTAATCATATAAGCCATTTGCAAAAGCAAAGATGCAGATGGTGTAGAAGTGTGTGTGTGTGTGTGTGTGTGTGTGTGTATCTGAGTATTTGCGAGAGTAAAAAAATGTCAGTTTTACATAAATTCCTACTTAGTTCGTCGAACACGTCTCGATTTCCGTTTCAGCTCAGAGTGAGATACGACTTCTTCTCGATGGCTCGCAAATTTAAGTCCACAGGAAGTGAAGCGGGGGGGAAGTTATTTATGTCTTAATGAGTCATCGCCGGTCTGCCTCCAGCAGACAGGCATGACTAATCAAACTGGCTGTTTGTGGAGGTCAGACGGAGGAGAAAACGCCCCGAGCTGCGACCGCGACACCGGCAGCGAGAGGCTGTGAGTTAAACAAGTTCACAGTTTATGTGCAGAAACTGTGTTTTTTGTTTGTAATTTTCTGAGTCATAGCTTCTGGTTGAAATGAGCTGGAATCTAAAAAAAACAACAACAAAAAAAAACACCTTCATGCTTCATGCTGACGCAAAACCATGATTCAGTCATACTGTAAGGATGTTAGTGGTATAAATGACTAAGTGAGATGACTGAAGTGATTAATGTTAGAGGGTGTTAGAGGGTAAATACACCCTCAGAAACACAGAGGTTCAACAGTCAGGAGCCAAAATAAACATTAAAACTGCTTTTCTTGCTGTGATCATTCCTCCTGTTCATACTGACCATTAGAAGATCCCTTCATAATGACCTTACTTACCTCCTTCTGTGCAAAAAATGTATTTAAAAGTTTATCTGAAGCTAATATGAAGCTTCAGCGTCCAAATGAGTCAAATCAAGTAGATATCTTTCAACGTTACAGTCTTTTTAGTGCCAAAGTTCCTCTTTTTGTTACTATACTTCCACCTGCAGCTCAACAGGGAAACACTGTCCGAGGAAACACAAAGAGGGAATTTGATGCTAAAAAGACTGTAAATGTGTCAGATATCCACTTGATGTGACTAACTCAGACTGCTGAAGCTGAATAGAAGCTTCACATCTACTTTTAAATGACTGTGTGGACACACTGTGGATTTTTGGCCTCCATCACTTCCATTGAAAGCACATTTGAAGGATTTTTTAATATCCAGTATGAACAGGAGGAATGATTACAGACACCTGACTGCTGGTTTAACACACACTTAAACATTTAAGTTCATTTTAACTTTAAGTTCATTGGTTTTTGGCATCTTAACACATAACAAATGCAGGTGCACAAAAAGGACAAATTACTAAACAGCAACAGATGCTGAAACTAACATTCAAGGACGTATTTTCAAAAGCCAAATGATGATCTGTGGTCCTGGAAATTCAGCCGTAAAAACGTGTAGATGTGAAATACTGACCAGCGTTTGACTTATCTGACTGTACTCTCAATCAGATCTCAATTCACCAAAACACAGAGCAGCGAGCGGCGACCCCTCGATCAGCTGTTGACTGAACAAATGATCGGGTGGGAACAAAAGCTCAACTGATGTTTTTTTTTTTCTTCCTGTGCTTTTGTTACTGTCAACCATCCGGCAAGAAACCTCAAGACCAGGATTTTCTGAAAGCAATAATTACCTGTCTGACCTGTGTTTCTAACTGAGGCGGAGAGAAGAGGTAATACAAGAGAAAACGATTATGTTCCATTTCCGTGCGCTGAATCTGAACGGTCATTTTTCTGCTGTAACAGAAGAAAATAATGTTATCTTAGTCCCCTGTATCTTCAGTTTAGCACTGAGTCTGCACTTTGAACTCTTTGGTTTATCTTCAAACCAGTTAGCAGGATTGTCACACACAGCTCTGTCTGCTACAATTACATTTATATACTGCCAGTCACACTTATTATGTTCTCTGTGTTGGTGGTTTGGACATCTTTTTCTCTGTTTAATAGGACTTCCAGCCAGAATCTCTCTATGAGTATTTACTAGGGGTGTAAAGATTAACAGATGTGTATCGGAAAATTCATACAACAGTCAGACATTCTGCTACAATGATTCATAACTGCAGATCTGACATGAATTTTTGCACAAAATTTAGACAAAAAAATTGATCTGAGCCTGTGTTTCCTCTCCTGCTGCCTCGCTACGTTTCACAATCACACACCTGCTTTACACCACATTCCCACACTGAAAGAAATGACGTCTTCAAAACGTGCAGCGGTGTCATAAAATGTGTCAGGGGAACCACAAATCCTGCTACTAATTTATGAAGGCGATGTGTGCGCTGACACAAGTAGCGCTAGCATTAGCAGCTAATGCTAATTGTCCCTGAGCTCCTTCTGGTTACTGAAGCCACGAGATGTTTTATTTACAAGTTATCCAATGTATCACTGCTCATGTTTCATATAGAGGTATGGCAGCGGCAGACACACTTTTATGGAGTGTTTATGATTTAGTATTTAAATTAAGAAATGAAGAAATGTATTGTTTATTTCAGTCAGGAGGTAGAACAGGTTCTCCGCTAATCAGAAGATCAGCAGTTTGCTCCTCCAGTCTGCATGTTAAAGTGTCCTTCAGCAACATACTGAAGAGCTCCTGAAGGCTGTTTCATCACTGTGTGAATGTGTGTTTGAGTGATCAGAAGACTAGAGAGGCGCAATTTAAACGCAGCCCATTTACCATTTTACCATCACACTTGTTATCAATAAAAGAAAAAAAACATCTGTTTGTAATTGCAGCTTTGTATCACAGTGTATCATATAATTACCAATGTATCTATATCGGATTTTGTATCTAGCTGCGTATCAAATCATCTGAAAGGGAGAAACATCCCTTTTATGTACAGAGGATGCATGTGTAGCCTGGTGAGCTGAAGATTTATTTCAAGATTCAAGAGACTTTATTGCTGTTTCAGAGGAACAAGGTACATATATACTGGAATTAAGTCAAAAATTAAATAAAAAAAAAGAAAGTACCAAAGGACTGAGAGAGAAGTTGGGTTACACTAATAAAAGGAAAACAAAGGAAGAACCTGCCACAACGTACCACAAACGCCATTTTAATGACTTTTTGACTAGATGGAGCCCGCAGCCGTCCACACTTCCAGGTTTTCTATTTGTGTGCTAAAATATATCAGCAGCCAGTAGAGACAGATGTTATGCTGCTGCCTCTCCGGCTCCCTGCTGCTACACACACTGATACAGCATGTGACTTAGTCATTTCACCGACATACATCACACATATATAATACAGCTCAGCATTGTGTGTGTGTGCTCAGTGTTATGCAGCAGGTCCCATTATGAAGCTATTTTATATAACATATGGTGGCAGCTGAATTATTATACATCTGTTTTTGTACTTTTGTTTACTGCAGAGGATGGATGTCTGGTAATTAGTACCTTGAATTTGGGAAATTCACAATACTGTGATACTGTGACCACATGCTCTTTGTCTTTCTTTATTTGATGGTGCTGCACTGATTCATTCACTATAGCATATCTTCGTCATGAGAAGTTAGCTTTAGGCTTTAGCTTATAGTCAGCAAAAAAAATGATCAATTGGGAACCAGGAGCTTCAAAATATGGAGCGCACACTCTGGAAACACGTCCCGCTACCTAAGCTAACGCTAGCTTACTGGGAACACCGAAGCTGTGTCTCAAATCACATACTTCTGTTAGTACACTTTCATGTAGTACACTGTGTACACTATATATTACTGGCGTAGTGCGCAAATTTTGACAGGGTAGTGTTGTCTCAAATCAAACACAGCCATTGTGCACTTACTGGAAATGACGATTGCAAATTAGCATTAGCTAGCGTTAGCATTCACGCTATCAAATCATTACAGACTGCTAAATTAACCCAAAAAACATACTGATGGCTTATATCCGATAACAGCATAGTGGTGCTTAGTGCTAAAAAACACATGTATAACTTACATTTGTATAATGTGGCGATGTTCACCGTAGTTACAACGTGAAAAGTGGTCCCTCCTCTTCCGCTATGTAGCCAAGATGGCGACCATTGAGGGCGAGAAGTATCCATAGTTCCACACTCAACTTTTTGATCGTTTTGAGTGCACCATCCAGGTTCTCACAGTGCGCTGCATTTTTCCATACTTCTCAGTGTGAACGCACTTATGCACTCAAAATGTTAAGTGTAAGTACAGAAGTATGGGATTTGAGACACAGCACAAGACTTCAACAGCAAAATAAGTTTGAAAATCCATCAGTGATGCAGCCTGAGAGAGAACAAGACAGTCTTCTTCCTCTAGATCACAACATCGCTAACTGTCATCGTGTCTCTCTGTAAACCGTCATGTCTGACTGAACCTGAGGAGGAACGTTAATGTAAAAGTCTGTCTGAATGACAACAAGCACCTTAACAGAGAGATGAAGCAGCAATGTTACGTATTAAGAATTCCTGAGAAAGAGTTCCTGCATCTAAATATGAATATTTAAAGTTTGGAAACTATTAACATCGGTTAGAAAACTAAACATTTCGTGGAGATTCTGGCGATGCCTCCTCTGAGGCAGCGGCAGCATGAAGAAGCTGGTTTGTGATGATTCATGCCGCAGGTTCAAACTGATGGTCAACATGGGAAAAATCTGACAGAGAGAAGTGTTTGATTAATGTTCTCATCTGTGAAGGTTGCCTGTGAGAAAGCCTTCGAGCAAGGCACTTCATCAGTGACTGTAGGAGCTGCAAAAACAATCTACTTGTTCCTATTCGTCATCGTTTGCATCTGTTTACCAAAGATTCATCATTTCCTCTTGTTTGTTAGAATAATCATTAGTCCCAAAGAAGTAAAAATATTCAATAATTTGCAAAAAAAAAGAAACAAAGATTAGAGGGAAATCTATAAAAATAAGCATCACTTTGTGTAGCGTAAGTCTTTTTCCTCTTCCCCCCAGTTGGAAACCAGTGTTTCCAGTTTCCATTTATTAGGTCCAGTTGAATTATTACAGTCATGAAAGCTACATTAGTGGATAAAAGTCTTGTAATAGACAATAATAATATATATAATATTGTTACATGAGCTTATCTTTCAGTTTTGTTCTCACAATAAGTTTCAAGTCTGTCTTAAACCAGCAGTCAAGTGTCCATAGTAACAATGAAAGAGGTTTAATCGTTCCTCCTGTTCATACTGGTTATTAAAAGATCCTTCAAATGCGCTTTCAATGGAAGTGATGGAGGCCAAAATCCACAGCAGTCTGAGTTAGTCATATCAAGTGGATATCTGACACATTTACAGTCTTTTTAGCATCAAATTCCCTCTTTGTGTTTCCTCGGACAGTGTTTCCCTGTTGAGCTGCAGGTGGAAGTATAGTAACAAAAAGAGGAACTTTGGCACTAAAAAGACTGTAACGTTGAAAGATATCTACTTGATTTGACTCATTTGGACGCTGAAGCTTCATATTAGCTTCAGATTAACTTTTAAATACATTTTTTGCACAGAAGGAGGTAAGTAAGGTCATTATGAAGGGATCTTCTAATGGTCAGTATGAACAGGAGGAATGATTACAGCAAAAAAAAACAGCTTTAATGTTCATTTGGGCTCCTGATTGTTGGTTTAAGACACACTTGAAATAATGTGAGCCCGTCCTGAGCCAAACTAACAATAAATTGATCTTTTATTAAATTTATAATGTACAAAGTCCAGAGGTTGTGATATGCAGCACAACAAGCTAGCGAAACTGTAAACAGAACGTTGTCTCTGCACATGCTCAGTAGCGTCTGCCTTACACAGAACTACTCTCTGGAGACTGAAAACATGATGCTGTTATTAGTCTTTGGAACCGTTTCTAAACAAACTGACGTGACCAAACTTCTTCATGATGAAGGAACATGTGACCCAGTGCAGCGATGTGACTCACTGATGTGTTTTTAATAAGATATATCAGCTTTGATACACACACAATACTTGTTAGTAGATCAGTTCATTGTTGGTTTGGCTGTGTAAATGAGGTTTCTCCAGACATATCCTTTAAGTCGATCATCCCTTTGGATCTGCATCGTAAAATCACAACTGTGTCTGTGTTTGCTTCATAGTCATCAAATTTTTTTTCACAGATTGTCTTCACCTCATCGTCTGTTGTCTGTTTCTGTCTGATTATAATTTGTTTTTCTCCTTTAATGCGCTCTCCGTCTGCCTCTGACCGTCTTTAGTCTGTATTGTTCAGTGAGTATACAGACAGTGAATGTGTCGCTCTTTACCAGCTTCCTCATCTATCAGCCTGTACGTGTGTTGGCATTAGTATAGAACTGCATTGACACATCACACTTTGCTCAACTCCTCTGTCTTGCATTGAAGCCTGTTGTGTTCTGTCTGATCAACGACACCTAATAAATACGCGGATCGGCCTCCTCTTTGTGTTTGTGCGTCGAGCTCTCTGAACTCCTCTCTGTTGATGTCAGTTTAAAGTGGGGGAAGCAAATGAGGCGACATGAAACTAATGTCGGTATGAATATGGACTCGTACATTAGAGTCGACCCGAGCCCGGAGCGAGAGAACATTTGTTTTGCGTTTGTCTGTTTGCTCACCCTGAAACTGAGGATCAATCACAGGAGCACGAACACATGGACCGACTCCAAACACACACACAAGAGTAATGAATATTTTACAGACAGACCTGACAGGCATCAAACATACTGTAATGAGCCATACATGCATCTGTAAATGAATAAGCATGAACACAAAAATCAAGCAGATTAAACACCTTCTTCTGAAGCTATTAGAGATGTTCTGTTGTTTTATTTTAGTCTAACGTGACAGTAAATTAAATATGTTTGTATTTTGGACTGTTGGTCTAACAAACCGGGCAATCTGAAGACATCACCTTGGGTAACTGTGACAGACATTTTTCACTGTTTTCTGGCATTTTACAGACCGAGCGAATCACAGATAATCAGCAGATGGATCGATAATGACTAATCGTTAGTTGCAGCCCAACAACACAGTGGACTGACTGTTTCTGTAGTTCCAATAACTCCAACAGAGTGAGACGTCTTCCTTCTAGAAGATCTCCTCACATCAGTTTTCATTCATATCAGATCTTCAATTTAAGAAGATCAATGATGTTAAACATGGTCAAAGTTCAAAAAACTTGAGATGAACGTATGTAAAAAAAATTTTCACTGATATCCACATCAAGTTTTTCTGACCCCAATCTGAGTCCATAATATTGAGTATCTGCTGATACAGAGTCTGATCCATAATTTACGTAATTTAGATCACAGCAGAAGATATATAATGTTGATTATGTTATCTAACATCTTGGATGGAAACTCCTCGATTCCATCCGTACATGTTGGAGCTGAATCAGATCCAGAAGCTAATTTGAGCTTTCTGGAGGGTGTAAAGGGTTCATATTCTGCTTTTTGTGGTTTTCTGATATTTATATCATATTCTGATGTTTGGATGTTAAACATGGTCAAAGTTCCAAAACTTGAGGTGAGAACGTATGTAGAAATGCTGCCTGCAAGTCAAAAGTCAGGGCTTCAACCTGTTGTGAATGCTTCATTTACAATGTTCTACCTTGCTGACAAGCTGACGTGGACTCGTCACGCATGCCCATAAATGGCTGTTTGCTCAATAGCCTTTGTTGCTAAGGTGGTTGCTAAGGTGTTTCCATGTGTCTCATATTTCAGATGTGATTCAGCTTCAACATGTATGGATGGATTTGAGAAGTTGACATTTGGAGTAAAGAAGGAGAAAAAGAAGTGAAATCCTGCTACTATAGTTTGTTTACATAGCCTCCGGAGCCGGAGGAAGCTTCCTGAAGCTGACCAATCAGAACAGAGTGGGCTCATCAGGAGGCGGGGCCTTAAAGAGACAGGAGCTAAAACGGCCTGTTTCACACAGAGGCTGAACTGAGGGGCTGCATAAAGGACCAGTAGAAGATAAATAAGGAGTTTTTAACTGGAAACCATGTAAATATTAGGGGTGTGCCCGAATACAAATACGTTATTCGGCAAAGCACAAATAGTGGGGTTTTTTTTTAATGAATATTTGTTTCATACAAATATTTCAACAATTATTTGTTTTCGTAAAGAAAAAAAAAACATGTTAAATATCAGCGAACAGGTCGGTTACATCACTATCTCAGTGTCTCAGTGAGGGGAGTCACATCCACCTGCTACATGACGCACATTTCCTAATTTGGACATCACTCCCAGAGTTGGGAGTGTTCCCCAGAGATAAAGCTGAACTACTGACACACGCTTCATGAACATTTATTGTAACACTTTAATTTTCTAAAATTAAAAGCATAATAATAAAAAAAACAGGATTTTTAAACCTCTTTCCACTTCTTTTCAAATACAAATACAAATACTGGGCTCTCTGCACATCCCTAGTATATATATATATTTCAGCAGCCCCAGAATATAAATACAGACCTGGATATTTGCAGAACATGTCTCATTTATCAAACTCTATCGAGAAGTTCCTAGAGACTTTCATTCACACAAAACCAGCCATTGAAAACCAACCCACAACACCTGAGGTCCTGCAGAAGAAGAAAGAAAGAAAAAAAAAAAAACTGGCACAGTTTTAAAAGTCATTCCTCATTGTGTCTGTTTCCTGGCACTTTGGTCCCCGAACAAAACCCTCCAACCCCTGCGGCTGCCAGAGACACTTCACCGACTGAATATATGAACCATCAGTCTCTTTGTGTGACATTCTTTATATCAAATCAGCTGCTTTCTGCCATGAAGTAAGTTTATAATGCTTGTTTACAATGCAATCAATTCCTGAATGTGGCCTTCACTCTTTAAAAGCAGACAGGCTTTAAAAGACAGCGGTTGTGTCAAATGCATCTCAATGTGTTCAGTGACGCCAGCGTCTCCACAGAACCTGCTCTCTGTGGTGATTTAATTTGAAAGCATTATACTATAAACACTTTACAGCATGAAGAAGCTGGTTTGTGATGATTCACAGTGTTGGTTCAAACTGATGGGCCGCATGGGGAAATCTGACAGAGCGAAGTGTTTGATTAATGTTCTCATCACTGACGGTTGCCTGTGAGAAAGCCTTTGAGCAAGGCACTTAATCAGTGACTGCAGGAGGGCTGAGCATTTCACCAGACACCTGCTGGCTGCGGGAACATGCATTTGACTAAATTGAATATTTAAGGCAGTATTTTCAGTGGAATATAAGACTTGGAGGTTTGAATATACTGTATATAGTAGGGATGTGCAGAGAGCCCAGTATTTGTATTTGTATCTGTATTTGTTGAGGCAGCAAAATTATTTGTATTTGTATTTGAATAAAAGTGGAAAGAGGCTTAAAAATCCTGTTTTTGTTTTTATTACGCTTTTAATTTTAGAAAATTAAAGTGTTACAATAAGTGTTCATGAAGCGTGTGTCAGTAGTTCAGCTTTATCTCTGGGGAACACTCCCAACTCTGGGAGTGATGTCCAAATTAGGAAATGTGCGTCATGTAGCAGGTGGATGTGACTCCCCTCACTGAGACCTGCTGATAGACGTCACAGCGGAGCAGAGGAGAGACACTGAGATAGTGATGTAACCGACCTGCACTCTGGTATTTGACTTGTTTTATTTTTCTTCCTGAAAACTAATAATTTTTGAAATATTTGTATGAAACAAATATTCGTAAAAAAAAAACCACTATTCGGGCACACCCCTAGTATATATACTACTGGTAATTTCCCATTTTTCCAGTTGTTTTTGAAATTTAAGCGGATCAAGTCCAGTGAATAACCTTCAGTGGTACAAAGTTGAACAGTAAACTGCCAGAAGTAAAAAAAAAAAAACACAACAAAAACCAAAAAACATTTAGGTCAGAGTTATAAAATTTCAGGGATCAAGTAATCAGTTAACAACTCACAGCTTCTCTGCAGCAATGGAAGTGAATGAAGCCTTGAAATGCAAACAGTTCCTGCAGGTGTTTCAACTTTAATTACTTACTTCCAGACCTTCTGTCTTTATAAAAGCCAGGATGTGGAAGCCTGATGTTCTGGGGCTCTTTTGTTGGATCCAGAGTCGGTGACCTGCACAGCCTCCCGCAGAGCCACGCAGCAGCCTCTGGTCTACACCCAGCTGGTCAGGTGTTCAACCTACAGCAAGATAATGATCCACAACAAACCTCCAGACTTCACAATCATGAAACCAGCACCGTCATCGAGCTGGTTCGGGATGAACTGGACAGAAAGGTGAAAGCAAAGCAACGTGAGAGGGAACACGCTTAACTTCTGCAACAGTGTTGGAAAAAACTTTCAACATTATTTGAAAACAATCATCTGTTATGTCTGCAAACGGCAGCTACTTTGATGAGTCAATAGATTCAATTATGTTAAATAAAAAGATTACATGAAAACTCTTGACTAGTAGTGTATTTATATACGTGTGTGTGTTTTTTTTATAGTCTCTTATCACCACAAATAACTAGACTCAACAATCAAGTGTATAAGATTAATCATAAATAAAAAATAAATCACAGTGTTGTGTTTTTGCTGTTTCAAACATTACAATTCTAAATTATTAATCTTGACTTTCAACTGCATACAATAATTACCTTATTCCTTCTCCATTATGTACAGTTTTGCCAAGTCATACAGTACCAGTCAAAAGTTTAGTTTCCAAACTATCGACTACTGAGCTTTGACTGTGTTTGTATCTGCAGTAAATTTATGTGGCTACACTTTTGGTCACAACTGAACTTCTGCTACAACTAAAATTCTTAAACATTTTCTCCAAAACCTGAACAGCTACAGTACAGTTTGAAAAATCTAGAGTATAAAAGAAGTGTGTGTGTGTGTGTGTGTGTGTTTCCTGGTGAACCCTCTCTGTCACAGCACCATGTGTATTTTGGTCTTCTGGCTTTGATGTCATTCCACGGCACAATTATCTAACACAATAATTACCATGTGAGCGGCAGATTTTGCCCGCAGACCTCTCTCTCCTCTCTCTATATAGCGGTTGCACGACATAACAAAACGACACTAAGCAGCTAATAAGACGGCCTTTGAAGTCTGCCGAGGTCTAATTTGTTCCTATCAAGCGGTCGTGTGCGAGCCCCGTCGGCTGTCGAGGCGAGTCCTCTGCCCCTCGTCTGACACAAGATGTCTTGCACTTATCGCGTGTGCGGGCTGTAATCACAATGAGTGTGACCGAGATGTGTTTTCTGTCAGACCTTTTTCCCCTCCTGCTAAATGGGATCTTTACCCCACCTCCACCCCCTCCTCCTCCTCCTCCTCTCTCTGCTCTTTGCAGTCTCATCTTTTAGATTTTTTTTTTTCAACCTCCACAAACTGTATTTTTTTTTAATTTCTGCTTCTTCTCAACCTCCTCAGGCTTTATATTTTAACGACGACGGCTGATGGTGTGACTTTGCGCTGAGAGGCAGAGAGGCGTCTTTGATGAGCACACAGGATTTTCTCGCCCGTTTGGTATTTGGGTGAACTTGACTGTGTCTAAGTGGGAGGAGAGGAACGGTAGGGAGTCATTAATGAGCCAGCAGCACCGAGCAGTTTTGGTTGTTTGTGCATTTCAGCTGTTGTTACCTGCTTTACTGTTTATCAGCGTAGGTTGTAAAGAGATTTTATTTTCATTTGACTACACCGGCTGGTTAACGGCTCTAACTTTGTTTTTTATTTCCACAAGTTTGGTTAAACCGTTTTCAACAGCGGATACTGATCAACCTGCAGCAACACAATAACCAAATGATTCATACCTCCCACTTTAAAAGGATCATTCTGGTGATTTTCTATATTTTTCTTCATGTTTGGATCCAAACCAACAATGAACTGATCTACTAACAAGTATTGTGTGTGTACCAAAGCCTGATATATCTTATTAAAAACACATCAGTGAGTCACACCACTGCACTGGGTCACATGTTCCTTCATCATGAAGAGTTTGGTCACGTTAGTTTGTTTAGAAACGGCTCCAAAGACTAATAACAGCATCATGTTTTCAGTCTCAGGAGAGTAGTTTCATGCTCGGGCCTTAAAAATCATTGCATGAGAAATAAAACACTTATATGAGCCAGAATTTGTTGTTATTAATATCGACAGATATCATCAGACTTCTGACAGATCCGTGATGGACTGAATAAGAATATAAAACCATAACAATGTAAAGTTTGAGAAAATCAGCTGCAAAGTTTTTTCTCAGTTTACTTTTTGAAATGATCTGAAACCCATTAGATCATTTTCAGAGTCATTTAATTTAAATATCCAAAACATATCAGTGCTTTTTATTGATCTTATTTATTGTTGTTGGCTCTCTTGTTTATTTGTATTTCACTTTGATTCACTGTTTTTATCTTTGAGCAGCTTTTGTTTAATATATAGCTGATGTCATGTTACTGTGAGGTTTTATTAGTGGTGCTACAGTTGTGTTGGTACCAGTGTTGTCATGTTTTTCATGTCTCTTTAAAAACCAGTAGAATAACAGTGGAGATGAGTTTGGTTTCTTGTGTATTTTTTCCATTTGAGATGCAGACAGCTGACAGAGCTTCATCACATCATCATCATCTTCTCTTTGTGCTCTTCCCATGAAAGTTATGTTGACATGATGATGTGATCTCAAAGCAGCGCGACGGATCGTATTCATCATATTTATCATCTGTTCCTTTAATAAGCTCCACCTC
This sequence comes from Thunnus maccoyii, assembly GCF_910596095.1. Lineage (NCBI taxonomy): Eukaryota > Metazoa > Chordata > Actinopteri > Scombriformes > Scombridae > Thunnus > Thunnus maccoyii. Next base: position 35,889,772 of record NC_056535.1, on the reverse strand, counting down.
TTACAGGATATCATGTGACACAAAGCAGGAAACAGGTTCTTACTGTTCAGCTTCACTGGAAGGAGGCAGACAGACGGTAAGATTTACCTTCATTACAAAGCTGTGATTTAAACTGAGAGAGGACAGTTACAGCAGGAAGCACTGAAGACCTGAAGTAGTGAAATAGTTCAACTTCAACCTGCTGCTGACTGAAAAAACACGAGTCAAAGTGACTGAGAAACTTTCAACAGCAGGAAACACAACTGACTTCCTGTTTTAACGTCTCGTCCGCTGTGTTTTACTTTTAAATGAAACACACTCTGTTTTAGTCTGTACAGGCTGTAAAAGAGGCTTTTTGTGTGTACTGTTGGGTACAGCCTTTATAATCTGATGCTCTGTTGGTTGAGCATGTTTGATAGACAGTGTTTTACTGTTATTGACTTTGTGATGCAGAACGTTGCGAAGTCGTCGCTCGTTTTTCAGTTTGTCTGTTTGTTCTTTTTTTCTTCTTCTAACTTTTCATAAGTCAGTTTTTCTGGGAAAAGATGGCCCACCCAAAATACAGTTTCTGCCTACATCACTGCTATGTGAACCTTAAGTTCCTGCACAATAAAAGCTTGTTCTGTACTGTACAGATAGAATCAGATAAAACCTGTTAGTCATTAATCTTTAGAGGAGTTGGTAGGTGTATCTTTGAACACTGGAATGAAACACACTCTGTTTTACATGTGAAGCAACAGCATTTATCAGAAGAGGTCTGACAAAGCTCCGCCCCTCAGCTGACTCACCTGAGACAAAGCAGGAAACAGTTTATTCTTCGTCTCTAAAGAGACACACAGACTGAAAAACAGACGATCAGATTCACCTTCAGACCAAACTACCAGCTTCCTCTGAGTGAGAACAGCTACAGGAGAGAAAAGTGAAAACTAGAACTCTGCTGCTTCAACCTGCTGACTCTCCACACACTGAATGTGAGTTTGACTAAAAACTGGAGTCAAAGTGAAAGTAAATGTCAGTGAGGTTAGTAGAGGAGGGAGGGGAGCCATGACTGACTGTACTTTCTGTCCGCTGTGTTTTCAGCTTCACTCAGAGACAAAATGGCTTCCAGATCAGAGGAGGATCTCTGCTGTCCGGTCTGTCATGACATCTTTAGAGATCCTGTTGTTCTGTCATGTAGCCACAGCTTCTGTAAAGACTGTCTGAAGAGCTGGTGGAGACAGAAACAAACACGTGAGTGTCCAGTTTGTAAGAGAAGATCTTCAAAGGATGAACCACCTGTTAGTCTGGTGTTAAAGAACCTGTGTGAGTCCTTCTTACAGGACAGAGATCAGAGAGCTTCAGAGGCTCTCTGCAGTCTGCACTCTGAGAAACTCAAACTCTTCTGTCTGGACCATCAGCAGCCAGTGTGTCACATCTGCAGAGATTCAGAAAAACACACCAACCACAGATTCAGACCCATTGATGAAGCTGCACGACAACACAAGAAGGAACTTGAGGAAACTCTGAAGCCTTTAAAGAAGAAGTTAAAGGTTTGTGAAGAAGTTAAAGTGAAGTTTGATCAAACAGCAGAACACATTGAGGTCCAGACCCGACACACAGAGAGGCAGATTAAGGAGCAGTTTAAGAAGCTTCACCAGTTTCTAGAAGAGGAAGAGGAGGCCAGGATGGCTGCTCTGAGGGAGGAAGAGAAGCAGAAGAGTCAGATGATGAAGGAGAAGATGGAGGCTCTGAGCAGAGAGATAGCAGCTCTTTCACACACAGTCAGAGCCACAGAGGAGGAGCTGAGAGCTGAAGACGTCTCATTCCTGCACAACTACAAGGCTGCAGTGGAAAGAGTCCAGCGCTGCCCCCTGCTGGATGATCCACAGCTACTCTCAGGAGCTCTGATAGACCAGGCCAAACACCTGGGCAACCTGACCTTCAACATCTGGAACAACATGAAGGAGATGGTCTCCTACACTCCTGTCATTCTGGATCCAAACACTGCTGGTCCAGAACTCATCCTGTCTGAAGATCTGACCAGTATGAGATTTGGAGAGAAACAGCAGCTTCCTGATAATCCAGAGAAGTTTAACTTCTTCCCTTCTGTTCTGGGCTCTGAGGGCTTTAACTCAGGGACTCACAGCTGGGATGTCGAGGTTGGAGACAATACATACTGGAGACTGGGTGTGTTATCAGAGTCTGTCCAGAGGAAGGTAGGCATACAGTCTGGATTATGGGAAATAGGGCTCTGTGGAGGTAAATACTTTACATGGTCACCATCAGCTCCCCCCACTGATCTCCCAGTGAAGAAGAAGCTCCAGAGGATCAGAGTGAATCTGGACTGGAACAGAGGAAATCTGTCGTTCTCTGATCCTGATACTAACAAACACATACACACCTTCACACACACTTTCACTGACACACTGTTTCCATTCATTTACACTTGGTATAAACTCCCACTGAAGATTTCCCCACTGAAGGTCTCTGTGACAGTGGAACAGAGCAGTTAGAGACGGCGATGATGATGATGGTTCTTATAATTACTGTCATTTATTTCTTAAAGGGAAAAGTGGCTGAATTTAACCTCTGAAGCTTCTGTCCTGCTGCTGTCTCATTATTCCAAAATATGTTCATGTTGTTTTAGTTGTTTTATTTTCTAATCTTTATAGTTTATATCTTCAGCCTTATTTTTAGTTTTTTATTGATACTGTATCATTTTCAATAGTTGTTAATGTTTTCTGATGTCGATGTGGATCCATGAAGACCAGCAGCCAAGAATCAATGACTGTATGTTGAAATTATAGTTTTCAAACATTAAAGGAAAAACTCACCGCTGTCAATATGAGGATTTCTTTAAACTAGATCACCTGTGTAGTAGAAATGTGCAATTATTTTTGAATTAGGTGCCCTTTGACTATAGAAAACTAAGAACAAATGTGTAGATTATTTATACTGTTCTTAGGGGAGAATCCTACAACAACCAGAATGCATTGCAGACATCACGTCCAATCAGACTGACTCACGATGTGTTTACGTCCAGCAGAGCACCAAAGACAAAGAAAGCAGAGACAAAGTTAGTGAGCAGCAGCATAACATCTCTTTCCTGAGGCTTATTTTCATTTACAAAACGTTTTTCTCTGTCGAGTCTGTTTTCAAAGGATCATAAAACAAACAGCACGCTGGAGTCACCTACGTTATGGATGAGATCTCCTTCATCAATTTAATGTACTTTGTTTTTTTCATGCTAATCTGTGACATGAGGGATGTGCAGAGATCCCAGTATTTGTATTTGTATTTGTATTTGTATTCGAATAAAAGTGTAAAGAGGCTTAAAAATCCTGTTTTTGATTTTTATTACACTTTTACTTTTAGAAAATTAAAGTGTTACAATAAGTGTTCATGGATCCAAACCAACAATGAACTGATCTACTAACAAGTCTTATGTGTGTATCAAAGCTGATATATCTTATTAAAAACACATCAGTGAGTCTCACCGCTGCACTGGGTGACACGTTCCTTCATCATGAAGAGTTTTGTCACGTTAGTTTGTTTAGAAACTTGGTTTAAGTTGGTTTACAGGTTTATGTCTTTCTCTATAATATTAAATATTAGATGAAATATTAGAGTTGAACCCTCTTCAGGACTCTGTGGGTCTGGTTTGATCAGATTTGGTTGATAGTGGCCTCACAACATCATGTTTAGATTCAAATGTGAGAAAAGTAGTAAAGCACAAATACATATAAATCTCTCATCAAATGACCATAAAAGTTTTAATGTTCAGCAGGAAATTATGTTTTTATGTAGGACTCCATAGCAAGACGCTGATTAATAAAATTGGTTTTCAGGGTCTTTAAATGCATTTAATTTACATTTGTGTTATCACCCAGAAAAGCTTGCAGAGTGTATATATATATATATATATATATATATATATATATATATATATATATATACATATATATATATAATCACACTTCATTAAGGTGTAACGGTTCGTTCCGTTCAAGTCAGAGGTCGGAAATTTCCAAGATGAAAATACAGAATTCTGAACTCGAATCGCTCTGCGCAGCAAAACGCAAACAAATCAACACGTATGAATATTTGAAATGTCAGCAGAGCTGAACTGTATACATCAACATATAGAGGAGGAGGAAGAGGTAAGAGGCTGTCACAAAATATTTTACATTAATTTAGTCAGAATATTACAAACAATAGCCAAGTACCAGTAACGTTACATATTTCTGATCATTTACTAATATTCATTTTGAGAGTTTTAATCATTCAGAACCTGCTTCTCTCCTTGTTCTATCACACTTTCTCATGAGTAGTGAATCGTCTGGAACGACGAAGCACAAATATTCCCTCATAATTCTGCACAGGAAGGGCCAGTAAATAGTTGTAGCCCTGCTGTTTATCGTGGCCCTGAATATGTAGTAAAGCTCTACATATAGCACAGTTATCAGAGGGGTCATGTGTTGTGTTTACTAGGGATGTGCAGAGAGCCCAGTAATAGTATTTGTATCTGTATTTGTTAAAGCAGCAAAATTATTTGTATTTGTATTCGAATAAAAGTGAAAAGAGGCTTAAAAATCCTGTTTTTGTTTTTATTACGCTTTTAATTTGAGAAAATTAAAGTGTTACAATAAGTGTTCATGAAGCGTGTGTCAGTAGTTTAGCTTTATCTCTGGGGAACACCCCCAACTCTGGGAGTGATGTCCAAATTAGGAAATATGCGTCATGTAGCAGGTGGATGTGACTCCCCTCACTGAGACCTGCTGATAGACGTCACAGCGGAGCAGAGGAGAGACACTGAGATAGTGATGTAACCGACCTGCACTCTGGTGTTTAACATGGTTTATTTTTCTTCCTGAAAACAAATAATTGTTGAAATATTTGTATGAAACAAATATTTGTGCTTTGCCGAATAATATATTTGTATTCGGGCACACCCCTAGTTTTTACTGCCACAAAAGAAGAAGAATAAATTCAACTGACCTCTGAACTCAAAGCAGACTAGTTTTGAGCAGAAAATGTGTTTTCTTTTGCACACAATATACTGTAGATATTGTTGGAAAAATCAGCTGTATGAACACAAAATGCCGACTGGAATCTATGGGGGTTTTTTTTGGATGTTAAAACTCCTCTTTACTTTCTGTCTCACTCAGAGTCCTCTGTGCAGAGACTCAGAGCCCCACAACAGATGAGATGATTACCTGGTCAAGAAGGTGGCGACTGCTGGTCTTTGATGTGATGCTCCACCTTCTGTCCCCCCCCCCCCTCCGGTCTCTGTGAAGCTCACAGCAGATGTGACCGCGCTGCCATCGCCTCAGGAGCTTCTGGCTCTGCAGCAGCTCCTCGTCTCTCTTGCCGCTGTTCTGTTTGCTCCTGATTAGGAAGTGTGTCACTGTTTTTTTTTTTTTTTTTTTCTGTGTTGTTGCTCTGCCGCTGACACCAGCAGAGTTCTGTGATTGGCCCTCAGCAAAAAACCTCTGGAGTCTCTCTGTGGGGACGTCTCTTTTTTACTGCTTCAGCCGAACTACACTGTTCCCAGAAGAGGAACGCCACCGATTTTACACAGGGATTAGCTGACAAGGGTGCTGCTATTCAACCAACACTTTTATGAAAAAAAAATAACTGACTAGTTATTTTTTCTTGGGCTCGGGAGAGACTGCACATTTCTAACAGAAGTCCTGTGTGACAAACTGGAGGCGTGGAGGTTTGAAAGACAGGAATATCATCTTTTTTTTTTTCTACACAGAAAAATAACAACAGATAATGACAGTAATGATGTGACATAGAACGTGGCTTACAAAAAACAAAAACAAAACAAATAAAGAAATAGACAATTACATAAAAGTTATAAAATAACTTTGTATATACAAATCTGACTGAATGGATACAAAGAAATAGTTGAAGGTTGTAGGCGAAGAAACCTCATGGTGACAAATGCATCTAAGTCTTTAAGTTTAGTTAGTTTTAAGTTTAAGGAGGCAGCTGGATGTTTTCTCTAACATAAACTAAGAAAGGGTTCCATATTTCATAAAATTTATTCATGGAAACCTCTCAAAGAATATTTTATTTACTCTAATTTAATGAAAAACAGTAGGTCATGAACCCATTGTGTAAAACTGGGTGGAAAGGTGTCTTTCCATTTGAAAAGAATCGACCTTCAAATCTGCCTCTGCTTTTGATAGACAGCTTTTTCTGATGAAGAGATGCTATCAAGTTGCATTATGGGAAGTGTAGGATCCAATAGGGACTAACAGTCAGGATCTCTCTTCATGTTTGTCTGATCAACGCCTACACAGCAGACATCAAAGCTACTATAAGTCTTCAAATCTACAATAATTTCCAAAATGACCACCAGCATTAGCATTAGCATTAGCTAATTAAAGGACCTGAATTTAGCGATTGAGATGACTGACTGAAAAAATGATTAATTTATGACCAGTCCACATAGAAAGTTGCTTTCAGGGACCGAACCCAAAAGGCAGAGGACTACTGCCTCAGGGCGAGGACCCTACTGTTTTTCGTGTGTTTGTTTGTTTGTTTCTTTCTTTATTATTACGCCACTTAAACCCTAAATTTGACCCCCTAAACATGTGCAAAAACTCACCAAATTTGGCACGCACATCAGGTCTGGTGAAAAATTTTGATAAAATGTAAAAATTAATCCCCAAAGTGCCAAAATGTGCTCTTTAGCACCGTAGGAATGTCGTAGAGAGATCAAACCAAAACTCAATTATTTGTCTCATCAAGACCTAGAAATCATACAGTGACACCCCTGACCTAAATCCAACAGGAAGTCCACAATTAGCCTTTCAAAATAAAACTTTAATTTGGTGTGGATTGAACCGACAGAGCGCTCCAGTAGCGCTTACATCTCGTTTCTATGTGGATTCCCAGTTAGTATTTCTAACCGCTGCTGCCTGGTCTGAACACATAGTTTGTCTTGTTTAAATCTCTCTGTGACCCTTGAAAGTCCTTGAAATTACTGGAGTTTCCCTTTAAGGTATGCTGTTGCACACATGGCTTCTTTAGCAGAACAACAATGCTGTTGTCTTACATCATTAAAAACATGAAAATAAAAAGTCTACTGTTCTTAATAGGAAGGGACAGAGTGATTTGATTTGTCATAAATAAAGCAAAGCACAACAAACCTACTGAAATATATATTTCACCTGATTCAACCCTGTTTCTAACTGCATGCGAGTGATCTTTGCACCTGATCTATGCAAACGCTGCAGTTCTTTGAGCTACAAAAACAGATGATATCTACAAACATTCATTACGTGACCTTTTTCCTGTTTTCCCCCCAATCAGCTACAGTAATATTTTAGAATCTATCATCCTCCTCTGTGCTGTAACCTTCTCACAGTTTCATACCAATCTCATCTGTTTGCTGTCATCTTCAACCTTTTCAGACCTTCTCCTTTCTCTTCCCACCTCCTTACTTTGTGTTCCTCTCTTGATCTTCACCTGTCTCTCATCTCTTTCCTCACCTTTCTCTTCCTCAACTCATCACCGTCTTGTTTATCCCTTCCTCCTCCTCTTGTCATACCTCCTCTGCTTCGTTGCCTTTGCCCCATCTTCCTCCACCTTCCTTTTCTAACACATCTACTCCTCTTCTTCTTCTTTTCTGTGTCCCTGCTTCTCTTTATCTTCTTAATAAATCATCTTCTATTTATTCAAGCCCACCTTTTCCTTCCCGCCCCCTCAACACACATTTCATCCTCTCTACATCTTCTCTGCAGTTCATGATGTACTAATATAAAGAAGACTCACCCTCATGTTTATTCACACCCACAACAGGAACACACAGACGTCCTCTCAGGACAGTTATTGTGTATATTCGCTTGTCTTCAGGGCACTTAACAAGGCGGCGCTGCCAGGGTGATTCTTCCTGACTTGTGCTGCAGCGTTTCCCTCAGAGAGAAGGAGAGAAGGAATAAAAAAAACCACTCAGGAAGTTTGAGCTTTGTTCTGAAGCTTACAGGTTCGACTTCTACAAGTGGGGAAATCACACATGTGGGCTCACCGCAGGAGTCCCCTGGGTTTACTGAATTTGTCCTCCGAGGTTTGTCGTGTGATGTTAAACAGCAGTGGAGCGTGTCGATGAATATATTGTTTCTGAAGCAGGTAAGCAGGTCGGATGTAAGGTGTTAAAGAGCCTCTGAGGCAGGAAACTAAACGTTTAATAGAACGATGATATGAAAAGTGCACACAGATACAGAGATTATGGTGATGACATGTTTCCACTACAGCCTCGCTTGCTGCTTGCTAGCAGGGCTGAAAAATGTTTCATCATAAAGCAAGGACATTGCCCAATTCAGCTTCGTTTTTATTTTATTTTTTATAAATTGGATGGTGTCACAGCTCAGCTCCAGACTGTGGCAAAAAAGAAAGTCACACAGATATGCAAGATAATGAAGTCGCCTATATTTATTTAAATCAAAAATGTATCTGCTATTGTGGCCTTTTTATGACACTTTTTTGTAAATACTGAGTCTGAGACATTTTATTCACCAAAGGTTGTTTAGATTTCTCTAAATCCATCTTTACTTACAGCCCAGACTCCCATCTGTCCTCCAGCAGACTGTTTCCAAAGCGTTTTAGCTATTTATACCTAAAATCTGCATTATTGATGAGGACCTCCTCCAATCCCCCAGCCAATCAGAATACTACCTTAATGAATAATGCAGCATATTTACCTGGAGTAATGTCTGCAGCTGGAGATGTGAGACAGTGAACCTGCTGTTGCACAGTTGAGACTTCAGCAGGATGTTTCAGATCAGTGAGATCATCTCCAAGTTTCCTCACAAAGTAAAAGTAGTTTTTTTTCAAATGTAGCTGGAGGTCGATAGCTTTGCTTTAGCGTAGATATATTCCTTTGAAACCAACCAACAACCACTCGCTGATAACGGAGGGAAGACTGTCTCCAAAAATGAAATTCAGCCGTTCCATTTTCTATCCTTTTCTACCAGCTACACTTCCAGCGTCCTGCTTTGCTCGTCATCTGGCTGTGATGAACCCACTACAGAAGTTATGTACACACTCAGCGTAGCGGCGGCGGGCGGCGGCGGGCTCATGCTAAAGCTTCCTGCAGCTTTGATTTGACTGATATGACCTAGAAACGAGTACCGCCTCAGTTAAAAAGGGCTCAGGTTTGTCCCATGCTGCTCATCACTCTGCAGTTCCCACAGATGAAAAGTTTGACTATATTCCAACATATCGGAGTAGGCTGTGATCGACACTGCACTGAGTTCAGTCGGCTCATGCTGTGTTCATGTCGCATCAGACTTATCGTAATTAAAAGTTTCCAACTTGTAAAACATCATGAATCATAGTTAAAGCTGGGAAAATTACATTTTCCCAAAAGATCCGATATGTCCAACCTGGAAGTTGACGTAGTTAAAGTATTGCAGATGGCATCCCATTCTTCAACCAGCATTTGTCAGTTTGTGGGGTTTATCAGAGACTACCTCCAGAATTTGGGGGTGGAGAGGATGGAACAGCCTGCCAGCAGTTCAGCTGCTCAACCCCATTGAGCACTTGTGGGATCAGCTTGGGCGTGCTGTTCGTGCCAGAGTGACCGACACAACCACGTCGGCTGACTTGTGACAAATGCTGGTTGAAGAATGGGACGCCATCCCACAGCAGTGTGTGACCAGGCTGGTGACCAGCATGAGGAGGAGGTGCCAGGCTGTGTATGGTTCTTCCACATGCTACTGAGGCTCCTGTTTGTTCAATCAATAAATTGTTAAATTGCCAATATGTCCACCAAACACCAAACAAGTCAATGGCAGAATAAGCTGTTTGGCATCGGCGGAGAAGATTTGGCAAATTTTTCATGGGTGCAACCCACATAGTCAGCTCTGCTGCTCATCCCACAAATGCATGTTCCTTACAAATGTGGCACCATTTAAAAGGGAAATAGGCTTTCCAATGGTATAAGATTTAATGCCAAGAAGCATCGTTACAACAAAGAAATAATCTACCAAACACTAATTTCTTTACTTTTTGTGCTATGTTTGTTTTTTCCTATACATAAAAGTCTCACATGCAAAATTAAAACTTATGAATAACCTGTCCTGAAAAAAACAAAAGACAACAATATATTGCATGTCTGGGTGACACATACAGTATCATAATTTATAAGACATGAGTCTGTAAATGAAGGAAGCAAAAAAAACACCTGAGGGTTCAAAAGGTTAAAGGTAGAGGCTTTGCTCTTTGGGTTTTTTTAAGTAAAGGGAATCACTCCTCACGCACCTGTTGGACCTCGATATCAGACTGGGCAGAGCAGTCCGACTGTCCCGTATGAAACATGGTCGCTACCTTTAAACTGCTGAGAGGTACAGAGGATTATAACATCCACAAACAAACAGATCTAATCCAAAATCCCCCACAGATGAAAATAAACCACAGTGGTATCTTGTCACAGAATTGTATCGTGCCGTGTATCACTTTCCCACATCTTATCAGTGAATCCATGCTGCGACAGGTAATGAAGATAAAGTTTGGGGGTAAACAGACAATATTGAGACAGAGTGTGATGCTGCTATCTGGAAACCAGCGCTGTTCCAAAGCTTCTATCTCCATTCATCCTCACAGCTTCACCTAAACGGTATAAAAAGGCAAGAAAGCCTGGAGAACTTTCACATTTTTAATACAACCAGCGAAGTGAGAGGAGATAAAGAGGAAGAAGAAAAGGATGTTAAAGCTGGGTTCCATGTTTAAACATTATTATTATTATGTGATAACATCAGTGAGGAACACTTCACTCCATAATTTATTCATGCAGAGACGAGACAGTTTAACCAGTGGTGGAAAGTAACCGCGTATATTTACTCAAGTTTGAGGTACTTGTACTTTACTTGAGTATTTCCATGTGATGCTACTTTCTACATTTCAGAGGGAAATATTGTACTTTCTACTCCACTACATTTATTTGACAGCTTTAGTTACTTTTCAGATGAAGATTTGACACAATGGATAATATAACAAGCTTTTAAAATACAACACATTGTTAAAGATGAAACCAGTGGTTTCCAACCTTTTTTGTCTTTTGACGTCTTACAAAAAGCAGTGTGTAGTCGGGGTCACATTTCACATGTCTATGAGTTGTTAACAGCTCCACCAAATAGTGATTTTTCCCTCTAAACTTCTCACATGCTTTCATTTCAATAAATGTTCAAACGATCCAATATTTCAGCAAAAATCAAAGATTAGAGAAAAAGTCAAAAAACTGAAAACAGATTTGTGTATCAGAACTTTGTTTTTTCTTCTTTCCTCTCCCATTAATCATCTCACCACCCCTCAGATTTATCTGCTGACCCTTTGGAGGGGCCCGACCCCTAGGTTGGGAACCACTGGACTAAACTAGCTAACTGTATATAAAGTAGTGTAAACTAGCTCCACCTCCAGCAGCTACAACAGTAACATGCTGCTCTAACACTGATGCTTCACTATTAATAATCTAATGATGTCATATATAATAATATATCAGTCAGAGGGACCAAACCACTACTTTTACTGCAATACTTTAACTACATCAAGCTCATAATACTTATGTACTTTTACTGCAATACTTTAACTACATCAAGCTCATAATACTTATGTACTTTTACTGCAATACTTTAACTACATCAAGCTCATAATACTTATGTACTTTTACTGCAATACTTTAACTACATCAAGCTCATAATACTTATGTACTTTTACTGCAATACTTTAACTACATCAAGCTCATAATACTTATGTACTTTTACTGCAATACTTTAACTACATCAAGCTCATAATACTTATGTACTTTTACTGCAATACTTTAACTACATCAAGCTCATAATACTTATGTACTTTTACTGATTTTTCATGCAGGACTTGTACTTGTAATGAAGTATTTTTACATAGTATAGTAAAGGATCAAATAAAAACACACTATTTGTGCTTTGCCAAATAATGTATTTGTATTCGGGCACACTCCTACTGCTAACGTAGCTAAAAGCAAAAGTTTCACAGACACATTTTATCTGAAGCCGTCTGTTTTACTTCTGCTGTTGATGATTTGACAATTTAAACTCATAATGTTGGATTAATTGATATCGACTGTTGACTGTGTCGTCTCAGTACTGAAAGGTCTTTGTGTTGACCTCGACTTGACCCGGAGCTGCCCTGAGACAAAGTGAGAGAGAGAGAGGAGGCAGCAGCAGGAGAGCCGACGGTAAACAGAAGCTCAAATCAATCTATTCAAACTACGATCGATTTGTTTGTCCAAGCGAATTAGCATATTTGATCAACGGTGACGCACAAGTCTGGAGGAAGTTTAAGACGAGGTCAAAGCATTTTTGAAGAGTCTTTGTATGAATGTGTATAATCACTGGGAAAAACAGTGCCACACATATCTTCTACCTTAAAAATGAAAAAGTACTTTCTCACCACTGCAGCAGAAAGTTGTGTCATCTCCTGGTGGACTGCAGACTGTGCTGTCGGCCTGAGGAGAGCTGCAGACAGATGACACATGTGGTGCCGGTGGCTTCTTTTCACCTGCCGATATGTGATGGATTTCAGAGTCTTTCAGAGAATCTGTTATGTTCCTGCTTCACTCTTTCCCCCCCCCCCCCCCCCCCCCCCCCTCCCAACTGTGCAGCCGCTCTGACCAACCAATACAAGTTATAAGAGTAAATAATGACATAAAAACCTGCAGCATCTTTCCACCTGAAGACGCGTTCGCTCAGATGCACAAATCAAGCCGGAGATACTGAGACCGGGAATCCAAAAGGTGTTTGTTGTAGGGGTGTGCCCGAATACAAACACGTTATTCGGCAAAGCACAAAAGTGTTTTTTTTTTTAACGAATATTTGTTTCATACAAATATTTCAACAATTATTTGTTTTCAGGAAGAAAAATGTCAAATACCAACGTGCAGGTCGGTTACATCACTACCTCAGTGTCTCTCCTCTGCTCCGCTGTGACGTCTATCAGCAGGTCTCAGTGAGGGGAGTCACATCCACCTGCTACATGACGCACATTTCCTGATTTGGACATCAGTCCCAGAGTTGGGAGTGTTCTCCAGAGATAAAGCTGAACTACTGACACACGCTTCATGAACACTTATTGTAACACTTTAATTTTCTAAAATTAAAAGCGTAATAAAAACAAAAACAGGATTTTTAAGCCTCTGTCCACTTTTATTCGAATACAAATACAAATAATTTTGCTGCCTCAACAAATACAGATATAAATACAAATACTGGGCTCTCTGCACATCCCTAATGGAAACGTCAGTCCACCACTGAAATATCAGTCAGACTGAAATTAGATATTAGATGAAATCCAATCTTTCTACAGACATTCATATTCCTCCAGAGGATGAAACCTACTGACTTCAGTGATCCTGACTTCGCCACCATGCGGTTCATAACTGTGTTTTTTGGGGGTTTTTTTTAGGATTTTTGCTTTTATTTGACAGACACTGTATAGACAGGGAACATAGAGAGAGACACGACACGAAATGAAGCGAAACGAAACAAAATGAAGCGAAACAGCCATCAGTTGTGATTTTTAGTGGAACATATAAACAACTATTGTGTAGATTACCATTAAAACATCAATGAAATAATTTTGCTGCCTCAACAAATACAGATACAAATACAAATACTGGGCTCTCAGCACATCCCTAGTTTGTGGTGGTGGGAATGAATTTGACCTCTACAGACAAAGAAAAAAAAACAGTTTTTAACAGTCAGAGATATCTGAACCATCCTTCACTGCAGGGCAGCGGTGAATGTTCATGCCCACTGCTCGAAAAGTAAATGGACAAAACAGCGATTTTAATGTGGACGTAGTCTAAGATTCAAGGGGGACTTTTCTTGGATTTGCTGGGTAATGTTACAGTATTTCAGGTGGAGGTTAGTCTATTGCTCATATTTGCTTCTCTTAGTTGTAATGTTGTTCATGTCAGCATCACAGTTCTTTCGCTTCATCTCCAAATCCAGTTTCATACATATCTAGCCTCTGTGTGCCGCCGTCCACAACAGGAATCAACACAAATAACCAGCACGCAGTGACTCAGTTCTGTTGTCGGCCTTTGTTAGGTCCCATCAGCTAAGTTTGCATCATCCCTGCTAACAGCGTGGCTGAGAGCCAGCTCAGTCTTTATCATCCTGCAGAGCTTCAAACATAAACAGAGATGCTGGCAGGTGGAAGTTCCTGGCTGTGTCTCTGGCTGCTCAGGCTTAAGCCTGCGATTTGTTGTTTTTCTTGTGTATTCTCCTGTTTTTTTACTACGCAAGCCAACTGAACCGAAGCCTGTTCTTCATCCTGTTTTTTTTTTTTGTTCTGTTGCTCCTGTTTGCTGCATTCGATATGGATTGATTTTGGAGTCATTGTTGGCATCATGCCTGTCAGCCTAAAAAGTTGACTTTTTGAAGAGATGTTGCTTGTCAAAGACCAAAAATGACTCAGTAGCTGCTAAATCTTACTGACGTGGGAATGAAATCACTCCTGCTAAGGGGGGGGGGGGTTTTGCAGGTCACAGGTGCCGTGTAAAGATTTGTCCTTTTATATGCTGAACAGTTAGTGTGTCAGGATTTGAAGTGAAGGCTGGATGTTCCCGTTTCATCCTTCTCGTTCTCTTTCTGCTCACTCGCTGGAGATCCTGCGGACCAAGACTCACATCCTGTCACTCTCCACTGCACCCTTCATCTCCGGTGTCCCTGACTGTATTTTGATTCGCCTGAAGTGAATCTCTCTCTCTCTCTCTAGCTCTTTTGGTTATTCTTGCCATGACACTCTTTTCTCTGACTCCATTTCTTTTCTGTCACTCGGTAGAAATCTGACTCCGTCTCTCTCTGACTATTTCTTTCTGTTCCTGTCACCGTTTCTGTGAGGAAAAAAAACCAGAATAAAGACATTTTCATTGACCTCCTGCTCCCTGAGTGCAGCTTAAAGCCGGCAGTTTCACACCTGCCAATATCTGACTGAACTTATGTGAATAACCTATCAACCCACACAGGTATTTACAGATATTTTGGCTGATTATAACCCTGCTCATGCTGCAGTCTGACCAAATATTTACTACATTTACTCAGGTGAAGCAGGTGAAATACGGTCTGACTGCAGTTTCAGGCTGTTACCCGGCAGCGCTTTGTATTTTCATTTTCGTGTGTATATGATGGAAAAATATTGAAAACACTTCATATTCATGGATTCTGTTACTCCTGTTGTTATTTGTTCCTTGTCTTACTTTGATATGATGCTAAAAGGAAGTGTAATGTTCATATTTGTTTATTTTTGGACATTAAAAGTCATGTGAATCAGCTGTTAGCAGACAACTATCACTGGATTACTGTGATACTGTGGAAAACTTGAAAATATGATGATTCTCAAGTTCTGCAGTTACAGGAAACATCTTTATTTTTTCTTCTGAGCAGATTTATGGATATTTATTCGATGCACATCAGACATGATGATATCTCCAGGAAGTTTAAGTCAGACTGAATGTTACTTTTTTTTTTCTATCATATCTGTGTGTTCAGAGTTACGACTGAAAAGCTTTGACACAGATTACCCGTCTGCTCTATACTTCCTAAAAGAGTCCAGTTCAACTTTTCCTTTTCATTTTTTTACTTTACTACTCGCTGACTGCTGCAGAGCATCTGATGTTTGCACCAATAACTGTTTTAAAATTACATAGAAATACTCACAATTCCACCTAAATGTCCTACAATGAAACGATTTAAACAGTGCAGGACTTTAAAAACATTATTTAAAAGCACAATATGTCATTTCAGCCGCTAGGGGTCTCAATCAAAACAATAACAAAAGATGGAGTGTGATGACGGTGTGAAGTAGCAAGGGATCATGGGAGTTGTTGTCTTTGTTGTTAAGTAACCAGCTTCACCGGGATAGGATTACTCCAGTGTTCATCATTCAGGATGTTTTTACCTGCAGAGGTCTCCTCCTCTCCAGAACAAACGTACACGCAGATTAAAATCGTTAAAATACTAATTAAAGCTGTTTCACCTAAAAAATCAATATTTCTCCGACGATGTTTGGTGACCACCGGACTTCCTGGAGGGGCTGTTAGCCGAGCTGCTGCTAACGTTTGTCCAGTTTATTTCTCTGATAACTTAAGATCCAGACGTCCAATGACTAAAATCCTTCTTCCGGCTAAAAGATATAGTTAAAAACCACCTAAATTTATCATGAAAATGTGTCTTAAAACTGAATAAAAGTCCATTTATAACAGTTTGTGTGGAACAACCACAACGCCGATGTATTATCTTGTATGTGTGTAAGTTACTCTTTGGTAGACGCCATTGTAGCGGACAAACACAGCGCCGCCGTATGCATCTGGTGCGTGTTTACTCTTTGGTAGAGGAGGTATGACGCCATCGACAGGCGACCAAATGAAACGGTCCGTTACTTTGATTAAATTACAGATTTCTCTGGGTTTGAAAACTGTTGGAAACATTTGGGATAATGTAAGTACACAACTCAACAACATATATAACATAGGTCTAGTTGTTTTTAGACATTTTAATGTGGAATAATTACATATTATAGCTTTAATGCACAACAGTGATTTAGGGATTTGCAGAAATATTACCTAAAATACCCACTGTATCAAAATAAGTAAAATATAATGATACAAATAGCCTTATAGGGTTAAAAATAGTGGTGAAAAGGAAAATAGAGACATAATTCAGACAGGCAGAGAGACAGGCGTGAGGTCAGACTGGACCTTCACTAACATCTCAGCGCCTGTTTGACTTTTTATCAGCTGTCAGAGACGCAGCAGTGGAGAAACATCCTGTCAGCTGCTGATCATCATCCCCCCCCCCCCCCCCCCCCCCCCCCCCCCCCCCCCCCCCCCCCCCCCCCGGTGAGTTGGCTGCTACACTATCACACTGATTAATCACAAACCTACAGGGTTACTTATTATTGCTCCTATAACTCCCGTGCAGTTGGAGAGATGCAGCTCCCCACAGGGCTGCTTGCTTGCTCTCCAGTGTTGGCTCACCTCGCTCCATCAGTGGTGTGTTATTGGCCTAGGGCTCAGCAGTCCATCTTCCAGAAGTTTCATTATACGACAGTTCACGCTGCCTCAAAAGATATCACCCTTAGTGAGACTGACATCCTCTCCTCTCCTCTCTCTTTTCTTTATTTGATCCGCTTTTGTTTTCTTCATTCAGTGCAGCACAAAAAAAAAAAAAAAAAAAAAATGTAATAGACTCGGAAAAACTATATTTTATCCCTCAAGTAAAAAGGAAATTTGTGTGGGCAGCTGATGAGTTTAGTTTGTAGAAAGCAGGAGACAGTTTAAAAACATCATGAAAAGCAGGTAGAGGTGTCAGGAAACAACAGATAATAAACACCAGCTGATTGCTCGTTAGCATTAATTAGGCTGATGATGTCACAGACCTAAACTGTGTGTGAGATTAAATTCAAGTGCGTGTTTCCAGTTTCGTTTCTCCGGCGGATTCACAGGTGCATCATGTTTAGACGTGTTTCATCACCATGTTTATTACATCATCACGCTACAAACCGTAGCTTCACTCTCACACACTGTTCACAGTTATTGATCCGATCACTATATATTCACTACCTGCAGCAGAAACGTGACATCATGTCGTTTGTCGGGGGGGGGGAAGTTTGGGCAAGTTGACCGTAACTGAACACCCAGTACTCCCAACATCAGTACTCCCAACGTCTTCCTGATTCCCACTGACAGTTCGGACCAAACACCCGACATGGAGCTGGAGGCAACTGTAGACAATTAACAACACTGAACTAAACACAGTAAAACACTGAAACATCTACGGTTTCTATGGAAACATTTGCTATGAACAGAAATAAACTGTGTTTGAACTTTAAGTTTAAATGGCTCCAAAGAACTGAAGTTGTTTGCATTGATGTTGTTTTGTGTATTAACATGTGATCTGTATCTGGACGATGACATCTGATCACTAGTGTTTCATTTTAAAATCACCTTCCTGATCTCTGGGAAACTTGAACAAATATAAAACCTTCATGAATTAACCCTTTCATGCATAGCGGTCACTACAGTGAGCCGTTTTCTTATATATGCATGGGGTTTTAATGGTATAGTTGCAAATCAACCGACACAGTGGACTCTAGTGTGTCGTCCCATATACGCTGCCATCCACTGGCCAGCCTTTGTAAGTGCAACACAAATTTCTCAAAACCAAGATGGCCGCCTGCCAGCCGGAGATGCTCAACATCAACAGGAACATCTTGAATGAATAAAAACACTAACTGAGGTTATCATAATTCATGCATGAAAGGGTTAAAAATTAATAATACAAAGAGTCATAATTGACTTTAGTTGCAGTTAGAGGTGTCCTGACAAGTTTTACAGACATCTTTTAAAATGGAGGTCTGTGATGAAAACGCTTTTTTGGGCTGCAGGGAATGTCTTTATTGCAATACCATTAATGACCACTGGGGGGGGGGCATTAGGAGCCAGTCTGAGTTGCAGCGAGGTATCAGATCTAGTCAGATGCATCCATGAGGAAGACTAATAGCTGCTTAAATCAGCAGCATGAGGCAGAATTAGGTAACTTTATTGTTACAGATGTGGTCAAACTGTACAGATTTACAGCTGCTGAGATCTGATCCAGGTGTTCTGAGTGCATTTACATGTGTTTCCTTATCCAGATATGATATCCAAACACAGATTGTGTGTTACTGTGGGGTATAAACGAGGTCAGAGTCTCACAAACAGTTTAGATCTGTGACATCATCAGCTTAATTAATGCAACTGAGCAATCAGCTGGTACACCTGGCGTTAATTAGCTGCTGTTTCCTGACAACTACCTGCTTCTGATCATGGTTTCAAAGTAAAACTGAAAACATGAAACCACCATGACTCTTTTTAGTTAGTAGACAAGATATATTTAACTCCTTCATCACCAGGTGAGCCAAACATGGAGGAACACATAATACATAAAAATAATTACTGGATGTATCAACAGAGACTCTGCGTGTCTCGTCTGACGGTCAGTGAAACGAAGAAGGACAACGTTAAAAACTGCTGTCTATTAATTACTTCCCCTTTTTAAAAGCTCCAGGTAGCTGATGGAGGATCAGGAAGAAAGACAATCTGATTGTTTCTGTCTTAACTGACTTCTGTTACAGTTAAAGCTGGAGAGCAATAACTGACGCCTGCATGAAACATGAGTTTAAACTGTTATTGACGCTGTATCAACTCTGTATGGACATCAATTAGAAATATATAGATGAATTATGATGGCTCTTTTTTTTAATCTGTTTATGAATAAATGAATGAATTTTTATTTTTGTGTCATACCATTAAAGATGATCCATCCTACATGAGATTACATGATTTACACAGTAAAACGATTGACGTTCGTATTCCAAACAGAAACAAGTCATTGCTGCAAACCACAAAAAAAAACCCAACAAACAAACAAAAAAAACAACATAAACGCTACTTATATAAAACATTAGTGGCCTTTTCTTCATCTGGGAAGGAGCAGGGAGAGGAGGAGGACAGAGGTGACTTGGAGGCTGGGCTGGCGGGAGAGATCAGACAAACAAATGAGATGGAAACTTGAAACTTGAGACGGATCAAATCGGGGAAAAGGGTGGATCGCCTGGATGTGGTGCGAGTGGAGGGGGGGGGGGCTCTCGCCTTTGCCAAGTGCAAGTGCTGTGGCAGTGGCCCAGGGGGCCCAGAGGGTGTTGGCATGGAGGTTGTGAGAACAGAATAATAGGGTTAGTGCACTGGAAATTGAGGACAGAGCTGGTGGTGTATTAATAAAAAGGGCCAGAGGTGGCAGAGAATTGGTTGGATGCTACTGAGGGTAGTGTACTCTGGAGAGACGGGAAAACCACATGGAAAAAAAATTCAGGGGTGTTTGGGGAACGTCGGTCTGCCAGAGGTAACGGAGGATCAAGGCAATCGATTGACTGGGCCAGTAACGGAGGCAGAAGTGTGTGTTATTGTAGGAGAGACGGGAATGTCTGGGAAGTTTACAGACAGGTTTGCTGTGCAGGACCTTTAGCTGGACTCTAGAGAGAGAACAAGGTGCAGATGCTCGAGATTCTCCAATTATCACACTGATACGTAGAGAAGGTTTGGCAGATTGTGCCTCGTCACTCAGTGTCCTTATTAAATGCAGATCATAAACTGCTTGCTTCAGTTCTTGCAGGCAGACGAGGAAACATTGTTCCTGGTGTTGGATCAGGAATAAAATATAATAGAAATATAATAGAAAGCTCTTTGGAGAAAAAATAGCAGATGTTTATTGTAGCTTTGGATGCGGAGGGAGTATTTGGTAGGGTCTCCTGGTCTCATATATATATATATATATATATATATATATATATATATATATATATATACATATATACACACACATGTAACATCTGCTTCTTGCATGTTACATTAAATACATTAGTTGTGCATTAAATGGTCACTATGTCTAACAGCAAAATCTTTTAATATAGAATATAATTTTGTCAGTAATTTTACCTTTATTTAATAGTTGTAAGGTTTACATATTTGTGTTATTTTCATTATTTTATTCTGTTATTTTATATTTAATATTTAATACTTGGCTACATAGTATCCATGGTAACGATGCAGCTATAAAGCCCGTTACCGGGGGAACAAGTCAGACCAGGTGAATGTGTGACTGTTAAATGGAAACCTGTAAATAATAATGTACAGCTGACCTGAGATAGACTTTATTATTAATTATAATTATATTGACATTCAGAGTGATTATCTATGATTCATCTGTATCAATAATCTGTAATATAGTGAGTCTTTGATCCTGGTCGAGGTTCGACTGTTGGCCCTGTAATTTGTTATTTCACGGTTATTAAGCTTCATCACAGAAATAATTTATTAGTTTTGTAAGTTTCCTTTGATTATGATTTTATTTATGTTAAATAGTTTTACAGATCCTGAAGTGCTTGTAAGCAATAAACAGACATCAGTCAATCGACATCGGAGCGTCTTCGTTGGAGTCAACTGACGTTACTGTCAGCCATTAGTCCACCATCATCATCATCATCATCATCATCATCACAACACAACGCAGAGACTGTAGGCTGTCACTGTTATCAGCCATATAAACTGTGAAGCTAATATAGTCCCCCGTTACACACACACACACTCAGACATATATGTATATACACACTCACTAATCATCATTAGTGATTAGGTTGTGTCATCGCTGACAGCTGTAGATTCGCACAGCGATTTTCACGTCTGCACAATGCAGCACACTGCATTGTGGGATTGCTAACAGGAAGTAGTGCACCTGCCGTGGACTCTACTTTTTTTGTGTTTCTGTGAATTTTTGAGGGAAGGTGTAGCGCCATCCCATAAAAAGGGCAGATGATGTTAAAGAAGCAGGTCGGCAGGCACGAGTAAAAAAAAAAGAAAAGGGAAGTTTATTAACAAAAATATTAGCATTTTGGCATTTTACCTTCTCAGCTAACTGGAACATACCACCTGTTCAGGTAAGTGTGGGGGTGACGCTACACAGATACTCTGACAATCACAATCTACCATAAACACACAAATAGTTTAATTTACTACAGAACTGTTCAACCCGTCTTCTCACATCTCTCCCAGCTGGAGGACATAACGATGCAAACCTGCTTCCACTCTTCCTGATTGAGCAGCTGATCAACCCCCAACATCACAGACTGGCTTTACCCTTCTACCAGTGAATAAACCAGTAAACACTAAAAACCTAATCAACAAATTAACTGAAAATAATAATGATTTAACATACAAAACAATGAGAATGTTGGGGAACAGAGGGCCTGGTGGAGAGGAAGAGGAGCAGCGTCTTCACAGAAATATATAGCAGATAAACGTCCACGAGATAAACAGACTGAGTTCAGACACAAATAAAATGGCGGACAGTAAATATAGTGAGC
This sequence comes from Thunnus maccoyii, assembly GCF_910596095.1. NCBI lineage: Eukaryota > Metazoa > Chordata > Actinopteri > Scombriformes > Scombridae > Thunnus > Thunnus maccoyii. Next base: position 35,867,863 of record NC_056535.1, on the reverse strand, counting down.
TATAAAGTAAACAGGGAGTGATTTTGGACAGTTTTAGTTTACTGAGGGCAGTAGATCATGCATCAGGTTATGAGGACAGTGCATTTTAAAAACGTCCTGACTGTGAATTTTAAATTTCAAACAGAATATTAAATATTTAAAATATATATACAGCATGCGAACAATGTGTCCAATAAAGATGACACGTCTGTCGGGCATTAAAACCGTTTTTATGTCACCAGAACTTTTTCACTTTCCTTCAATAATGTCAAATAAATCCCAGAAGAGACGTAAAGGCGTGTACTCGAGGTAGAGTTTCACATTTTCCCCCCAACTCTTCCACACATTTTCTAAATAATTTGGACTGAATGTCACGGGTGACACTCGGCGGAGGATTTGCCTGTAGGGGTCGAGCTTTTCCTGGTGACATTTCGCACCATGTGTGTGTGTGTGTGTGTGTGTGACGACTCGTCTCCTTTGAGTGTGTGTGTGTTTATGTAAGAAAGAAGGACAGACAGAAGGAGCACGTCAGGTTGTCGGTTCGGTGAAAATCAGGATGCGTTCACGGCTATCGTCCCGCAAGGTCACTGCCATCGCCTGCTCCATCTGTCATTACGGTCACACACACACACACACACGTGCACGTTTATTCGATCCATCACTCTCGCCATCAGTGTCTGTTTCCTTCTCAAGAATCACACAGCACAAGATTTAGTGGACACACACACACACACACACACACACACACACACACAGACTCTGCTGCCACTGTATGTTCATCTGTCTTCGTCAAAGCAGACCTCCAGCCGACAGTTGACATCTGACTGCTAGTGAAGAAGAGAGAAAGGAAATCTCTCTTCCACTGACACAAATGTTGTTCATGTGTGTTTGTTTAACGGTGATGAATGCAGCGTCTTTCCTTCAATAGCAACATACCAACCCCGTCTCCTAGAAATGACATCCTATACAACTAAACTGTTTTCCCAATTATGTAATTAACATAATCACTGCTTGGATTATGTTCACAGGTTTTTGAATACATTTATATATATATATATATATATATATATATATATATTGCTCTGAAGTCAGAGGGACGTACAGGATGCAGGACTCTGACAGCACAGACCAGTGCCGCTTCTGGTTAGATTGACCCCCGGGATTCCACCGGGCGCGTGTGCGCCGCGTTCCGGCTCCGACGCGGTTTTGCTCCGTCCTCTGCACGGCGCCCTATTCCACCTGGAGCATGTCAGAAGCGGAGCGTCTTCACTGTGGGGAAGCCATCCGCCATTTTAAGTCAGTTGCACTCCTACTATAGTAATTACAGCAGCCTAGTCAAAGCTGATAAAGTGCCTTAAGGCTACCGTAATTACTGCAGTAGCAGGGCAACTAAACTGCCCAATTTTGTGAACTTGCTCAGCTTTTGTAGGCTACGTAGTTAAATGTTTTCTGTTTTAATTGCGTTTATTGTTGATATACGACCAGGAGTCTGCACGGGGTGTTTTATTTTGAAAATTGACTGGATGCTCAATGCTGTTTCTGTGTCTGACTTCCTGCCCAGCTCCATCTGCTCTGTGCTGCTTGACGCGGCTTCCATAAAAAATAGACAAGGCGCCTATCTTTAGCGCAGCGGAGCGGAGAGCCGCCTCTGAGACGTTTCTGAAACGCGCTGTGGCGCACCCGGTGGAATCAGATACATTGACTAGAGTGGCTGCAATCAGCTCCAGCAGCCGCGCCGGAGCCAGAACGCGGCGCACACGCGCCCGGTGAAACTTAGGGGTTAGGCAACAAAAGCACTTTGATGCCACTGCGTATGCGCGAAAACGTAGCTCCATTTGTACTCAAGTTGTTTGAGAAATGTGTAAAGTAGCACAAAGTTAAGAGGTTGTGATATGTAGCACAACAAGCTAGTGAAGCTGTTAATGGAACCGTGTTTCCTCACATGTGCAGCAGCATCTGCTGTAGAAGGAATCTCACTGCTGAGGGTCAAGTCAGTTTTATTTATATGGCGTCAAATCACAACAGGACACTTCTCACATAGAGCAGGTCTCTTTAATTAAAAGAGACCCAACGTCCCTCCATGAGCAGCACTTGGTGACAGCAGCAAGGAAAAACTCCCCTTAAACAGGAAATAACCTCAACTGGGCTCTAGGTGGGCGCCATCTGCCATGACTGGTTGGGAGGGGGAGGGGGGGGGGGGGGGGGGGGGGGGTGAGACACAGAGACACAGAGAAGCTTTACCATCTTATCACTATTTTTACTTTTTGGAGCCGTTTCTAACCAGCCGCTGTCGTCAGGGATGAATAACATGTCACCCGATGCAGCGGTGCGGCTCACTGACGTGTTTTTAATAGTTTTTGGAGGAATAAGATATATCAGGCTTTAGATACACACACACACAATACTGTTGGTTTGGATCCAAAGATGAGATTTGTTGAAGAAGAAAATATAGAAAAAGGTAGAAAATCAGCAGACAAATTCTTTAAACCTTTATTAACAATTGGCAACCCCAAAAATTATGCTTATTAATGGATTATAAATCCAGACTGGCCCCAGTCTGGCTCTGTGTCCCTCCACCAGTCCACCAGTTGCCCTCAGGCTTTTCAGAGTGGGAAGACGGACAGATAAGAGAAGTTGCAGTGTAATTCAGAGCTGCAGCCACTCTGACAGACTGATTATTCATGTTTTTGTCATAAGTTTATTTTGCTCGTCTTATTTTACTCGTGTTCATGTGACTTCTGGGACGGTTTGTGTTTGCGTTCCTTTGTTCCTCACCTGCTCCCCTGCGTCTTCCCCAGCCAATCAGCTCCCAGCCTGCCTTTGTGTTTTGCCACCTGTTCCTTGTTGTTTCCATTAGCTCAGTTTGCATTTAAATCCTGGTTTTTTTAGTTCAGTTTTGTTGGCTCCTTTGTTCTGTTTGTTTAGTTTTGTTCTGATCAGCCAGCTTTGTTTTTTTTCTGCCTGCATGAGCCCTAAAAATAACGACATTATTCTTCATCCTTGCTCTGCCTGCGGTCTCCTGCCTTCAGGTTCACCTGCTATGCTCCACGCTAACATTATTAACAGTTATAAACCTTTTATAAAGCGTGCCTTATCAGGGAAATCGGGACCATTTTTATTATCACAGCTTTATTATGAAGCCAGGAACAGAGATAAATACCAGTCTGACATGGCTGCGGTGATACAGCTGCAAGCAAATAAGCAGGTCAGGTACACACACACATGCATACAGAGAGGAGGCATATGCAGTATTTTCATTTATATAGGTGTGCAGTTTGTATATGAGGAGAAAGAAAAAAGCACATTTATTAAAATGAAGACCGTGTCAGCTGCCTGTGTGTGTGTGTGTGTGTGTTGTTAGATGTAAACGTGTATAAATGACAGAGAGAGCATCATTCAGCGGCTGTGTATATGTAATAGTATATATGTGAAGTGATGCCTTTGAGATGTGTCCTCATGCATCTGTGTGTGAACATGTTTATGTATGGTTATGTATGTGTGAAGTGTGTGTGTGTGTGTGTGTGTGTGTGTGTGTGTCCTTTTTATGTCACGTACAGCTGTGGTAATATGAGTGTTTATATTACAGCTATTAATCACGCTGAGCAGTCGAGGGGTTTTTTTTTTTTTGTCATCTCTCTCTCTCATCTCTTCATTTCTCTCTTTTCCCTGACAGTCCGGCTCCGGCTTTAAAACACACTTTTACTATCAGCCCCTGTGTGTGTGTGTGTGTGTGTGTGTCAGTGTGTGTGTGTGTGTCGGTGTGTGAGAGTACCATATATAGACATGTCAGTCAACCAACCAAAGACCAGTTAATTGTCATCTGAACAATGGGATACAATTAAAATCAAATTAAGAATTAGAATTAGGAAAACAATAGGCGTAAATGACTAATTGATAAATGATTTAAATGAGTTAATGAACGATGGAGAGTAGAAGAGAAGAGAAGAAGTCTTAAAGAGGAATTAGATTTAACTGAGAACCGCAGAAACAACTCACTGCCATTTTTCTTTTCCAGACCAATAACATGTGTTCCTGTTGCGGTAACAACAGCGCCCTCCGGTGGTCGTAGTAATTATGACGGGAGCAGAGATGGACGTCTGGTGACGTCAGTTTTAATGGTCTCTACCCACCAGTTTAAAAGAGGAGGGACTGGGATGATGATTTTTACCAGAACAACAACACCAGCAGGCTGAAGTGGACAAAACACAGTAAAAGATCAACATTTAATCAGGAGTTTAGCTTGTGCTAAGCTAACTGTCTGCTACTCGTCTAATTATCAATGAGAAAGAAAATAAGAGTATTTGTTGAGGTTTCTGGGGGGTTTTTGTGGCATTTTTGCCTTTTTTACTGGACTGTGAAGATGCAGACAGGATGGTATGACATGCAACAAAGCAAACTCTTTACTCCCAAAATGGAAATTGGTTAGGACGCATTATAATGAGATTTGTGTTGCATTTTTGTTTTGTTGCACACACATTAAGGCAAAGTGGTGAGAGAGTTTTGATTTATTAAGCAGTTACTTGCTGGTTTATCGTCGGTGTTTCAGGCTGTGTTTTATCTGTGGAGAGAGGCTGGCTAACACATTTTAGTTAACATTACCTCAAGTTTATGTGTATGTGTGAGAGACTGAGAGAATTAGAATAAAACACTTTCTGCAGGTTTTGGGGGCCGAGCTACAGCTGAAAGTTCAGGCTTGTGCACAACTCTTAATGGAAAGTTGTCTCCCAGCAGAGGAAGAGGCGTGGATATAGTGGCTAATTTGCTTGCAATACAGTATTACTCCTGTCATCTGTGTGTTTTATAGCTGTGTGTCAGTCGCACTAATCTCCTCTGAAAATGAATGCAAATCCGACCAAAATGGAAAAAAATCCTTTTCTAAAAGCTACTTTGCCGCTTTAACTAAATTGGGGTGAATTTCAAGTGGAAAATCTGAAATCCTGCATTATTCTGGGTGAGCAAAGGACAGCGTCAACATGAGGATAATGTCAGAGTCTCCTAATTGAGATTAAGGTTTAACTCTGACATGTGACTAATACAGAACAGGTCTGTGGAGAGAGAGAGTCATTTAAACCTTGTTAAAAGCTGTCACATCTTCAGAGTATTTAGCAGGTTTACAGGATGTATCACAGCAAATATCAGAGCTACTTAACAGGAAATTAACATTTTGTCATGAAAGAAATTGTTTGGTGTTTGATTTAATGGATTATTGTAGTAATGATCTGTCTGATGGTTCAAACTGAAACATCTATTAGATAGATTTACCTTGGTCTCCAGAGGATGACTCCTACTGACTTTGGTGACTTTTCCTCTAACACCATTACCAGGTTGATACTTCTGGTTCACAGTAAAATGTCTTAACAGCTACTGAATGGTCTGCCATGAAAATTTTGTACCAACATTCATGTTCCCTTTCAGGATGAATCAGGGCAGCGGTGGCCTAAAGGTTAATCTGAGACCAGGAGGTTGGAGGTTTGATCCCCGGACTGGCAGGATAAATTCATAAAAACATTGCAAACAAAGTGTTGAGGGCAGCTGAAACCAGGGATTTGTCTTACAGGCAACATTTTTACTTACAGTGCTGCTTGACAGTTTGTGAACCCTTTTAGAATTTGCTCTTTTTCTACATAAATATGATCTAAAACGTCCTAAAACTAGATAAATTGAACCCAATTAAACAAATGAGACAAAAAAATTAACTTTTTCATTTATTTATTGAGGAAAATGATCCAATCTTATTTATGGGAGGCAAAAGCATGTGAACTCTTGCTTTCAGTCACTGGTGACTCTTTATTAGCTCTGCACATCTGCTTGGAGGAGTTTTAGCCCGTTCGTCCTCACAGAACAGTCTCCGCTCAGGAAGGTCGGTGGGCTTCTTTGCATGAACTGCTCGCTTCAGGTTCTTCCACAGCATTTCCACAGGATTAAGGTTCATGACCAAACTCCTGCAAAATAATGACGTTCACATCAGCCTCAGCTGTACTTTGTGTTTTGTGCTAATTAGTAAATACTATTTAAGTGACGCAAGAGAAGAGAAGTCAGGTAATCACCAACATCATCAGGATTCATCCTCTTGGAGCCATGAACGTCTGGACAAAATTTCTCCAGTAGAAAAGTTGTAGGCACTTTGGATGTTTAGATTTTTATCCGTAAAGCAACACCATCAGGGAGGCGTCTGATCAGTCCCAAATGTATTCTGCAGCAACATCCAGCCAGAGTCATAAAGATCTATCTTCAGCAACAAGAAGAACAAGAAGGAGTCCTGCAACAGATGGTCTCTGATCTCAACATCATGGAGTCAGTCTGGGATTAACATGAAGAGACAGAAGCAGCTGAGACGCTGAAAATCCACAGAAGACGCAGGAACAACCGACCTGCTGAGTACCTGAAACACTGAGGAGAACTGCTGCTGTTCTAAAGGCAAAGCTGCTCACAGCAGATATTGATTACATTCAGGTTTCTGCTGTTTACTCAACTTTGTATCAAGTTAACTGATGAATAAAAACTATGGCATTTTTTAAAAGATCCCCACTTTTAGTGTCTAAAACTTTTGAACACTACTGTGTGTGTGTATATATATATATATATATGTATATATATATATATATATATATATATATAGAGAGAGAGAGAGAGAGAGAGAGAGAGACAGAGAGAGAGAGAGTAGATAAGTGAAAACTTTGACATGTTGGATCACATAAGTCTGTGGGGTTCATCCACTGGGGAACATGAATGTCAAAAATTGTGCAAAATTTCATGGCAATCCATGCAACAGTTTGACGTTGCTACCCACTGACCCATAGCAACAAAAAACCCCCCACAAAAAATACAAATATATATTGACATTGGATGTTTACTGTGAACGTTTCCCACAGATACAGAGCAAACTGAGCACCAGGAAGCTGTCATTGCTTCGATCTAAGTTAAAAAAAAAAGGAAAAAAAAACAACCTTCGTTTTCGGCTCTGTAATGTGGAAATGTTTTGACATGTAAAGGGAGAATACAGCCTGACAGAGAAACAAAACACCTAATCTACATCCTCTTTATTAAAAGAAAAAAAAAACACAGCAGAAATAGAAATGGCCTCTTCTCATGTAACCCTGCCTGTGGCTCACGTCCCCCCCCCCCCCCCCCCCCCCCCCCCCGCCCCCCCCTCCCGCCTCTGCATGAATTGGGGGGAAACTGTGCAAATCATCCCGAATTCTGTTTGAAGCGTGACGTCAGCGGGAGGTTTTGACACCAGGAAACATCAGATACACAGCAGGAGTAAAGGAATGAAAAATATTTGGGAGATGTGCAGAGATGAGATGGAGGAAAAATGAAGAAAATAAGAGCAAAACTGAGTAAATCAAAATGTGTGAGCATGTAGATGAGGATCTCTTACAGATGTATAAGGAACAGATGCTTAAATTAGAATGAAATGAAAACCTGAAGACCAGAATCTCCAGGTTTGAGATGTGTAGGTTTGTTTAATGACAGCAATATATAATAATATACTGATGAATGTGACAATGGAAAAACAAACAAAACAGGTTTCTGGGTTGTCGTTTAGTTTTTTGCCCTCAGCTGAGACTTGCAGGCAGTTTTGTTTTTCCAATAAGCTCTATCACTGAAAGTATCAATGATTTCCGTTGTGTTGTCGCTCTCCTGCTGGTCATACAACTTCTTATCGACTGATACTAACATCATCAGCTGCTTGTTCATCTTCTTTGTTTTCAGTATGTCAAATGAGCAAATGAGTTGATTTCAAGCATCATTTCAAGCACCTTTGGTGATCCTCTGACTTTCTCCTTTAGCGTCCTCCATAAGATTTGATGTTTTTGTTTGTCTGGTGCCAATTATTGGATGGATTGTCATGAAATTTTGTGCAGAGAGGATGAACTGTTATAACTTTAATGATCCTCTGACTTCTTCTTCTTGTGGCACAACAAGCAGGTAAAAGTTTTCACTTCATCTGTGAAAAAGCTCAATGGAGCAGCACAAAATCTGGTTCAAACGTTCACGGTTCCCAGATGACAAATTCTTATAACTTTGATGATTCTCAGACATTTTACTGTCGTGCTACCATGAGGTCGACATTTGTGGTTTTGATTGAAATATCTCAATAACTGTTGGTTGGATTTCCATGAAATTTGCTACAGACATTCATGTTCCCCTCAGGATGATTTGTAATTACTTTGATCCTCTGACTTTTCATGTAGCGCCTCCATCTGGTGAACCTTTTACTTGTCCAATACTTTGGTTCATGACCAAATACCTGCAGAACTAATGACATTCCCATCAGCCTCAGCTGTACTTTCTGTAGTGCTTATTAACTACTATTAGCACGCTAACATGCTAAACTAAGATGGTGAACATGGTAAACAATATACCTGCTAACCATCAGTATGTTAGCATCAGGGTTGGGTACCGTTCACATTTGAACCGATACCAGTACCTGGAATTCGGTACTGCTAGCTGGGCTACCCAACAGTACATTTTTTCAGTACTTTACTCTCTGCAATAATAAAGTAATATGTAGTAACAAAGTCATACTACTTTGTTATTACAGAGAGTAAACATATGGTCTCATCTATAGGTTTATGTAGGATTAGCATGCTAGGCTAACAGTCTGTCAGCTGTGTGACTTTATATCCATGCTGTGATGTCTTTCAATGATTATTACTATTATTATTATTATTATTATTATTATTATTATACAGTCTATGGGCTACACATATCTCACAGCATGGCTATGCTAACAATGCTAGTCATGCTAACTAGCTGCTATCCACCATGCAGGCTGGTCGCGTCTCTTTGCATCCGCAGGTTGATGCTCCTGTCAGTGTCACACTGTGTGAAACACTTCTGTTGGTAAATGTGTATTTTTAAAACTTATTTTGGGACTGCGCTAACTCTCAGTCCCGCAACGTACCGAAAATTGGCACCAATTGATCTAACGTGATATGTTGTCCAACTGTGTCGTAAATCAGAAGTGTTTTATAGTTGTTCTGAACAGCTTCACACAGAGGTGGAGTGAAACGCCGACTGCTACAGAGAGGAGGGAGGAGATAACGGCGCATATTTTTCATTCGCTCCTGGAAGGCAGTCATAGTGTTGCACTCCTGTTCTTCACATGAAAAGTGACACAAATAGTTTGTGTCATGAATGAAAAAAGGAGCCCTGACTCCTCTCTCACCTCTGCACAGCTGAACAATCACCGCATGAAGTGGCTGTGAATGTCGGCTTCCCCTTATCCGCCGTTGGAAAGGTGCAGGAGGGGGGGAGGAGGGAGGTTCAATGGGCTTTTCCACCGTCTTATAAGCATGTCTGAAGGAGTGTTCAGCCACCTTTTTAAGGAGCTTTCAGACAGTGAGTGGTTGCCGCCTCTGCTGCTGCCATCAGTGATAATGATTCAACTTCTTCAACTTCCCACTGGGGCTTGACCACTGGACCACAGCAACCACAGCGAGGGAATACTGGAGCTAATTTTACTCATATCTGAGTTTCCTGAATGAGTCACCTCTTCATCAGCAGAGAACAGACAGATCAATGAAGAGAAACAGTCTTGGAGCAACATCAGCTTCAAAGGTTGATTATCAACAATACCAGTTAGCTTAACATGCTATATTAATCATGTCATATTGGTAACCATTTCCTCTATTTTAAGCCACAAACTGCTGTATTTATTATACAACCTTTGACTGGTACTGTGTTGGTGTGGTACAGGTTGTGAGCAGGATCAGAGGCAGTCTGGAGCCGTGTGGTGGAGCAGTTTTCTTCTTCTTTAGTTATGTGCATTGGAGCTCTGATCAAGCTCCTTTGGGGGTTTTTTTTTTTTTTTGCACCTCTCCATCACATTTTTTTTGTTGATTCTGTGTATATCAACTTGTATCTTTTGCATACTGTGTGTGTGAGGGAGATTTTTTACTTTTCAAACATGTAGCCTTCAGCCACAACCAACGCTGACTCAGGTGACATCACCTGAGGCAGTTTATCAGATTTGATACAGCTCCATCCGGAGATACAAAAGGCTTTATACATAGAAACACCTGGAGTTCCCCTTTAAGCTCTTTCAAACCTAGAAAAGAAGGGAGGGATTTGTTCAGCTATAAAAAACATCATCAGCTTGGAAAAAATGAGGCAAAACAAAAAGACAGTTAATGAAAAAGAAAACAAAGCAGAAGACAGATGTATTTGTCTTGTTTTCAACCAGTCCTCCAAATTAAACTCCTCATACGTGGTTTGATCATGTGACTCCAGAACGACACATATGAGTGTTTTCTAATCCAGCATCTCTATCAGCAGTAATCAGCAGGACGACATCATCTGTCTGTGTTTTATAAAACCGTCACTCAACGCTGTGGTTCGGGTCTGGTTAGATTTAGGGGAAGATCATAGTTTGGGTTAAAATGATAATTTTGTTGAGATTAGAGAAGCGTGTGGTGTGGGTTAAAGTTTCTGCTTCTTTCATCGTCATGGCTACAATAATAACCACGGAGTTAAGATTAGGGGACGAGCGTAGTTACGCTCGTCCCCTAATCTTAACTCGTGACGCTCATATATATGACCTGCATTACTGCTGCGGGTCATAATAACCACGGCCGCTAGATGGCAGCTGTCTCGCAAACTAACTAAAGGTCATTTTTGGGCGACTGACTTTATGACCTGTTGTTTCGTTTTTTCTTGAGAGGACAGTCTCCTTGTTTTATACTAAGAGTGGAGACATTACGCTGTCTGTCTGTGTCGTATGAAGACAGACAGACAGACTGACCCCCGGCATAAACATAATAACTGCAAACTGAGCGTCCTTAAAGGTGCGATATACGACATATGGCTATGAAAAGACATGGTGGAGTAACGGCGTCCTGAGCAGAGAATGAAGTCACACTCTCTCTCTGCAGTAACAGAATCTTTACTGAACTTTATTGAGTTAACGTATTTGTTTTGCTCTGAGATGCTGGTGCTAGTGTGACATCTAGTGGAGCTGAATGTCGTATATTGCACCTTTTTTTTTTTAAGTGAGTATGATTATGAAAAAAAAAAGCATATTGGAGCACATGATTGAATAGCTAATATGTTTGCCAAACACATTCCTGCATTATTCAAGAGGCAAAATCCTGAACTGGGCATGCTCGCTCGCACACACACACACACACACACACACACACACACACACACACACACACACACACACACACACAGAGAGTACACTCTCAGACATACAAGCTGTTTTCACCCTCTGCTTATTTATTAATCCAAGTACAGCACAGACGTGACACACACACACACACACACATACTAAATTGTTTATTACTTGTCTACTGAAATATACCACAAACACACACATATACACACACACTAAAATTTACAATCTGTAGGCATGTATAAAATGTATTCGGAGAGACACACATACTTACCATATGTCTGGAAATACACATAAAACTGTCTTCAAAACTGCTGTTGCTTGGAGGAACACACACACACACACACACACACACACACACACACACACACACACACACACACACCACATTTTCACCCTCTGCTTATTTATTAATCCAAGTGCACCGCAGATGTGATCACACAGGAAAAAATACACACAAATGCGCACACACACACACACACACACACACACACAAACAAAATAGTTTATTACACGGTCATGTGATTATTGAAACATGTCACAAACACACACAGAAATGTACAATCTGCATGCATGAATAAAAATGTATTCAGATATAGACATTAACTCACCAGTATGTCTACAAATACACATAAACAGTCTTCAAAAACGGCTGTTGCTTGGAGGAATATTACACACACACACACACACTTTAACACACACACACTATACAGTGTAAATATAAGAACAACACACAAACAGCTTCATTCAAAGTGCATGATGTTTACCCCAGTTTCTCAGTACTTGCACACACCTAAAGGCAAATATTCTTCATACACACATACACATACTGTCAGGAATGATTGCTGATTTTTCATGTTTTCAGGATAAAATACATACAAACAGACTCCTCCACTTGCACATGTTCATAAACACATCTTCAAAGAAACATATGCACGGCTCAAATTGATCTTAATTAATTGATTTAAGATTCCCTCCAGACATGCTTGGAGACATATGAAATACTCTGCTTCGACTAACAATTTGAGTCTGATATGTTATTTTCCTTAAAAAGAATTTCCAGAGTAAAATCCAGAATTTATGAATATGCAAATGTTTTTTTTTTTTTTCCACATCACACTTGGCTCCAAACTAGTTGTGATGTCATACTGGTAGCTACTACAGCACCAGTCAAAAGTTTGGACACACCTTCTCATTCAATGGTTTTTCTTTATTTTTACTATTTTCTACATTGTAGAACAATACTGAAGACATCAAAACTATAAAATAACACATATGGAATCATGTGGTAAACAAGCAAATGGGGCTATTTGCTCTATAGTAGGGATGTGCAGTATTTGTATTTGTATCTGTATTTGTTGAGGCAGCAAAATTATTTGTATTTGTATTAGAATAATACACTATTTGTGCTTTGCTGAATAATGTATTTGTATTTGGGTACACCCCTACTGCATAGGTTGTTTTATTTTGAGATTTAACCAGATGCTCTACGCTGTTTCTGCGTCTGACTTTCTGAGACATCGTGCATATTTAACTTGAGGGGAGTCATGTGGAACAACGAGGTGTGAATAACCAATCTCAGCTCACGCCATTAAAACTGTGGTGTATTTTATGTTGAAAACAGAAAAGCGAGATCAAAATTAGTTATATGTGTGAGTTAATGATTGATTGTTAGTGTAGTTTTACAGCATTTTGTTGGTTGGCGGCTGTATAAGCGGAATAAGTTGTATGATACGTGTTTGTAATGGATGACACAGCGAACCACCCGGCACAGAGCAGGTTTGCCTCCACAGAATCCGGTACAATACTTACATAAATAAAGTCCTTCAGCCCTCCAGTCAAACGTGTTTTTTTTTCTTCTTGTTCCTTCACTGTGATTTTTGAGCTTCTTTGTGCAGAATGACGTATGTGCAGAGTTTGTTTTCACATTCATCTGCTGAGGGAGAAAAGTTTCTCTGTGCTTTAAAGCACGTACACACACACACTCATTTAAGGCTTTTTCTTTATTTTTACTATTTTCTACATTGTACAACACTACTGAACACTGAACTACTGAGTATCTTTCATATATTTTAGATTCCTGAGAGTAGCCACTGTTTGCCTCGATGACAGCTTTGCACACTATTGTCAATATGAGGTCGTCACCTGGACTGGTTTTCAGTGAACAGGTGTGTCTTGTCAAAAGATAATTGGTGGAATTTCTTGCCTTCTTAACACATTTGAGACCATCAGTTGTGTTGTGCAGAGGAAATGTCAGTGTACAGTAGGGCTGTGCCTGAATACAAATACATTATTCGGCAAAGCATAAATAGTGGGTTTTTTTTTTTTAACGAATACTTGTTTCATACTAATATTTCAAAAATTATTTGTTTTCAGGAAGAAAAATAAACCATGTCAAATACCAGAGCGCAGGTCGGTTACATCACTATCTCAGTGTCTCTCCTCTGCTCCGCTGTGACGTCTATCAGCAGGTCTCAGTGAGGGGAGTCACATCCACCTGCTACATGACGCACATTTCCTAATTTGGACATCACTCCCAGAGTTGGGGGTGTTCCCCAGAGATAAAGCTGAACTACTGACACACGCTTCATGAACACTTATTGTAACACTTTAATTTTCTAAAATTAAAAGCGTAATAAAAACAAAAACAGGATTTTTAAGCCTCTTTCCACTTTTATTGGAATACAAATACAAATACAAATACTTGTGCTGCCTCAACAAATACAGATACAAATACAAATACTGGGCTCTCTGCACATCCCTACTATGCAGACTCCCGATCGTATATACCAACAATAAACACAATTAAAACAGACAAATAAAGAAACCATTTAACTACGTAGCCTACTTAACCGTAGTAGAATCACAAAAATTTGCAGTTTAGTTGCGCTGCTACTGCAGTAATTATGGTAGCCTAAAGGCGCTCATTCGGCTTTGACTAGGCTGCTGTAATTACTGTATTACTGAATTTAAAGGGCGGATAGCTCGACCGCAGTCAAAGCGCTCCTGGTGGGGTAGGACGCCATGCAGAGGACGGAGCAGACTCACCCAAAATATCAGACTCATTTATAATTAAATTTGCATGGTTGCTCTCACTGAGAAGCAATTCATCCTGTTATCCGTCGCTGGTGGTGGTTACACAAATAACTTTAGCTCCAAACTCTTTAGCTGAGGCTCACTGCTGCTGTCATTACTGGCTGCAGTTTAATACCAGTGCAGTCATTTACGGCCCAAATGCACTGAAAGCGTCTGACGTGCACATTTTGAAGTACATCTGTTGTTTTAAATGGCCAAACATGCACCAAAAATATTATGAGGTGCGTCAAACTGCCTGGACGCCCCAAACTCTGACCTTGTTTCGATTTTGGAGCATCAAATGAGGACCCAGCGGCCAAAGCTGGAGAGAGAGAGAGAGAGAGGGAGGGACAGCATGGCGGTGGTCGAGCAAAGAGAGCGAGTGGTAGTGAGAACAAAGCCGGTGAAAGAGAGAAATAAAACATGATATTCTGATTATTTCACAGCAGTCACGTTTTACAGCACAAATAAATAAACTGTCAAACAGTCATCAGATGATTTACTGTGGAAACAGATGCGGTTTATTTTTCCTCCTCTTCTTCTGCATTTCTCCTTTTCATTCATTCATTCATTCACTGCATCCGACTAATGCAGCAGTAAATACAAAGATCAAAAGAACAAATCTGTGTTGGCATTTCAATTCTGATGCCCGCAGAGCATCAAATGACGCTTCAGAACTGCAAACACCAACGTCACAGCCGTCCGGTTAACTGTCTGGTTACTAATCAACACCTTCCAACCAACTGACCACGATATAAAAATGTATTACTGTATTGGTCCAAATAAAACCCTGATTATAAGACAGACCCTCTTTTTCCAACACCTGTTTTTGGGAAAACACTTTCTGAAGATAGATCACAGTATAGTCACACACTCACACATACACTGTCCTGTCACGCTCATCATCTGTGACAGTAGTAACTGACAGCTTGACAGATTCAGGCCGCGGATCGTTTCTGCTGTAAAGACGTCAGAAGACGCTTCGGTCTCGTTTTCACTCGTCATGAATTTTATTACACAAATAATAAGAAACTCCTGCAGGTTAAACTGAGCTGACCAAACACTTTTACACCGTAAACACACGGGCAGAAACTAGCTAGTAGGGATGTGCAGAGAGCCCAGTATTTGTATTTGTATCTGTATTTGTTGAGGCAGCAAAATTATTTGTATTTGTATTCGAATAAAAGTGGAAAGAGGCTTAAAAATCCTGTTTTTATCACTCCAACTCCAGGACTGATGTCCAAATTAGGAAATGTGCGTCATGTAGCAGGTGGATGTGACTCCCCTCACTGAGACCTGCTGATAGACGTCACAGCGGAGCAGAGGAGAGACACTGAGATAGTGATGTAACCAACCTGCACTCTGGTATTTGACATGTTTTATTTTTCTTCCTGAAAACAAATAATTTTTGAAATATTTGTATGAAACAAATATTCGAAAAAAACCCCCCACTATTTATGCTTTGCCGAATAATGTATTTGTATTCGGGCACACCCCTACTCACTAGCCTAGCAACATTAATGCTACAAACAAACCAGAATGCAACACTCTCTGTAGAAGTTCAAAAAGAAGATCTGATGTGAACGTGTAAATGTTTCGTCCTCAAATATAAGACGACCTCCACGTTTTCAAACGGTGAAAACCAAACGCCTCACAGTCACCTACACACTCATAAACATCCAGCTCACTCCTGTAAACACTTGTTGGAGTATCACACAAACACACCGTCTGTTCCCGCTGTGCCTCCTGTGAGACCTCCGCCTCTCAGTTGCCGCCTTACTGCTCATTTTATGTAACATCTTCCTCCTCTTCCTCCTCCTCACTGTTTGCTTTTTTCCCAGGACTTTCCCCCCTTTTTTTTTCATGTCGGCCTCCATAATCCATCTTTTCCACAGCGGCACAAATCAGATATTTATTATCTGTGGACCTAAAAGGATCTGCCTACAAGCTCTGACAACACAGAGTGAGGGGGTGTGGGGGGTGGGGGGGGGCTAAATTAGATTTTGGCAGGTATTATCCGTTTCCGAGACATATGGATGTCCAAGGACATCGCCGGCAGGGTAAACAATGGCACACACGAGGCAGCTGGATAAATAAAACAAACACAACAAATAACCAGTGGAGATGATTGTGGACACAGTGAGAAATGAGCTCTGAGATGGGCGGATGGTTGGGGGGGGGGTGTAGGGTTGTTGGGTTTGTTAATGATGGAGGTGCATTAGGAGACACTGCAACGCTGTTTAATAATGGACCGGGAATCATTGTGAGGTTTAAACTGGGTTTAATTAACCTTTGAACCCTCAGGCTTGGTTTTCAATCCCTTTTATTTACAGGCTTTTAGCAGAGTCACCACATGTCATAAATACTTTTATTTGTAAAAAATAAGAAAAGCCGTCAATTTGATGTGAGTTGTTACAAACATCTCCAACTCATTTAGAGACATGGAGACATTATTCAACCGCAGCAGCAGCAGCAGCTGTTCATAAGTTCAAACTTCACCTCGTTATAATGTTAAAGTTGAGCGAGT
Source organism: Thunnus maccoyii (assembly GCF_910596095.1). NCBI lineage: Eukaryota > Metazoa > Chordata > Actinopteri > Scombriformes > Scombridae > Thunnus > Thunnus maccoyii. Next base: position 35,851,160 of record NC_056535.1, on the reverse strand, counting down.
GCAGATTTACAGAGATGAGTCGTCACTAAGACTAACTGACCCGACACTTCACATTTCACAGACAAAAAAAAATCATGTTGAATCACTAAACTTACTGACAATAACAACTGTTAGCTTAGCATAACAGGATATTTCCCTCTCACTACTAATTACTGATAACACACACATATTTCTGCAGATATCCAAATATAAATAAAACCAAATACATTCACAAAGCTACGGAAGTTTATTTTATCTTTTGGCTTCTTAAACTATTATTTTTGGAAGTTATGTTACAGCTCATGATGCTACACTTCCTGTTTACATGCTGTACATGCGGCGCTACAGATGTGTCCTAACAACCCATTTACACATGACTGAAGTGTTTACTGGTTTAGACATGTCTTAAGTTTTAATGGTGCAACCTGAGTCACTAAATCACTAGTCTGACACCAGCTAATATATGTTATTTATTAATTTATTTTCTTTTATTTGCACACACAGAAGACTGCACAAAATCCAAAAAGAGGCCAGAGGCCTCTACAGCAGACCTCCTCTCAGCTTAAAGAGAAAAGCAAACAAATGATCTACTTAAGAACTTGTTTGGAAAACTGCATGTAAAAGGCTTCCAGTATCATTATTCCTGTTTCAATCAGCAGGGCATTAACACACAGTGGTGTGTTTAGAGAAGCCAATTTACCAGTTAACAAAGCAAACTGGAATTTATTTAATAAGCATGTAAATAAATGAGTAGACGTAGCTTTGAAATGGATACGGTCATTTCACTGTTGCAACCCACTTCCAGAATTGTAGCGATTTTTCATCTACAAGTCAAAGCTCTTCTGTTAATTGTGTGTTTTTTATTAAGCCCCCCTGCCGGGCATGAAACGACGTCTATTGACCTGAACCGAGCCTCACAACAAACACAATCCATAGTTTTTGTTTTGGTTTTGTTTTCCTGTCTGAGCAAAAAAAAACAATTTCCATTTATCTTCATTTCCTGTTGAAAATAACGGTTAACAGGCTCAAAAAAGACATTAGCACATTCTTTCAACTGTTTGATATGTTGCATTTGTTTCACACAAAATATCCAAAAACAGCCTCCAGACATCAAGTCTCTGCATCAAAGAGAAGATTAAATTAGCAGAAAAAAGGCAGAAAAACTCACATTTTAGCAATTCAGCTGCTCTCTGCTCGGGTCAAATGAGCTTTAAAATAATACACATTTAATACCAATAATTACCTCCAGCAGGCGTAAACCTGGAGGGGATCATGCGTTTGGTTGAGTGTGTGTCCATGTGTGTGTGTGTGTGTGTGCGTGTGTGTGCATGCACACTACTGGACCCATCAGCTTAATATCTTTTGTGCATATTTATGACTGTATTCTCAAGGACCTCTGGTGCTTACGGTGATTCACAATATTCATAATATGTTATATTTCATAAATAAGACAATTGGCTGCTCTGTTCTGTACCAGCATGGACCGCTGACTCGTCACTCCTGTTAACCAGCCGGTAGGATCAGATGATCACTCCTCGTTGCCATGTTTGATCAATCAGCGCCAAATTTCAGTACCTTGAGAGCAAATTCTAATAAATATTGATTCCTTATGAGCCTTAAACTTTCATCAGCAGTCCTCGGCATTTTACGACACAGCAAAAGGCTACAAACAAGCCTCACCTGGTCTGTTACAGGCCACGTTTTGGCCTTTGTCGTGGCTCAAAAACTGACATCTGTAGAAAACTTTTGGTCTCATCTTGAACGGAAGCATCTGCAGATGAATTTCATACCTGATATGTTGTTGTTTTATTGTTTGATTTGAACAGATGTATTGTTGTATCAAATTGTTGCAGAAAAATGTACCAGAGCAAAAAAACTCTCCTTTGAAAATAAAAAGGGAGTCAGAGGTCCAAGCAGCAAAGTGTTCTTTAATGCCGGCAAAAAAGGGGAGCAATCAGCACTTTACAACGAACCAAATCGCTCCAAAGGTTTTTTCTTTGGGGCATTGTTTTTATGTCCTTGGGTCGGCTTAGGTCACACCTTATCATCCACCCTCCCTAATTTTTGACCAATTATTATGTTACTTTTATCTCCGTCACTCGTTGTTGGTCAAAACTCTTCAAAACAGGTTTTGAGGTGTTTGAGGATATGTACTGGCATATTCAATTCTACCTGATTATATCCAATTTTTATATAAGTATTGGGAATCATTTTACACCATTATTGCCAAGTTGTCTTCTGGCCTCTTATTTTTTTATAAGTTATTCTAGTCATTTTACACCCTTATTTCTTGATCTCCTCCAGAGAGTATTTTTTGAAAGGTGAGGACTTTAGCAGACCCAAGCAAAGTGACATGTAATACAAACACACTCAAATTTCTCCAGTGTATGATTATGATTCTTCTACCGTGCCTCTATACGTACAGTGTGATTAAATATGGTTCATGAGATTATAACTACACCAATACAAATTGTATCACACTAGCCCTTATTGCTTATAAACTTATAAAATCAATCTGCATAGCTTAATATTGTCTTTAAGCACACCAATGACTTTTAATGAAAATACACCACAGTATCCAGAACTGCCTGGAAAGCAGTGATGATGCTGAGTGGATACAGCTGAAAGTTGATTTGACTTAATTGACTTAACTTTGACCATTTATGTTTCTCATAAAGACTAATCTGGTGGCTGATTTATAAATTGTTCTTTTATTCCTGCAGTGTATTTTTGTCTGAAAAGTGATTTTAGTTTACAAATACAAAAAATGACAGAATAATGGCTCACTCAAGTCTGTGATTGACAAAATAATACTCTTCAGATATAGATTTTGATGAGGATGAATGAGTTTGCAAAATATATATATATATATATATATATATATATATTTGTAGCAGGTAAACAGTGATCACCAAATATTTATTCTGTTTGTATGAAGATAAATTAGCCATTTATATAAAGAATTTCAGAACCAGGCTGTTGGAAGATGGAAAGAGGGGAAAGAAAAGAAGCAGAGAAACGTGTGAATGAGACCGAAACAAAGACAGAGACAAATGAGAGAGCTGAATACGTTTGAGCGAAGCAGACTGCTGATGAGACAGAAACATTGACAGAGTTGGACAGAAACCACAGAACAAATGTGATGCGTGAAAGAGAACGACAGCAGAAAGCTGGAAGAAAGTGAATAACATTCAGAGAGAGAGAGAGAGAGAGAGAGAGAGAGAGAGAGAGAGAGAGAGAGAGAGACCTGCAGGAAGCCAGCTGGCCTTCCTCCTGCAGACGTGACTGTGGTGTGAATGATCTGCACCAAACCAAACCTGCTTCTCTCGTCGTCTGGTGGTGGAGAGCTTTCCTGTCCGTCAGTAAACACAGTGGACTGTCAGTGACGCTCTACCTGTCTCTGTCGTCTCCGAGGGACACATACTGAACCCTCACATTCACTTTCACCACATGTCAGCTCTCCTCAGCTTCAAATTCTGGCATCTCGGCCGGCAAACTTTTGTTTCCGCAGTTTTTAAAATTTAGCATGATATATATGAAGACGACATCTATATTAAGCAGCTGAATTCTAAAATGCAGTTTAGTTTTCAAGCAAGAACTAACTGTTCACATTAAAACACCAAAACAGGTAATTATTTGTATTTGTATTCAAATAAAAGTGGAAAGAGGTTTAAAAATCCTGTTTTTGTTTTTATTACGCTTTTAATTTGAGAAAATTAAAGTGTTACAATAAGTGTTCATGAAGTGTGTGTCAGTAACTAACTCTGGGAGTGATGTGCAAATTAGGGAATGTGCGTCATGTAGCAGGTGGATGTGACTCCCCTCACTGAGACCTGCTGATAGACGTCACAGCGGAGCAGAGGAGAGACACTGAGATAGTGATGTAACCGACCTGCACGCTGGTATTTAATGTGGTTTATTTTTCTTCCTGAAAACAAATAATTTTTGAAATATTTGTATGAAACAAATATTCATAAAAAAAAAAACCCCACTATTTGTGCTTTGCCGAATAATGTATTTGTATTCGGGCACACCCCTACTGGGCATGTGCAGTCAGCAACAGAAAACCAGCGAAGAAGAAACGGTATACTGCAGCGGCTTCCTGACATTTAGTTTATTGTAGAAGATTTCAACAGTTTGAGCAGAGAGAGGTGGTAGATAGATATGTTTAGCTCTAAACAAGCTGTCAGAGTAGACAATAAAGAGAACAACACTTGCACGAAGCCGTCGGCCATTGTTGTTATTGTTGTTCTTCCAATGAAACGCTGCGCTGCCGCCACCATCTGTTCTGTCAGCGACATGACAGCGTTTCTACAAAGCGCTGTTTTCTCCGAACACACAACGCCGAGCCGGTGTTTTCATAAACAAAACGAACAAAACAGAGAGAAGAAGAAGCGTTTATGAATTTAGCCGACTTGAAGTGCAGCTACATAAAATCTGATGTCGGGTTGTTTTAATGTGCATGTCTGGAAAGAAATGAAGTGATAATTAAAGTATTTACTGTTTCAGTTAAAAACTCCTTGACATACACAAACAATATGACATCAACACAAAGTGTTCACAGCAGGATGAAGCCCTGACTTTTGACTTGCAGGCAGCATTTTTACACAGATTCACCTTGAGTTTTGTTTAACATCAGAACAGTGTAAAAATAACAGAAAATTACAAAAATCATGTTATGTCACCTTTTAGAGACTAAGAACACAAATGTCAGAGTTCAGTAATAACAACTAATATGTTGAACTGTTGTTTTTATACATTTTATATTTTCATATTATTATTCCAGTTCCAGTATAGCTGGTGTTGATGTGCAGCACAGAGACTGAGAACGCTTTAATATATATCTGTATTAGTCTTGATTTGGATGCTTTTTTGATTAAAACGTCATCACAGACATGATGTGAGGAAAACGATGTGTGTCATGACTCCTCAACACTGACTTCTCCCATTTTCAGGACTTTTACACAAACACAGTAACTGCTAATGTGAGTGTAGACACAGATCAGCACAGACAGCCACACACACACACACACACTTTACATCCACACTGAGGCTGAAGCACTATAAACGCTTTCACAGTCCGTGGACTCTGGTCTTCAAGTGCGGCAGGATCGAGTGTGTGGCTTTCAGACGCCGCTGGCGGTGGCGGTGGCGGTGGGGGGGGGGGCGGCCTCAGGGAGGGAGCGGGAGGAGTTGAGCTGCAAGAAGAAAAGTGGAGGAAAATAAAGCAAAATGGAGGAATTCCTGCGGGCCAAGTCACACATCGCAGGGCCTGGCTGAGACGGAACTTAGAAATTCCACTTCACTAAGACATCTACTTTCATTTGGATCCCATCAATGTCTTTTTCAATACCCATTACCATCATTGACACGAGGGAGAAGAGCGGAGAACCGAGAGATCAATGGTCTGATTAGAGAGAAGGAAAGAGTCTTTAAAATGTGTCCTGGAGTGCTGAAGCCTTTGAATTCTTATAAGTCCCAGAAGAAGCAGACAGTAAATATACTAAATAATAATAGAGTCAGCAGGCTGTTTACAAGAGAGTTATGATGATTTAGTCAACTGAATTCTTTTACTTTTGTGTTTCTGAACATAAGAGGCAAGTGTTTGTGGTCCTTTTTAGTCTCTAAATAGTCAAATTGTGTTATTTGCTAAGGGACCACATAGAGGTTTGTGCAAGTAAAATGGAAAAAAATAGCATGTTTGGCCTTGTGTAATACAGTGTGTAAGGTTTTCCTGTGCAGACGCACAAAAATATGGAATGTAGAATGGAAATAACTACAAATTTCCCAATATTTAGTATTTAAAAGCTGCATATAAACATTTAATTCAACGGAAGAAATGGTTGTAAGCTGATATATGTGTAACTATAACTCCTCCCTGTCAGTGTTTGCTGCTGTATAAAACGATATAAATCACAATACAGTAAAACACAGTTGTAATAATATAAAATATGTCTTCATAGGAGAAGGTAGAATAACTACTGAACATTAATGAAGACTTAAATTGTCCTTATACCTGCTTATAACTACATGATTGTGTGTTTTAAACCATTTTTTTTACATGTTTGTATTCAGATTAAAAATGATAAAAGTTTGACTTATAGAAAAGTGTCACCAAAATATCTGCTGAAGCTGATTTATCACCTGAGACGTCTGAGAAAAGCAGGTGAACATCTGTTTTTATCACCGAGAGAAACACAACTTAAAAAATGCATCATAAAGTTTATTAATATTAATATTATTATTTTGTTGAGCTGACAACCTCAGAATATAGACAGTCTGATCTATTCAGTGTGTAATGTGTTGGTTGTGGCTCGTAGTGATGAACCTACAGAGAATTATCAGAGACTCTGCAGCTCCTCTCGGCTTTACGGAGCTTTATAGTGAGTTTCAGCTCATTGTTTATCTGTCTGGCTGCAACTTTACTGTTCTGGTTCACTCTCAGCGCTCTCATAGCGTCGTTTACTGCAGATTTTCTTGCGGTATGGACATTTTGGTAACACTTCATTTTACTGGTCCGCAAATTTCATGGTAATTAGGTGGTAATTAGCTAGTAACTTCTTTGAAATTTCCCCCAAATTTACCTCAAATTTCATGGTAATTAGGTGGTAATTAGCAAGTAACTTCTTTGAAATTACTCCGAAATTTACCTCAAATTTCATGGTAATTAGGTGGTAATTAGCAAGTAACTTCTTTGAAATTACTCCGAAATTTACCTCAAATTTCATGGTAATTAGGTGGTAATTAGCTAGTAACTTCTTTGAAATTTCCCCCAAATTTACCTCAAATTTCATGGTAATTAGGTGGTAATTAGCAAGTAACTTCTTTGAAATTACTCCGAAATTTACCTCAAATTTCATGGTAATTAGGTGGTAATTAGCAAGTAACTTCTTTGAAATTACTCCGAAATTACCTCAAAATTTGTCTCAACTTTCATGGTAAGTAGATATAATAAGCAAGTAAGTTATTTGAAATTTTGTTGAAATTACCCCAAAATTACCCCAGAATTTACCTCAAATTTCATGGTAAATAAGTGAGTTGTTGCAGCTTAATTTCCAAGTAGTTTCTGTCTAATTTCTATTGAGTGGACCCCTAAATTGAAGTGAGTTGTTGCAGCCTAATTTCCAAGTAATTTCTGCCTAACTTCTGTGGATCATACCAGCTTAACTTCCAACCAGTACGTTTAATTTAACCAGATAAGTCCCCTTTTTTGCAAGGGAGAAGAAAGTGTCTTCTCTTCAATGAATATTTCTAGTTCAGCAGCAGAAAAAACATTTTATTTGTACTCCCTTTCTTTCCAGACATTCAACATGCATCAAAACAGCCTGACATCAGATTTTATTTAGTAGCGTTTTATGCAAATTGGATGAATTGTGACTCATTTACATCTGTAGTCTTCGTAAACACTGAACCAAAAATGAAAAATTGCAGTGACACAAAATTTCGGTGTCTCTGACTGTAATTTGCGACATGCTCAGTAAATCGAGAAATGATGCATTTAACTTTCCCACTTCATGATGTACAGAGACTGTGCGCCACACATAAATTATGTCTTTTGTAAAGCTTAAACATTATTTCTCTGAATAGGAAAAGACAGGAGTATTATGATGTTTGAAAAGGTGGAGCTCAATGCTGCAATTTAAATCTCTCCGCCATCAGAAACCCGTTCAGGCTCTGGAGATATGTTTATGCAAGCTCTGAAAACCAGCAAGAAGAATAGTGTTCCACCTACCAGCTTTCAGCGTGATGACACACTCGCTCTGTGGAGCGCCATCGATTGTCTCGCTATATATTTAAGCCCTGTCAGATCAATAAGGGAGACTTAGAGAGGCTGGCTTTTTATGGTGCAGACATGTGGTTGGTGTGTATTGAAGCATGTCACATGAACACACACACACACATGCTTATACATACAAAGCAGTCAGGTTTGTATTCATACAGTAATGTGTGTAAATTACATGTTACACGCACACATATGTGATACAGCAGATGGTGTTTTGTTCATGCTGCAGTAAAGTGGGCTGATGTGAAATTTTACACACAGACGCAGATTATACATTTACTAAACCTTAATGTATCTTCTTTTTATTTAGAGGAGCTTCCAGTGGTGGTAAGTAACTAAATACATTTACTCAAATACTGTACTTTTGAGGTACTTGTACTTTACTTGAGTATTTCCATGTGATGCTACTTTCTACATTTCAGAGGGAAATATTGTACTTTCTACTCCACTACATTTATTTGACAGCTTTAGTTACTTTTCAGATGAAGATTTGACACAATGGATAATATAACAAGCTTTTAAAATACAACACATTGTTAAAGATGAAACCAGTGGTTTCCAACCTTTTTGTCTTTTGACGTCTTACAAAAAGCAGTGTGTAGTCGGGGTCACATTTCACATGTCTATGAGTTGTTAACAGCTCCACCAAATAGTGATTTTTCCCTCTAAACTTCTCACATGCTTTCATTTCAATAAATGTTCAAATGATCCAATATTTCAGCAAAAATCAAAGATTAGAGAAAAAGTCCAAAAACTGAAAACAGATTTGTGTATCAGAACTTTGTTTTTTCTTCTTTCCTCTCCCATTAATCATCTCACCACCCCTCAGATTTATCTGCTGACCCTTTGGAGGGGCCCGACCCCTAGGTTGGGAACCACTGGACTAAACTAGCTAACTGTATATAAAGTAGTGTAAACTAGCTCCACCTCCAGCAGCTACAACAGTAACATGCTGCTCTAACACTGATGCTTCACTATTAATAATCTAATGATGTCATATATAATAATATATCAGTCAGAGGGACCAAACCACTACTTTTACTGCAATACTTTAACTACATCAAGCTCATAATACTTATGTACTTTTACTGTAGTAGGATTTTCCATGCATGACTTTTACTTGTAGTAGAGTATTTTTACATTGCTGTATTGGTACTTTTACTGCACTAATGGATCTGAGTAGTTCTTCCACCACTGGGAGCTTCTCCATGTAGCCTTTTTTCCTCATTATTTTTGCTTTATCTTTCTTAATCTCACGCTGAAGTACACACTTACACACATGAACATACATGCACAAGACAAACCTTAATCGTTTTCTTGTGACCTGAGCAGATTCAGGCGTGCTGCATGTTGATTTGCCCCCCTGGGACATTATCAGTGATGGTGATGGGGATGGAGGAGCGCAACGCAATCAAAGAGGCAATATAAAAGCCCCAACACACCGAGAATCCAATTCTTATTCTAATGTTGTAATAACATGAGATGAGAGGACGCTCATCAGCCGATCATTTTGTCAGCACCGTCTCCAGAGACACACACACACACACACACACACACATGGATCCTCACACCACTGCATAACTACACAGATACACAATGTTTGACACATCTCATTGGCAGCTTATTTATTTATAGATTCTAATTGAATGAAACTAAATGATGATTCACGATGAAGTGTAGGTTTGTTCATATCTTTTCCCTGGAGTCTGTTTTCTGTATAGCTGTTATTATTATTACAGGGGACATATTCTGCACATTTCCAGCCCTATATTTATATTCTGGGGCTCTACTGGAATATCTTTGCATGATTTCCAGTTAAAAACTCCTTATTTATCTTCTACTGGTCCTTTATGCAGCCCCTCAGTTCAGCCTCTGTCTGAAACAGGCCGTTTTAGCTTCCTGTCTCTTTAAGGCCCCGCCTCCTGATGAGCCCACTCTGTTCTGATTGGTCAGCTTCAGGAAGCTTCCTCTGGCTCCAGAGGCTACATAAACAAACTATAGTAGCAGGATTTCACTTCTTTTTCTCCTTCTTTACTCCAAATGTCAACTTACAAATATGAGAGTGGACAACACATGGAAACACCTTAGCAACCACCTTAGCAACCACCTTAGCAACCAGGGCCACAGAACCGACAGCCATTCATGGGCATGCGTCAGCTCGTCGGCAAGACAGAAAAAACTGTCACAAAGTGTTTTGAGCAGGTTGAAGCCCTGACTTTTGACTTGCAGGCAGCATTTCTACATATGTTAACCTGAAGTTTTGGAACTTTGACCACGTTTAACATCCGACATCAGAGCAGAATATAAATAACAGAAAACCACAAAAAGCAGAATATATCTCCTTTAATCTGAGAAAGTAACTAGTAGCTACAGATGTAAGATAATTATAGTGCAGTAAAAAGTACAAAGATAACATTTAAGTCAATCAGAGACAGTTCCCAGGGACGTTAAAAGAAGGCTAATCAGTAATGTGACATTTTGGTTTTCTATGTAAGGTGATTAAAGGTCCGTTTTTATTTTGAAAAAAGTGGAAGATGCTGAGTCAGTATTATTTCTAAGCAAGGTGCAACTTTGAGACACCATTGTTTGGAAGATGAGTCATACTTGGATTATCACCAAAGCCTCAAGGTCACTAATGAACTCAGCAAAAATGAAAGAATAGTTTTGAATATGGTTAAAAACGAGGTAGAGGAGAGTTTACAAGAGAGGAGAGTCTAGAAAATAAGCTCCACATTAGGTGGAGTTATGGCAAAGTATATAAAATGGTGTTTTATGATTTTGCAGCGGGTTCTTTGTGCCGGGATCAAGGCCTCAGTTTGTGTTGTATTGCTTTTTATGCAGAGTAAACCTATTCACATTGAATTCTACCAGCTTCAAGTGGATTCTTTGAGTCTTTCTCTTATAAGTTTTGAGTTTAATGCTAAGTTCTGGGTAACCTGAAGATTTATTGGTCCATCTGAAGATTTCTCGCAACAATTTCTCTTAGATGTTGAAGTTGTGGAATAGAAGTATACAAAGCTCAAAAACATAAGTACGGTACTCAGGTAAACTTACTTATTTTCCACTGTGAAGGAATTTGCATATATGTTCCATGTATGAAATGCTCCTTAAACAAGCAGACAGTGAGGGACAGACAGCTGTCTTCTTCCCACCTGGCTTTATGATTGTTGCCATAGAGACAGCGCTAAAGTAAACAATCTCGTAGCGATGTTGTGACAAGGGATAAGGTAGCCGGGGCGCTGCCTGAATAACAGAGCGGTTCAACTCTTTTCCTTCAGACTTGCTGTGGCGTTTTACTGCGTCTACACCGGCACCGGCTCATTGGTCGATCAGGTTTGTATTTGTCAATAAATCTTTTTTCATAAGACGTCCATATCTCCTGGAGTTTCTGAAATGACGAGCTCAAAATTACTATAATATTCACCACTGTAATTCTCGCCAGTGGACAGTAGGGGTGTGCCCAAATACAAATACGTTATTCAGCAAAGCACAAATAGTGGGTTTTTAACAAATATTTGTTTCATACAAATATTTTAAAAATTATTTGTTTTCAGGAAGAAAAAAAACATGTTAAATATCAGTGTACAGGTCGGTTACATCACAATCTCAGTGTCTCTCCTCTGCTCCGCTGTGACGTCTATCAGCAGGTCTCAGTGAGGGGAGTCACATCCACCTGCTACATGACGCATATTTCCTAATTTGGACATCACTCCCGGAGTTGGGAGTGTTCCCCAGAGATAAAGCTGAACTACTGACACAAGCAAAGTGCTCCTAAGGGACTCTCTATAACCTGTTGTTCCTCTTCTCCTTTCCACAAAGTTAGGTTGTAAAAAATAGGCAATAAATGAAAAGTGTAAAGCAATAATCAACTTTGAAGTTCCTCCCTACACGTTACACGCTGTGCTGTCTCTGTGTTATGGGTGTATAAATAGGTAGAGGTCTGTCTGCAATGAGGCGATGAGTAAAGTTTTAGTTCAGTAGTCAACGCAGTCGTCTATGATCTGGGAGACTCAGTTCGAGACCCGGTGTGGGGACCTCCTGCATAAGGTAGTTTATTCATGAACACTTATTGTACCACTTTAATTTATCTAAATTAAAATTAAAAAATCTAAAATTAAAAGTGTAATAAAAATAAACAAACTAAAAACTTTCCACTTTTATTCAAATACAAATACAAATAATTTTGCTGCCTCAACAAATACAGATACAAATACAAATACTGGGCTCTCTGCACATCCCTAGTGGAGAGTTAAATATATCATGATCAGCATTGAAATATTTTCTCAGATTTTGTTTCTACAAGAATAAAGCAGTGTGTGTGATATTTTCTCTTATTGATTTCTTTTTTCTGTAAAAAAAATAATTCTAACAACTATAAAAAAAAACCTCTCTAATACTAAAATCTTCATTCAGAAGGCCTCCTTTCATTTCCTGAGAAAGTTCATGTCACCTGCCTCCATGTTTAACATCTGACATTAACAGTATAAAAATAACAGAAAATCACAATAAGCACGATATGTCCTCTTAGAACTGTAGATCTGCTACAGATCTGTGTGTGACTTGTTTGCTGTTCTGCACCAGTAGAAACTGTTCAGAACATCCTGCAGCTACAGATACTTGATGTTGAGTCACCAGTCGAACAGCGTTGTGAATTAGCAGACAGAGAAATGAAATGGCAGGTTGAGGAGGCGAGAGAGAGAGGCAGACGGAGAGAGATGAGCTGTGACCTACTAACATCACAAAAACAACCTCGGACAGGAGTGCTGACTAGTTTAAATAATGATGTAAGTGTGGACATTTTTAAACAGCAGAGTTTTGTAAAAATGACTTTAGATGAAAGCGTTTCATGGATACGGATGAAACTGAGATATGATGATGTAGGTACTGGTGCTGCTGTGCTGGTACATCTTCATGAGTGCTGTTTTGTTTTATATGCTAAAAAATAAAATGTTTAACTTAAAAAACAAAAAATGGCAAAAGAGTCCTGTAGTGGAGCCCAGATGTCTGAGAATATGGAAAGTAAACTTAAGGAACACACATCATTTTTTCAGAAACACTGAATGACAGATTGTACTGAGTTAGAGAAGCTAGTGGAACAGAGGCTAGACAGGAAGTAATGTCACGACTTTGGGTCTCTACTTCATGACACGGTCCTTTCAGGCGATCTTCAGATCTCTGGAGCATCTTTACCAAGCGATAACCCCCGGGGCTGTAAAATGAATCCAAAACCTGCAGTTCCTTGAACGACCACTTGAGGCTCCAAAAGTGAGTCAATCCCCATAGACCCCCATGTTAAAATGTCCAACTTTACAGCAGAAATAAACATGTTTACAGCCTGGTACAAAAAACAGTTTTGGTCTCTGTAGCTAATTTCCTCTTTCATGACAACTGAACAGGAGGTGAATCTTTTTATAACTCAACCGTTTAAATTTTATTAAGCTGTAAAGTTCTGCATAATGAAGGACATGGCTGCTTTGAGTGACAGGTCCGCCAGCCGCTAGGTGGCTTGTTTCAGCCATTCGGCCCGCCTCTTTGCCTTTGAGCTTCAAAACCGCTCTTCAGAAACCAACGAGTGACGTCACGATAACTACGACCATATTTTTGTACAGTCTATGATCTTCACCCACACCTCGCAGGTCCTCTCTTCTTCCTCACTTGTGTGTCTTCCTGTAGAAGAACACAGTGGAGACGCGTCGATGAGCGCCGCGAATGAACACGCAGACAAATGGTGAGCGACGGCGAATGTAGTGGCAAAATCTGCAGAGAGGTGCTGCAGGTCTTCAGATGGACGTGAATGTTCTAACTTGATACCAGACAGGCGGCGTTGGGTATGTTTGGACATATTTACTGGTATCTTATCAACAATGTGGTATTAATGTTTTACAATTGTGTCATGTGAGCTTTTGCTGCATGAGTTATGTGTTTAGTTTAGATTTTACCATTTTGCCAACTTTTACGCTTTTTCTACTTATATTTTATGAAAATGAGTACTTTTGGTCAAGATTTTTCTTTATATATCAGTGTGTTTACATGCATTTAAGTAGCCAGGTTACAGTCGACGTTCTCCAGGATTTCTCTAAATGTCATTTAAGCAAGAAACCTGGCATCAGTAATGTATGTAGGGGATTAGAGACAGATGTTTTCCTTGCCATGTAAACAAGTAACCGTGTTTCTAATCAGCTACGTATGTACATGACGAAAGACTAAACACAGGGAAAGTAACCTCGGAGTGGCTGCATGAAAGAAAATTTTAAAATAATTCTGTTCCAAGTCTGACTGAAACTCACCTCTAGAAGTCTAAATAAGATAAGTACATATGTATAACACATTTATACACAGAGACTTTTCAGTGTGTTTCACATAATGCATTAAAAAAAGGAGAAAAAAAACAGCATAAAAACAATAAAATGCAAACTAAAAGAATCGAAACCATTTAAAGGGAATTAAAAAGTTAAGATTTAAAGAGGAAATATTTTGCACATTCCCATATTTTTATTCTGAGGTTTTACTGGAATATCTTTGCATGATTTACATTTCCCACTGGTCTTTAGTCGGCGGCGCCACCTTCTCCCAATTTCTTTTTTACCTGCTATTAATAGTATTTTAACCAAGTATCTGTTGCTTCCTTATATCCAGGTAACTGGTGCAACAACACAATGACACCAACTAAGAGTTTACTACAAACCACAACGTTTTACTGCTTCATCGTGTTGTCTTATGTTTGCTTATTGCTAATATGTGTTGTTCCTCTAAATAAATGAATGAAATATTTCTCTTTTCCAGTTTATTCTACATAGATAACGATTAACAGAGATTTAAAGGTTAATTAAACACTGAGTTTACTCTCCAGAGTCGGTAGGTGATGTCCCTCAATACTTTGTGTTTGCAGCGTCACAGTTTGTGTGCAACTCAGAAATTATTCAGCAAATGTGGACGTCTTCGATTTACAGAACGAACACACACACACACACACACACACACACACACACACACACATCCAAACGCCGCCTCAAGGCAGAAAATTCACAGACTCTGCATTGATTATCATTTAATTAAACACGCGTTATCTTGCACAGTATTTACATAGAAACACACACACACATACACACACACACACACACAGAAGGGTTAAACAGCTTTGGGGAAAGGTCAGATTTAATTACATCCAATACTTATCCCTCTCTGAGCCCTGAAACAATTACAAGTTAATGGAGGAAGTCACAGAGAGCAGCTTTCTGAACATCTGCTGAATAATAACGTGTCCGGTGTATACAGATTATATACACATTTTGTGTGTGTGTGTGTGTGTGTGTGTGTGTTACGTACATATGCCCTCCTTTTATGGCTTGTCGCTAATAGCCAAGTCATTTCACCAGAGCCAAGCCTCCCTTTATTCTTTCCTACTAATCACTCGCAATTGCTCAATTAAGCCCAATCACTTTCACAGACCAACACCCTCGGCGTAATGAGCCCGTCATAAGAATCCACTCACTCTCAATCAGAACCTCGTGCTGGGATATTTCTATGTGTGTAATTACATCGACGTACCGAGCATGACAACTCGGTGCTTCTTCTCTCTGAATGTGGGAAAGAAAAAAAAAGTTTTTATTTTTTATTTTTTTTGGAATTCAAGTAAAGCGCCCGAACGAAGCGCCCGAGGCAAGGTCAGACTGAATATGAAGCTTTTTTTTTAAAGTTTCCAGGTTTTTATCTCTGAACTCTGAAGAGAATCTGATTAATTGTGATTCAGACCGTGAACGCAACTACAGTATTTTTTGTTGTGTAACTCCTCAGAGCTTTTCTCACAGCGTATTTCATTTTCTCTTTGTTGTTTCTTCTTCTTCTGTATTATCATCTTTCATAAATGCCCTTAATTCTTAACCCTGAAGTATGGAGGCGTCTGTGAACAGAATACATACAAAAAAAAAGCAAAAGTAAAAACATTAAAGGGTAACTTGACACTAAATCCACTTTTTTGAGTTAGTAAATTTCATGTATTACACCATCAAGTGATCATTGTCCCTTTTTACAGTGTTCATTATGACAGAAGAAGAAGAAAATCCAGTAATTTGTCCACTTGACCCCCCAAAAAATCTACGATGTTCTCTTAAACCCACGAGGTGAAATTCTGCCTCAATGCTTTTAATTTGTAGGGGAAGCGAGTTCCAAGTTAAAACGAGATGTCAAGTTGTTCTTTTTAAGGAAATACACTCAAAATTATAAATCACATAGAAAAGTTGAAACACAAACATGAATTAAAATGCAACAAATGTTAAAACACGTACAAAATCCTAACTATGTTGAACTCTTCATATTCAGAGAGAGATTTTAATTGTATTAGTTGGATTTAACAGAACATTTACAGAACTATCTGTAATTTAAAGTCTCTGACTGATAAAAGTTGCCATCAACCACCTAATGTTTATTCTGTAAACAGGTTAAATGGTGCAAAATTGCAATAAATTGTGCAAAAATCCAATTAATAAAATAAAAAAGCTCTTCTTTAAAACATTACTGGGAGCATTTCCTGTCTTTTTGTAGTATTTCTCCCTTTTTTGTATGTTTTTTCTGTTTTTTACATGTAAAAACTAAAATAAAACACAAGACATCAAAAATGTTTAGCGCATAAATACACAGGTGCGGTAAGAGACCTGAGTTAATTAAAATAAGGTGCAATATAACTGTTTTTTTCAGTGAACTTGCTGCTCCTGTAATTTAAATCCCATCTGCAGATGTATTTTAAAGTGAATCTCTGAGGGTTTATTTTCACCTGAAGAGCGACTTGTTTTTTAATTAGCTCAGCGTGAAATTTGACTTCTGTGTGAAAATGGAGGAAGTCAAAAATGTTTTTTGCTAATCTGACAGACTGACAGCAACATATCGGCCTGTTTGAACCAGTAAAACCATCCGGAGAGCGAGACGCCATGAAAGCAGCTTCTTTTTTCTCTGGTGTCTAAGTGGATTAATGGAGGTTTATTGTTGATGGACGTCAGAGATGATGGTACCATTTATTTTAAAGGTCCTTTAATTTTACACATATTTCTGAGTAATTTGCAGGTATTTAACAGTTAATTTTTTAGGACATTTTACAGAGAAGGTGGTGCAATTCGGTACAAATTATTAGTAAAAACTTTAAAAAGTGTTAAGTTGGTTTAGTTGTTTTTTCTTTAACTGACATAAAAATAATTTTCAGTGTAGTTTTGTGTATCAAAATAGCACATGAGGTTATTTCTTAAAAACTATATAACAAACATATTACATATACGACCTTCCATAGAAATGTCCTCAGAATGAACAGTTATAGATCATTTTAAATGATTATTGAAAAAACCTTATATGCAAATATTATGTTTAGCAGGCAAAACTACACACTGAAATCTAAGTATCTTCTGTCGGTTGAAGAATTGTCAAAAGTCTAATTTATTTAGAAATTTTTGAAAAAGAACATTAAGATTGAATCCAAACAGCCAATCATGAGTTTAGTTGTCACCAACTAAACCAACGTAACACAACATTTCTTATAATTTGTATCAAATATCCTAAAAATGAGTCGTTAAATACCTGAAAATTACTCAAAAACATTGGAATGAAATTATAGGGTCTTTAAAATTAAGCGTTACCAGGATAATGATATCAACAGGAAGTATAAACACTGAATGATATAAATATATGTTTCATGTCTGTGTGTGTATATATCTATATATATAATAAAGCATCTCGGATGGTGATGAGACGTGTTCGGGGAAGGATGTAACTGCAACCTTTACCTCAAACTTCAGGTTCTCTGCATCAATATCTTCATTCTCTGCTCTCATCTGTGGCAGCTTTCATTCAGCTTCCCTCCCGTCGTAGAAAAATCCATACGGTTCGTTGAAGGTTTCCATGCGTGAAAGTCTCTCCTCTACTGTGACAAAAGCTGCATCTATAAGAGGCGGGAAAAAAAAAAACTCTCTTTCTGAAGAGCTCTTCTACAGTTTAAACTGTCTAGTTATTCTTCTCTGATGCACCTCGAGCCTCTCTGCTGTCTCCCAGACATCTTCACTGATTTCTTTCCTCAATGTCCCGACTCAAACTCTGGGTCTCTGCAGGATTTTGCTCACTTTATTTATCTGGAACAACACAGTAGTATTTACCACTTACCACAAAGGGCTTTCTGTGCATCTCCTGGCAGATGCTTCCAGCTGTTGAGACATCCTGTTTCTCTCCTTTAGAGCAGTCAATGCCTTCACGCTTTTCAGGCAGCTTTAACAGCTTCAACCTTACACCCCTACCCTGATTGTTGATAACGCCTTCAGCGTAAAGTTCATGTTCTGTGATAATAGTCCAGCGTTGAACTGAGGAGCTGAACAACAAAGAAGCTGATAGAGGTTACAGATGACTCGGCTGCATCACCAACAACAAGGTTCAGCGTGTGATTTGAACAAGGAACACAGATAACGACTTTACTGTTTAGTTCCAGCGATCTGCTTTTTACCCTGCATGTTACTCCCGTTAGCTTAAACGCACATTATGTAATTTCAGCCGCTAGGGGTCTCAATCAAAACAATAACAAAAGACGGAGTGTGATGACGGTGTGAAGTAGCAAGGGATCATGGGAGTTGTTGTCTTCATTGTTAAATAACCAGCTTCACTGGGATAGGATTACTCCAGTGTTCATCGTTCAGGATGTTTTTACCCGCAGAGGTCTCCTCCTCTCCAGAAACAAACGTACACGCTGATTAAAATCGTTAAAATACTAATTAAAGCTGTTTCACCTAAAAAAAAATCAATATTTCTCTGACGATGTTTGGTGACCACCGGACTTCCTGGAGGGGCTGTTAGCTGAGCTGCTGCTAACGTTTGTCCAGTTTATTTCTCTGATAACTTAAGATCCAGACGTCCAATGACTAAAATCCTTCTTCTGGCTAAAAGATATAGTTAAAAACCACCTAAATTTATCATGAAAATGTGGCTTAAAAAAGTCCATTTATAACAGTTTGTGTGGAACAACCACAACGCCGATGTATTATCTTGTATGTGTGTAAGTTACTCTTTGGTAGACGCCATTGTAGCGGACAAACACAGCGCCGCCGTATGCATCTGGTGCGTGTTTACTCTTTGGTAGAGGAGGTATGACGCCATCGACAGGCGACCAAATGAAACGGTCCGTTACTTTGATTAAATTACAGATTTCTCTGGGTTTGAACATTGTTGGAAACATTTGGGATAATGTAAGTACACAACTCAACAACATATATAACATAGGTCTAGTTGTTTTTAGACATTTTAAAGTGGAATAATTACATATTATAGCTTTAAAACTGGTCCTCCACAGTTGGAAACTGTGTGTTTCTAGGAGCCCTAAGAATGACTCATATGAGACTTTTCCTGTTGTGTCAAGTGCATAAAAAAAACAACAAAGTTCTCATGAACGGAGCTTTTGAGGTCTCATAACTTACAGTTGGTATCACCGCTGATAGCTGCTCGTTGTGACTGAGTTCTGGGGTGCAGTCCATGATTACTGCATAATATTTAGCTTTCTTTACTCTCTGCAATTGCATCAGTTGTACACTTTGCCACGAGGGAAATTAGTTCATTTTGAATATGCTTGCTTAAATAAGTGTCACTTAGTTCTTTTGCCTGAATTCTTCTTAAATGTTCTCGCATGACTGAGTCAAACTGAGTCACCAGTTCTACTCGCCCAAAGACATCATCATCACCAGACTCAGACGACCTGTCTGAGCCGCAACGAAATGCAAGATGACGCTCTGCTACATGGTTCAAAAATTGTAATTAATCTTATTAAAATCTGATGTCATTTCAGCGTATTTGGGGTTTTTTTTTTTTTTGAAAGACTTCATTAATTAGAGAAAAGTAAAAAAAGAAAAAAAAAAGTTAAAAACTTGTTAACTTCGGTTTAGGAGCAGAACTACGCCTCTAATCATCTGCCAAGCCGACTAATACCGGGTCAACCCATCCTACCCTCATCCCCTCATCCCTTCATCCTCCTACCCTCATCCCCTCATCCCTTCATCCTCCTACCTCATCCCCTCATCCTCCTACCTCATCCCTTCATCCTCCTACCCTCATCCCCTCATCCCTTCATCTACTCATCCCTCCCCTCATCCCTTCATCCCTTCCTATCCAATCCGGTGCGTACCTCTCACACGTCTCTCTAGTTGCTGTCTGGGGGGTCATTGATCAGCTTGGGTGGAAACATGCCTGAGATGGAAACCAGTACATCCTCCCAGTCTGGCCTGACAGACGACATCTTCCTTCTACCTTCAGCCACACTCACGCATCCATCCTCAACATTCACTACCTGCTGAACTCCATTAAATCTTTAAACTGCATATTGTTGTGTTGTGGTTCATGCTAGTGACGAGCTGTTCTAAGGAGCCCTTTCTAGCTTTTAACTTTTACAGTGATAATGTCTTGCTATGAAAAAAATACAGTTTTTCAATTATTTTGCCACAAAATGACATTGACAGCCTCATTTTTCAGATTACAAACTATTCAGTATTAACCTTCACATACACACAGAGAGCTGTTGAAGACACGCTGAACAGTTCACCTGTGAGCCGACAACGCAAGGAGGCAGATCTCCAGGTGCTGAGCTCACCTACGGTGACCTCGGCTTGTTCCTCTGCTGGAGGAAGATTTCCCTGAGAGTAGGCAGAGGGGAAGGAAGCGAGACGGAGAGAGAACAGGATTACCTTTTCCTCTCGCTGTCACGCTGTGGAGCTGAAGCTGTAAAGCTTTGGCCGTGTTTGTGCCCGGGGCCGCCGCTCTCACCGTCCTCAGAGCGCCTCGTCGTCCCCGCCTCGGTCACCTGAACGAATCAGAGTGGAGCTGCAACACATGACAGTAATCATCACCGTGACCTCCCCCTCCGTCCTCAGGAAGCAGTGTGGATACACGTCTTCTGGTTTGATCCTCTGAACGGACACAATTCACATACAAACCAGAACCTTAAAAGGAGAAATCTGACAGTTTTCTGCATCTCATCTGCACATGTTGTTATTATTTTTCTTGTATATACTTGTTTCTGTCGTTACTTCCTGTCAGCTGCAGGTCCTGCTGAGTAGAGATGAGACTATACGAGCATGTCAAGCGTGTTAAAATGTGATAAAAACACAAAACATTGGTGCAAATCTTTGTACAGGATCCCAAATGCTGTTCTCTGTTGTCATAATGTTTATTTCAGTGTGTATATGTATTTTTTTTATCATGTACAGCACCCAGTCATGGAGCTGCTGTACTGATATTAGTGAGTTTTACAGTATGTGAGCTCCATCTTTGTTATTTTGTATTGAAAAATTCATTTTTTTCATCCACATAGTGTATATTTCTATTAGGGATTGCAGAGATCCGTATTTGTATTTGTATCTGTATTTGTTGAGGCAGCAAAATTATTTGTATTTGTGTTCGAATAAAAGCACTTTTAATTTTAGAAAATTATTATGACTACTGAGCTAAAACTTTACTCATCACCTCATTGCAGACAGACCTCTACCTATTTATACACCCATAACACACAGACAGCACAGCCTGTAACATGTAGAAGAACTTCAAAGGTGATTCTTGCTTTGCACTTTTCATTTATTGCCTGTTTTTTACAACCTAACTTTGTGGAAAGGAGAAGAAGAACAACAGGTTATGGAGAGTCTCTTGGGAGCACTTTGCTCATGTCAGTAGCTTAACTTTATCTCTGGGGAACACCCCCAACAAATAACTTTTAAAATATTCGTATGAAACAAATATTTGTATGAAACCCACTATTTGTGCTTTGCCGAATAATGTATTTGTATTCGGGCTCACCCCTAATTTCTACACATGTTCATGTTCACATTTTAAATTTAATATTAATTCATAAAGTACAAAACAAGCTTTTCATTGTATTTGTATCTATATATTCAGGTGTATTTTGTATTATTGAATTAATGGGAGACTGAATGTAGTAAACGTGGTTGCAGGTCAGTCGGCTGCTGAGGAGACGTGTGCGTGTAGAAACTCAGTCATGTGAAGCTGTTGTACTGATATTATTGTGTTTTACACACAGACCCCGACAGAGTAAATCCCCTCCGGCTGGCGAGACAGCGGTCGTCCTCGTCTCGTTCCTCCTCATCCAACAAACACGACGAAGAGTTCGTAGCAAAATGAAGTGTCAGACCAGAACTGTGTGTGAAATACTTCCCAGACAGTGAAAACATGATGCTGTTATTAGTGTTTGGAGCCGTTTCTAAACAAACTAACGTGACTAAACTCTTCATGATGAAGGAACATGTGACCCAGAGCAGCGGTGTGACTCACTGACGTGTTTTTAATAAGATATATCAGCTTTGATACACAACACAGTGTTTCCTGTAGGAGTTTTCCAGCAGTGCTGCTGTTGTTAAGTTAATTGATAGGTTTATTCATGTTCATCAAGACATGCGAGTGTTCGGACGCTGGAGTCCCTGATAGCTGGCAGCTGAAATCTTATTGTTATTTCACTAAAAAAACTGCATTTTCACATAATTTCGGATCATTATCGTTGCATTATTTATAAAAAAAACAATGCAGGTAGTTTTTTACAGTACACTCTGAGACAGTAAGCCTTGAAGCAATAAATAATATTCCTGACATGATAAACATGAGATTTGTTTACAATATAAAAAAAATATAGAAAATCATCAGACAAATGTTTTAATTATCATGAATAGAAAGATGATCAGACACCGGAATAAACTCACTCTTGCAAAGTTTGTGTATTTTAAGAGAAAAATATTAAATAGTAAGTTAAATCATTTTGAATAAAAACAACGGGTCTTAAAATATTAGAATTCATTTTAAAATGTTGGTGCTCACTTATAGAGCCCTACATGGCTCCACAGTACATCAGTGACCTCCTGCACCGCTTCACCACCAGTCGAGCTCTTAGATCCTAAACTCAGGGCTTTCTAAGTGAACCTCGTACACATTATAAGACCCGTCAGCAGCATCTAAGCTATATAACACTCTTTTAACAAGCTTAAGGTCCTTAGATAATGTAAACTCCTTTTAAAAAGCAGCTAAAAACCCATTTGTTCAGATATTTTATCTTAATTTGTCCATTTTATCTGCTCTCCTTGTATATTATTATTATATCTGGTGTCTTTGTTTTTTTATTTATTCTGATTTTATTTCATTTATTAAACTGTGAAGCGCTTTGTAACTGGTGTTTGTGAAAGATGCGTATAAATAAACTTTGCTTGCTTAAAAAAGGTTTTAAGAGTCACCAGATCGAGTGAGAACACGTAACTAAGTCTGACTCTGAGGAGCCATTATTCAGCTTATTCAGGTTATTCAGGTTATTCAGCTGGAACGACTCTTCGGCTGCAGCGGCGGCGGCGGCTTGTGATGCAGGGTCCGTTCCAACGACTGATGGTCACATGATGAAGTTCACATTCGTGGTTTTCAGTGAAATGTGTCAACAGCTGTTTGACATATTGTTGTGAAATTTGACTGACACGTTCATATTAAAACCCTCAGGATGAGTTGTTTCTAGTTTATTTATTTAAACAGGCAGATATTATAGATCCAATATCCAATAAACAAGATATTTTATATATATTGGTGTTTACTACCAAGATGTAATATATAATTAAAGGGCTTGTGAAGGTATTTCACCAAAGAAATGGAGTTATTATTATAACAAAGGTTCAGGAACAAGACCACGCCCCTCTCTTTCACTAATTCAATCATCCGTGCACACCTATATAAGCGTGTCTAACCCCTCTCCTCCCTCTCAATGGGCGTCACGGTGGCTCACAGGAAGAAGGTCCTGGGTTCGAACATTGGCCGTCCAGTTTGCATGTTCTCCTCGTGTTTGTTTGGTTTTCCGCCGGGTACTCCGGTTTCCTCCCACCATCGAAGACATGCTCATCAGGGTTAATACTTCCACATAAGTGATTCTTCTCGTCCTATTCTAGGAACCACAGGGGGACGACGCAGCAGAAAGCTCATAGAGACACGTGTCCCCCAACCTCAGTCTCGACCCCCGGGTTCCTAGACGCTCCAGCCTCTTCGTGACTCCATTTGGTCCCTGGTCGTTCCCAACACCATCGACCCCCTTCATCCCACCGTACACGACCCGGACCGACCTTCAGGTCCCCTTCATCCCGCTCCTCGATCCGCATCCGTACAGTATCCTCATCCAATCCTGAACGCTCTCGACAATCCAAATAAATCTACTTTTATACCGTTCACATGGCGTGGTCTTTGTTAGTGAAAAAAGAAAAAAAAACTAGGAAAGAAGAAAAATAAATAAGATTAGAAATATAGAAAAAACAAATACTATGAGAAATAAGAATCAAATAGCTTGATTCATTTCATAATGTAACAAATCATGTGCAGGAATGAAAATGAACGACTTTAAATGAAAGAAAAAAAAAGTAGAAAATGACAAAATAATAAACAATTAAATCAAAAACAGGAGACTTTTCTGTTCCAGTCAGGACGAACTGTTCTCCGACTTTTCCTCTTTCCACATCATCAGGTTAACATGTTAATACTTGTGTTTTATGACCAAAAACCTGCAAAACGAAGGACATTTCCCATCAGGCCTCTAAACTGAACTAAACATGTCAAAATGTCCTTGAGCAACACACTGAACCCCCAAATTGCTCTCAGCGATCGGCTCATAGCCGGCTGTGAATGGATGAACGAGAGGCAAAATTGTAAAGCACTTTGGATTAAAGTGCTACTGCGTGTGTGTGTGTGTGTGTGTGTGTGTATAGATGCAGTCCATTTATCATTTACAACTAACAATTTGCTGAAATAGCTGCAGATTGTCTTTCCATGACACTGCACACAGTAATAACCCGTAAGTCAACACGACACAGATTTTCATACGCTCCATGTAAACACTCAGACAGATTAAACAGATAAAGATGAAATGATTCCGTACGGCTGCGATGTGCTTTTTCCACATTAAAGATGGAAAGATTGTTGCTAAACTAGAAGCATATTACAAACATATTATAATGAATATAAAAGAAGAAACAGTTTTATTTATGAGACAGTTTGATGACATTGTGAAGCAGCGTGGGATCATGGGAGTTGTTGTCTTCATTGTAGTTATGTTTTTATATTTATATATCTCTCAATCTATTGCAAGTGAAAATGGTTCTAACACAATCCACAGCTTCTTCCCAGTCATCCTCTGTGTGAGTTCACAGAGTACAACGATGCATAAAAAACAGAAACAAAATGATTAGGCCTCTTTAGATTCAATAAAATTCTATAACACTTTATTTCAGTATATCAGATAATGGAAAAGTAAATTGATGGTGAATTTGAAAATATCCAAAGTAATGCCCCTCAGGTAAATTAAATCAAATGTCCTGAGGTTTCTGTCTTGAAATAGATCCCCTATAAGCTTAATACCTTTACTTTTCCAATACTCAAAAAAAGTTTTATTTCCAGGAATCGATGTGGTCAGGTGGAGGTCTTCATTTCTTGCCTTCCTTCTATCATCGCCTGAGCTCCCTCCTTCTCTCTCTCCCTCCTCTCAACCTGAAGGGCCTTACTTACTTCAGAAGAACGGATCGATAAGGGGCACTTCAAAGTGGTCTTGGATCCGGAGGGGGGGGGGGGGGGGGGGGGGTTCTTTTTAAAGATGCAGGAGGCACAACAGTACTTAATGTGCGCAGGATCCTCTTGCATCAGCAGGGCTGCCGTGGCGAGTCGCAACCTTTTAAAAGACGTAAGTCACAATCAGGATGGAAAATCATACAAGGAGCAAAGCAGAGAGAGAGAGACGAGGAGGAAGAGGAGAGAAGGAAGAAACACATGACTGAGACGGGGGGAAGAACCGCGCTGTGATTGGTCGACCTCAAATGTTTTCAGAAACATATTTTAGTGTACTGTTTAGCTGTAATATGAGAAAGTTTGTGACCAATTATAGTTGGCTTACATAGCCTCCAACTGGTTTTTAGCACAGCTAACGAAGCTCTGCTAATTCGATGAGGAACACATTTAATTTCCTGTAAATTCTTCACAATAAAAGTCTCCTGTTATTTAGTCATTTAAAAGCTTTTAATATGAAGCAGTAAAGCAGGAAATGTTGGGTTTTCATTAGCGGTAACTTAACATGACTCTGTTATGGCCGCCCCCTCAGCAGCTATTGGAAAACTGACCAATCAGAACAGAGTGGGCTCATCGGGAGGCCACAAGAGACAGGAGGAAGAACCGCGCTGTGATTGGTTGACCTCAAATGTTTTCAGACATATATTTTAATGTACTGTTTAGCTTTAATATGAGAAAGTTTGTGACCAACTAGTTTGTTTAGGTAGCCTCCGTTTACATAGTTGCTGTGCCAACTGGTTTTTAGCACAGCTAACGAAGCTCTGCTAATTCGATGAGGAACACATTTAATTTCCTGTAAATTCTTCACAATAAAAGTCTCCTGTTATTAAGTCAATTAAAAGCTGTTAATATGAAGCAGTGAAGCAGGAAATGTTGGGTTTTCATTAGTGGTAACTTAACATGACCATGGCCAATCAGAACAGAGTGAGCTCATCAGGAGGCGGGCCTTAAAGAGACAAGAAGCTAAAACAGCGTATTTCAGACAGAGGCTGAACTGAGCGGCTGCATAAAGGACCAGTAGAAAATAAATAAGGAGTTTTTAACTGGAAATCACACAGGAATATTCCAGTTGAGCCCCAGAATATAAATACAGTCCTGGAAATGTGCAGAATATGTTGCCTTTAAGACACCTCCAATTGAATCAAAAATCCAGCTTAAAAATGTGCTTCACTTTTAGAACTTTAAACCTTTAAGAGTCCCTTTTGCTTCCTGGACTTTTATTTACTGGCAGCATTTCTGTTTACATTCACCTACGTTTTGGGACTTTGAACATGTTAAACATCCGACATCAGATCATATTATAAATAACAGAAAACCACAAAAAGCAGAATATTAACCCTTTAAGTGAAAGGAAGGACAGGATACTTAAAATGTCCTTTTCATCAGTTCCCTGCCTCCAGTCTTTGGATCCTCTCTGTGTCTCTCTCTCTGGAGTCACAGGTCCATCCGCCAGGATACTGAGGACGAGTGAGAGAAAAATACAAAGCTCTAGCCGATGTCTCTTTTTGCCCTTCATATCTGTTGTCTGTCTGCCTTTGATACCGGCATAGATGATTCTTCCTGTTGCTTCACCAGCTGTCTCCCTAACTTTCTCTCTTCGCTTCTGTTACCTCTCTCGCTCTGTCCGTCTTATTCATCCCGCTCTCTGTGTCCGGTGGTGTTTTTGTAGATGATGGTCTTGGGCTAATCAGCGAGCAACACCACGTCAAACTGAAAATCACATGTAAAGGAGACTGTAAGGAAAACTAACATGAAAGCAAATAAAACTACAAAAACAGCAAAAAGTAAAAACTGAAAATACAAAATCAAGCCGACACAAATACACACACTTTCAACTTAAGAAAAATCTGATTTTCAGTCGACCAGATTTACTACTTGGATCAAGGAAATTATGTAATTTTAATAGAAATATGAAGACATAAAACAAGAGAAGATAACTAGAAGACAATGAAGTATGAAAACGTGCAAAGAGAGAAAACTATCCAGAGAATAATATTTGCTAAGAGACGGGCTAAAAAACAGGCCACGTCCTTGATACTGTAAAGAGAGATGTGAGTTTCAGAGTAGAAACACCATACAGAAGATTACATGAGAGAAACTGGAGACATGAGGTTGAAATATAGGCCAAAACTTGCCAACAAGTGAGATGACACAGCTTTGAAACAAGCAGCAGAATCAAAAAAAAAAAAGAAAAAGTAGTGGCTGCTGCTGAATTATAAAACATCTTCATTTGCAACTATATTTTTACATATCAAAGAAAGTTATTGGGTCAACTAAGCCTTGTTCAGTGTAACGCAGGGGAGGGAAAATGACAGAGGAACGGGGTAAAAGTGAACAAAAGAACAAATTCAGGCAGAGTGTTGGAGGCGGGGGAACGAGAGAGACAGATTTATATAACACGTTCACACTTTATAACTGCTTGTTATTGCTATAAATACATAGAAATGTATGAACTGCTCATTATTTTTTATTTTTTTTTACCCCTGCTGTGTACTTCCAGTAACTGCAGCAGCTTGCTTTAGTTGGGGCATCCGGCACTGGGATACCAGCACCCCCTGCTGTCTACTTCCTGTAACTGCAGCAGCTTGCTTTAGCCGGGGCTTCTCGCGCCGGGATAACAGAATCCTCCGTCTCCCAGCTCCACCAGTTCCTCCGTAGCCCCTGCAGCACGCTTAACTCCAGTCTTCCCTCTCAACCTATTCCAGCCCAGCAGGCAACCATTAACTTCACCTTGTCTACAGCTAATCCTCCCGTTTGTCATCCTAACACTTGTGTCTCTCGTCCTTTCTCAGTTCCCGCCAATCAACGGTAATTACATAGATATTGCACTCTTCTCAGACCTTCCCTCCCTCCACCAACCACCTGCCGATAGATTCCTTGAAGGACATGAAGGATGGAAAACACCTACCTGTACCAGGGAGCTTTCACCCACAGAGTCTGCCTTCTCTCTCTACACCTCCGCCTCCACTGACTGGATGATTGCATGTCTACCATCCTTAATCTGGCCTCCTGTTTTGGAGGTTTCTATCAAGATCACATCCACTTCACCTCTGAAGCCGCAGCCTGCCTTCAGCAATTCAATGAGGCCACATACCGGGGCACACTCCACACTCACATTTATTGTTGCATCTTCGCTGCCCGTGCAGCCTTTACTGCCTTTACTATGCGGCGCCTGGTCTAACCCAGCCTGTTCCTGCTCCGTTGCATCACTGAACCACATCAAAACTGAACAAGAGCTTCAGCTTTCTCTCGCTTGTTGTCAGCAGCCTCACCAGCACCCATACCTCCAAAGCCCCATCTGTCATCTTTCCCATCACCAGTAGCATAAATAAAAAAAAAGGCAGGCCCATCATCCACCGAGGAGGTCGCAACATATGCAACAACTTCACCGATGCTGGACACCTCCTCTACATCTGCGTGCCCATTCAACCCCACTTCACAGAAGTCAGGTCAGCATCTATCAACACCTATTAATGTCCCTGCTTTAGGAGCAGCACTTCATAACTCCCTGATCCAGCTTTTGGATTTAAAGAAGGTTTCCACCCAAACAGATGGGTCTTCAGAAGACATTTGAGGACGTCATCTTGGGCTTTGGGAAACAAAACAATATTTTTCACCATTTTCTGACATTTTATAGGCCAATTTTATAGATGAATCAATAATGAGTTGCAGTTAGTTGCAGGCCTAAACTGGGCTACACAGATTATAACCTTTATTTTAATGAAATCTGATGATTATATCTTCAACATGTGACTGCTTCTACAGGATTTCCAGGACAGATTTCACAGTGTTATATGCAGGTTTACAAGTGAAGTGTCACCACTGACTCAGTATTCATCTCTCTCTCTCTCATTCTGCTGTTTGTTTGCTTTTTCTTTTGACACGATTCAAACATGTTTGTCGGATTATTTTGTCTGCTGAAAAGGGAATCAATGAAAAGTAGAGGATTAGGAAGGCATGCAAAAGGGAGAGAGCTGTGACACGGAGTGAGAGGAAAGGATAAACAGCAGGAAATATCTCATGGTAGGGTTGCAACCTTTCTAAGAAATACGATTTCACACACATAAACACTCTCTCTCTCTCTCTCTCTCTTGCTCTGTTACTTTATATCTCTCTCTACCTTTCCCCATACACAGCCGAGTGGGGAAAATCACTGTCAGAATCACTCTGTAACTTACAGCAGAATGCTCTCCAGGTTCTGCACCTCGACTCGATGTTAATTCGGGGATTTAACATTCAGGACAGAGATACTCTCTCATTAAGATCTGTGTGATCTGACAGCAGGCTGGTGATAGCAGAGGAAGGGGCTGATTGTGCTGTATTTGAGACACACATACATACACATACACACGCTCTCCGTCTCACACACATACACACTCGCAAGGGATGTCTGATTAGATCTCGTCTCTAGATGGTTTCGATCAGTTTGCAGCTCTTCACACCAGCTGACGCAGTGCCCACGCTGCGACGGCTGCACATATACTCCCTCTCATGTTGCTGCATTTTAATACGGTGCAGATATGAAGAAGCACTCGCCTCGTGCCGCAGAATTACAAAGCGGGATGGTGATTGATTATGCATCGCCTCCTTGACTGCTTTCACGGAGAACAGCGGAGGAAACTGCTTAACCAGTTTTGCCACACGCCCCAACTGCACCACATCACTCCTGACCGTCTAACCCACATTGATATGCATTTAAATTGGCTGCCATCTCCACAAGTGGCTTTTTACTGAGGAAGAGAGCAAGAGAAGGGAGTAGTGTTTCAAGAGTGCACCAGTGTGAAAATATGCATTTTGCTGCCTCAAATCAACTCTCTTATTACATGTTTGTCATCTGTGAGACAGAATAATTTTTACTGGAAACCACATCTGAGCAAGGAAAGGTCTGGTAACACAAGCGGAAAAGCTTTGTATGATTCCAGAAAAACCTGCAAAAAAAAGAAGAAAAAATCCTGGATACTTGACAGTTTAATTCCACAGTTGGATTTATTCTCTTCAACCTTCATTGGCTTCTGCATCTCATGTTTGAGATATGAAAAAATGAAGCTAAAAACGGCTTCCACTTAGGGTTCAATGCTTGTACGCACTTCATTATCTCATATCATCTTATTTTGCTGAAACATCTCTGCATATATGCGTTGCAAGTGAACCCCTGCTGAACATCTTTGTCCCCTTACTTGCACCCACTGCACCTGCAGTTCAAAGCTGCCTCTTTGAAGCTTTGTCTGCAGCATTGCACTGCTTCGCCGTATCTGACCATAGCGCTCATCAAAAGATGAATCACGTCTGTATTTCCTCGAGTGTGTCCTGCGGTACCTCAACAAAGTCTACAGCCTCACAGTAGATAGATCAATGCTCTGTGCTCGAAGCATGTCAGAGAGCAGCTTTGGTTCTCCGAGACTTTCCTTAAATATTAAAGGAATCCAAATAACAGATCAATTTGTGTAAGTGAGCCTGAGACCCACAGATCTCTCCTCCCCCCCCGCCGTCCAGGACACATCTAACGCAGCAGGTAGCCTCTGCGTGAGTCATGGTGACCACTGAAGGCGCCTTCACACTGCGTCAAATTTAATTCTGACTCTGACAATGTGACTGCTGCCACTAGAATCAAAATATGACAGAACACACTGGCCGGGGTGACATTTTATAAGTGCAATTTAGTGGGAAACACACTCGTTCTCCTTAAAACATACATGGCACACACAACCCAAAATGCTTTTTCATTCTTTATAGTGCTGCTTTCAAGGACGGTCATGGAGGGGTCTCCAAAACCAGTCCGTCCACTATGATGTTTTCTCATTAGTAGAAGGGAAAAGCAAAAAATATATTTGGAAGAAAACTAGTTTCATGATATAACATTGGAACCATACGTAGGCTTCAGCTACGAGGCTGATTATTGTGCTGTAGAATAAGACACAACAGAGCATGAAGGAGGAAGTGACCAGCATCAACTGGTGGAACCGTCAGGAAGAACCGCTGCAACAAACTTCACAGATGCTTTTGGTAAACCTGCTTTTCTTTTCTGACAGAATATTAAATCAGACTTTGCCAGAATACAGAGCAGCACACCGGCGCTTGTGTTACCTGGCGCTTGATTAGGTCCTCATCGTCCTCATAGCGATACAAGAAATCGGTTGCCGCTCTGGTAGGAAATGCATTTGCCCACTTGCATTCCGTAAATGCACCATCACTGGCCTTGGATGAGATCATGTGCAATGCATTCTGGTTGTTGTAGGATTTCTACGGACCTCCTGTCTGTGGCTGGTGGGTGTCACAGTACTGATTTAGCATTTCTGTCGTCGCTGACAGGCCCTCCAGACGTTAAAGACATGAATTAAGTGCACAAAACAGCAAATGAGTCTGAATGTCTCACTGGTTCTTGATTAGGAGACAGTTTGAATTTGCTAGAAAGATTAAATTCATCACCTCCTCCTGTGGGGAAAGTGCTAAGAGCTATCTGGACATGCAGCATATGGACTCTACTGTATCTACTGTATATCTGCAACAAGTCTGCTCGGCGAGCACTTGTGGTTCACTCTGTTAAAGGACAGGGACACTTTAGGGACTCACAAATCACACTGGTGCTTAATTTTTAGAGTGGCTTGCTAACTGCCACACACACACATCTAGCAACCATCCACCACCACTGAGACACCACATCCACTTAAATAGTAACTGAGCTCATTTTCCAAGAATGGGCGAGTCAATTATGAGCTCTATTTGCTGCAAATCCCAGTGGAAGGAAAGGAAAACACAAAGTCAATCAGCTGAATGATCCCCCTCCCTGAAGCCGTGTGGAGACACACAACATCAGGAAGCCCAGGAGGGAGAGAGAGAGAGAGAGAGAGAGATGGGACACACTTATCTCACTAATGTATCCCAGTCAGCAGACCTTCTGGTTTGCTGACTGGGACACTGAGGATTGAGAAAAACAAAGATAAAAGAGTCTGTTTTGGGATAGTCTGACTCACCGGATGTAGACTGTGGGTATAAGCTCGTCTATTTCAGGCGGCGTTCTCCTCCCCTTCTGCTATCTGCCTGTTACCTGCAACCTTTTTTAACAGTAAAAGTCGTATAACACAGTCGACATACGTCTTTTACAATACATACAAATACAAATACGTTATTCGGCAAAGACGAATATTTGTTTCATACAAATATTTCAAAAAATATTTGTTTTCAGGAAGAAAAATAAAACATGTCAAATACCAGCGTGCAGGTCGGTTACATCACTATCTCAGTGTCTCTCCTCTGCTCCGCTGTGACGTCTATCAGCAGGTCTCAGTGAGGGGAGTCACATCCACCTGCTACATGACGCACATTTCCTAATTTGGACATCACTCCCAGAGTTGGGAGTGTTCCCCAGAGATAAAGCTGAACTACTGACACACGCTTCATGAACACTTATTGTAACACTTTAATTTTCTAAAATTAAAAGTGTAATAAAAACAAAAACAGGATTTTTAAGCCTCTTTCCACTTTTATTCGAATGCAAATACAAATAATTTTGCTGCCTCAACAAATACAGATACAGATACAAATACTGGGATCTCTGCACATCTTTATCTTTTACTGCTTAATGTGGCGTTTTCTTTTGCGGAGATTTAGCCATTTTATTGCCAAGGCTCAAACAAGTCCCCCCCCCCCCCTCTGACACTATTTAGCAAAACGCCGTCGCTGCATCCTGAGCTTAGCGCCGCCCAAGACAACTGTGATTGTTTTAAAGAACTACAAACAAACCAGAGTGTTTTTACAGCTATAGCAGAATGATGATGGGTTCAGCCAGACCTTTCCAGCGCTGCGCCTGACTATGCATGATAGCGCTGTGAGATATGATCATGTATGTCATATAACGATAGAAAAATGTCTATCGTTTTATATTACGCTCTTTGGTTTATTTTGTTGTGACACTAGTCACACTCTTTATCGCAATATTTTTCATCATGTCTGGATGGACCGACTATTTATTCATTAAATTAAAATGTGCTATATCGGGGTAGCTATCGTTATATATTATTATTTATTTATTATTATTTTATTATCGTAAATAAATCAGATCAGATATTTTGGAAAAATGAGTTTTACTTTTCCAGATGAAAGAGAAGGTAACGCTTTATTTTACAGGTCCCCTAATTTTATACTAATTTCCTGGAATTTTTTTTGAGTAATTTGCAGGTATTTAATGTTAAAATTATAAGAATAAACTTAAATAATTGTTGAGTTTGGTTAAGTTGGTAAATGCCTGCTCCTTATAGACCATTTGGGTTCATGAGTAGATGTTCTTTTTCAAAATTTCTTAATAAATTAGACTCTTGACATTAGTCTCTTTAGCTGACAGAAAATACTTAGTTTTCAGTGTGTAGTTTTGAGCTTTTTCAGTAATTTCCTGAAAGTAGCTGCTGTTCATTCTCAGCACATTTCTGTTGACCTTGTAAAGCCCAAATCTTTTTTTCAGATGTTGTTGTAGGAGGCCTCTGATGCAGAAATTAAAGTGTTTTCAATTTTTTTTTTTTTACATTTTAGTAAGTTTTTAGGGAAATGTTGTAATATTGCAACGTTGGGCTGTATTCTTACTCACATTCTCTGAACAAATATACAGAACAACTAAGGCTTCAATTGCAGGGTTGACTTCTTATTTAGCCCCATAACAGCATATACCATGAATCATAATCACACAACAGTCATATTTGTTTTATCAATAGTCATTTATTAATTAAAAAAAACATAATAAAATGTAATGTAAAATTTGTATTTACAAAACTGAATTTCATCTCCATCCCAGTGTTCATTTGCAATGATGGTCCCAAAGGCACTTCTTCTTTGTTTTGTCATTTGGTCGTATACAGGAAATGTGTTTGCTAATGTGTTAAATATGTAGTTTGACATTTAAAAATGACTAACTAAACCAACTTAACACTTTCTGAAGTTGTCTCTTATAATTTGTACCAAAATTGTAGCACTTTCTCTGTAAATTATCCTAATAATTAACTGTTAAACCTGCAAATTATTCATAACATTTCCAGGTAATTTGTATAAAATTAAAAGACCTGTAAAATAAAGTGTTACCAAAGAGAAACAGCTTAAATTCACAAGAATAAAAAAGATTGTAGAGCTTCATGACAAGGAAACATGAACCTCAGCTCACTGTTTTTTTTTTTTTTTTTTTTTTTTGGAGGAAACATATGATTTGAAGTTTGAAGAGGCAGTGGCTGAGTAATTCCTCCGAGGTCAGGGTGAGGTCAGGATCAGGCTTTGTGGATCCTCCAGGCTGATACACATCTGCTTGCCTTTGTCCTTTTCATCCTCCTCTCGGTCACATAGCGGTGCCCTCGCCCAGAGAGCGGTGATGTGCAGCCGAGCAGCTGCAACACGGACCGCGCACACACACACACACACACACACACACACACACACACACACACACACACACACACACACGAAGAAAAATACAACTTCCAGTTCTGCACAGTTAATGCTCCTTCAACCATGTGTCCAGAGAGCGTACAATAGGAGTCGTCACTCCCAGGATGTTTTAATTTGTTCTGAAGGCAAGTAACAAAAAAAAAAACCCACTTAATCTTAAACAAATACTGAACAGATTTATTACTGCACAGATTTATTACGCACATTAATCAACATTTCTTGTAAATGTGCCAGCGTCAGCCAGCTGCAGCCCTCAGGCGAGATGTTCTGAAAGCAATGACGTGATGGTAAAACATTACAGATAGAAGACAACATATGCCACAAAGACAAATAGTAAACAAAATAAACACTCGTAAGACATTTCGAAAGCCACACAGAACAACGGGAGGCAGCAAAACATTAGTACAATAATACAGCAACTATATG
Source organism: Thunnus maccoyii (assembly GCF_910596095.1). NCBI lineage: Eukaryota > Metazoa > Chordata > Actinopteri > Scombriformes > Scombridae > Thunnus > Thunnus maccoyii. The sequence goes on along the minus strand of NC_056535.1, from coordinate 35,815,960 downwards.
CACTATGAAAGAAAGACGAGGCAACGAAACACAACCGAGCATCACTGACTACAACTGTCCCTCCACTCACAACAATAAGACAAATAACACATGATAATCACAGAAAGATGCAGTTACAAGCTGCCTGGATGATGTTCACAGTAATGAAGCTACATGTATATATGTGTCTCTGCAGTGGGAGGTCAGAGGTCGGGGTGGCAGCAGAGACCTGGGTTCACATCCTGAGTCCTGTGTGTGTTCAGGTTTTGGTTCAGGTTGGTGAAAGATGCTGCTGTTGTATGAAACAGAGACCAGGATCTTTCTCTGACCTGAACCAAGAGTCTGAACACAAACACTTTCATGCTGCTGATATTTTACTGCATTTCACTGAACATTTCACTCATGAAGTTTAGCGTAAGTTCAGGCAGGAAGACTATCTTTAACCATTCATTCATTTCCCTCTCCTCTCTCTCTTCCCCGCTCCTCCCGCTTTCGCATCAGCTGTTTAGGGGCGTCGCTCCTAGTTATCAAATCAGATCACTCCACGATTTCTAACCGCCAATCACGACTCACCTGTCAAACTTTAAAATCCATTTCCCTCTCTGTCGCTGTCAGCTGTCAGTCCAGAGCGATCATCACGACCCTCCTCCTCCACCCCATCCACCTCCACAGCTCTCTGCTCTTCATCACAGATCATCATCTTCTCCACTCTGTTACTTCAGCACCAGGCCCGAGTCCACACCACCAAGATCTACTCCTCTTCATCACCACCACCAGTGTCTAGACTCCATCGGGGGGGTTATCCTTTACTACTCTCACATTCACCTCCCCCCTTTCATATCCAGCGACTTTTCCACCTTCATCTATCATGCTTGTTCAATAAATATCATTTACTTCATAAAGAAATTGAGTCTCTCCTGATTGAAATACGTTCAGTATCAACATTTATATGAATGTAGTTTCAGAGGTTAGAAGATCTCACCACATTGTTGGTAAAGTAGTAGATCCGCCGTGCAAAGACGACAATCTGGCAACATTATTCGCACTCCTATAACACTGTTGGACTCATGATGGACATTTTACCCACAATTCGACTGTACAGATCGGGGTGTGTTATGCTAGTAACGGCTAATGTAGCTTGGAGCTGCTAGCCTCCAGTAGGGATGAGGAGTGGGCTGCACAGGTTTGGTAACCTGTGTTAAAATAGTACAAGGGGCTGCGGTGGCGGCGTGTTGTCTGAAGTACCACTGAGACGATGAAATACGATCCAGGAAGTCGAGTTGGAGCTACACATTAATGCATTTAAAGACTTTAATTTAAAGACAGCGGTTTGTAATACAGACTCTGGAAAGTTATCACGGCAGCAACTGTTTTATCTTTCGTCACAACGATCAGGAGGTAAAGAGTCAAACACACACTGAGGTGTAAAAGCAGCAGCTACATCATGGAACAACGGTGCATTTAAAACTAATTGAACTGCTGAAAGTAAGATAAATGTTTCCTGTACATCCAGTGTGTCTTTTTGTGTTTCCTGATCTTTGCTACGTAATTGTCTGCTGAGTGGAGACGACAGCAGAGTTTTTCTCTACTAGTGACCCAAATCCTTTAACTCACATCCTTCACATCCTGACATCACAGTAAAAAGCATTAACAATGATGTGGAGACTCAAATTCCTCTTTAACACACACAGATAATTATTAGGACTAATATACGATGAACTTACAGAAAGATCAAGGTGCTTTCAGTTCTAACAAACTCTGCTTCGGTTCGTTTCAGCAGGTGTGAAAGCTGTCAGTCAGACAAAACAACCAGACAGAGACGGTCTGAACAGGAGGGTCTCTGGTTCGGAGCAGCTACAGCATTTCCTGACAGTAGTTATGTGGTTTTGGCCTGAATCAGTGGGTATAGAACTTTTAAGGAAGCAATTTTAGTGGATAGATTAATACATTTATAGAATCATTTTTTAAATATATATATATATTTCTATGTTTCTTTTGCATGTTTTATATTGTTTCTGTATGTTGTTCCTTTATAAACTGCATTTGTTGTGATTTTGTGATGTGACTTAACATTTTAAAGATGGATTATTGTCTTCTGTGGTCAAATGCATCATTCCCTTAAAGAGGACATAACATACACATTTCCAGCTCTATATTTATATTCTGGGGCTCTACTGGAATATCTTTACATGATTTCCAGTTAAAAACTCCTTATTTATCTTCTACTGGTCCTTTATGCAGCCCCTCAGTTCAGCCTCTGTCTGAAACAGGCCGTTTTAGCTCCTGTCTCTTTAAGGCCCCGCCTCCTGATGAGCCTACTCTGTTCTGATTGGTCAGCTTCAGGAAGCTTCCTCCAGCTCCGTAGGCTACGTAAACAAACTATAGTAGCAGGATTTCACTTCTTCTTCTTCTTCTCCTCCTTCTTCACTCTGCTGCAGCAGAGTGAACTGTGACAGTTTCAGGTTAAAACGTCCGCCGTGTTCACCTGCGTTAACGTGATTGGACGTTTGCGGCCGCAGAGCTGTGGATGAGTCAGTGATTGTGAAGCAGCATGACTACAATGCTATGCAAGATATAAATAACAAATGTCCCCTTTTAATGCCTAAATTACTTTTATTTTTCATCATCCAACACTCTTTAGATCCACTCTGACTCTATTTTTGTTCTTTTCAACAACTCTACCAGAAAAATCCATCTGCTATTTTATCAATTACACTAAATTCTTTTGATTAATGACCAAACGAAGAATAAACTCTATGTTCCCACCTCGTGCACGCAGGATCTGACTGTGGATAATGTGAAAATAATGGCAGCATCTGTGGACGCAGGTGCTGCTGCACGTCGTGGGAGTTTGACTGCAGATCATGCATGCAGCACAAAACTGCTGCGTCATGATAAGCCACCGGGAGTGCTTTTGTGTCAAACTAATCTCACCATTGTTCACGTTTTTTTTCCCTGCATATTTTGAACTGGAGGATATTTAAAATTGTCTGTTTTGCTCCCAAAAACATACCTGCGATTGAACAGATTCATGTGGTCAAAACATCAAATGTCAAACCCTCTGGACCCTCTGGGAGTATTTATAGCAGCTGTGACGCTTCACAGGCTGAAGATTCATCTGAAATAAGTGAGCAGTAACGAGACTAATGAGTGTGACAAAAGCAGACTTTGATTGCCAGCCTTTTGTTCTGTCTATCGGTCGGAGAGAGAGAGCAATTAGAGTCGCTCTGACAGTCCATCACAGCTTTTGGAAATTGGATTGTGGTCAGACCGGCTTTCATAAGACCTTCACCATCACACTGACAGCAGTATTACTTATTTAGCTCAGTATACCTTGTCTGCTTTTTATGGCATATTCCAGTATTACTCAATTATAGTGAATGAGAAATAAAATCCCATAAAAATATACCACCTCCTCCGTGTTAAGAACATGAGGAGGGAAGCTGTGAGTTTAGAGTTAAAGACTTGCAGAGGATGTGAAGAACAGCAGCACCATCTAGTGGTCAACAGCATCCTTGTTTGGTAAGTAATTATCCAACATGAGTACAGTTGTTTTTTTTCATTTGGTTACATAAGATACATTAAAATTCTGTTTACCAAACATGCAGCGCAGCAGAAATGTTTATCTCACATTTAAAAAAAAAAAAAAATGCAGCCAGAAACCTGACAACAACATTTCAATCAGAAGAGATGTTAAATGAATTTTTTTCTGCCCTATTGTGCACAAGAGGAAAAGCTGTGACAACAGACTGATTGTTTCACAGAAGACGTGAAAGAATCTGACCGGTGGAGCTGAAGCGTGACGCTGCCAATCAGCTGATTGAAAACAGGAAAAAGAAAAGAGAGAAAATATGAATAAATAGAGAATACAGTAAGCATGAAGATCGTCTTTCTGATTGAACTTTCTCTGAGCTTCATTTGTCTCCCGTTGTGACCCATAAACCACTGATGCACAGTATTTATTAGTATTATTTTCCCTCTACCAGCTGGCTACAATATTTAAATGTTGCATAGATGTTAATCCATCAATAATAGTAATAAATACATTTTGCTGCTAATGGCTATAATCGATATACAGTCTGATGTGTCGGTGTGTAACGTCATGAACCTACAGAGAATTATCAGAGACTCTGCAGCTTTATAGTGAGTTTCAGCTCATTGTTTATCTGTCTGGCTGCAACTTTTACTGTTCTGGTTCACTCTCAGCGTCTCATAGCGTCGTTTTTAGAGAGAAAAAGCTGTAAAAAGCCGCTGAACACTACCTGCTCAGCACCAAACGACAAACAGACACAGTTAGCTGTAGACTAGCTGGTGAACATAGTGGAGCATTTAGCAGCTAAAGAGCCAGATATTTCCCTCAGGAGTTGGTAGAGAGTAAAAACAGAGCTAAAAGAGAGAGAATGTCGGACTTACATTCACCAGGTGGACAGAAACACGACTCCACATGAATGATGATGTTGCTCCGTAACTGCTGGATGTGGAAATAAGTTCAACATATCAACTTAAAAGCTGATGATGTGTTGTGTTCACTTCTTGTTTCTGATGGAAACTAGTGGATAAAACATCAGTTAATGCAGGTTTAAGTTAGATTTTTTCTTCTTCCACCGCTGATAGTCAAAGAGTATATGAAACATTAGTGAAACATATGGGATCCAGACTCATTCTGTGTATGAAGAAGAGGAAAGATGCAGCTGTTGCTTCGTCCCCTGATGATACATCATCCTCAGAGCAGAGGCAAACACATAAAGCACAGAGTGTTTAATCTAAAGGATGCTGATACGACACCAGTATGCAGATCAAGTAAAACGAGGGAGAGGAAGAGTATCCCTCTGTCTGCTGGTTAATGTGTTATGTGAACATGTGTGATCAAAATTTGGGAAATTTGGTTGTATATGTGTTTTCTGTCCAGCTAACAGAGAAACACAACAGTATTCCTGCTTGTGGTAGCTGCTGTTTTCTAATCTCTGACAAAAATGTGTGTGTGTGTGTGTGTGTGTGTGTGTGTGTGTTTGGATGAATATAAAAGGAAAGTGGAGTCCTGGAACACTTGAGCTCTTATATGCATCAGCAGGTTTGTCTTTTATGTCATCTCCTACTTGCAGGGAATAGAAATGTGTAGCAGGGTGGCTCAGCGGTTAATGAGCTCGCCCCCCCCCCCGCCCCCCCCCCCCCCCCACAGAAGGAACGTGAGCATCATTGGTTTGATCCATAACTTATAATAAAGATGGATGTAGAGAGGTGTGACGTCACCTGCTGGTTTCACTGGAGCCGGTTTGAAGTCAGGACCTTTAGCTACTTTAGCTAAACTGTGCTAACAGGGCAGGAATCCTAATCCAGTCACATTAAACTTAGTGAAATATTGCAGCAACAGTCGGACTCAGTGTGAGTCCTGGAGCCAGCTGTCAATCACAGCTGTCAGTCAACACCCACACAGCAGACATCAAAGCTACTAGAAGTCTTCAGATCTTATTAATGGAGCAATAATTTCTAAAATGACCACCAGCTCACTTATTATAGGACCAGAATTTAGAGATTGAGACCAGAATGACTCATTGATAAAATGTCACAGATCTTTGTTTTCCTGATTTTACATTTAGTGGTTCAGTGACTGATGACTGTTCTCCGTCAGCGGCAAAGAAGGAAGAATGACGTCACTGCAAAAACTCTAACACATACTGTTTAAACCCTGAAAAAACAAACCAAATATCAGTCAGTAAAAGCGCCGCCACTGTAAGACCAAAGTGACACCTGTGAGAATCATCTGTGTCCTCGTCAGCAGGCCAGAAAATAATCAAAATTCTAAAATAGAGTGAATTATATCGTAACAATGGGCTTCATACAGCAACACTCTCTTAGATTTCTTTTTTATTTTCTCTTAATTTTCCGTTAAGGGACAAAATAAGTCAACTCCAGATGCACCAAACGTTCTTAACCATCTCAACCTGCTCTTACAGGTGAGCTGAATGATCGATCACTTGATCATAAACTGGAGGAGCACGGCTGATGTTAGCATATTAGCATAGTTCACTAAACACTGTATAAAGGCAGGTGTTGTGCTTGGAGAGATGCCACCAAAAAAAAAAAAGGCTGCAAGAAGAAGAAGAACTTCAGCAGCAGTGAAATCAACGTACTGTTAAATAAACTTAAAGTAAACCTGTGATTCTCAACAAATACAGATACAAATACAAATACTGGGCTCTCTGCACATCCCTACTTCTACATGCCAGCATGTATTAATATGTCCTTCACTCATGTGGTCTTAACATTGTGTCACAGTTTAATAATTGAAATACCTGAAAAACTGTAAAGTTTGACATATTTAAGGGTCTGAATGCAGGTAAACTGAGGCAACACAACACTGCAACTTCTTGGCAGAACCGTGAAGCTTTTAGCATTGATTTAGTAATGTTTGACTCAGGTGTTTATCTTTTTTTTTTTTTTTTGCTTAAATTAGCAGCCTGGCATGAAAACACAGCAGGTGCTTTCTCTCTCTCTCTCTCTCTCTCTCTACCAGGTTTACAGTTTATGTTTTTGTCTGGTTTTTTTTGTTGTTTCCTCCCTGCAGCTCAAAGTGAAGGAGTGAAAATGTGTTTTTTTTTTTCTTTGCACTCTGTCTCTGCCTCCTCTCTCACCCACACACACACACACACACACAATCACCCTTCATATTTATGTGTTTATTCATCATTTCTCATGGTTCAGCACGCCGTGTCTCTTGTTACAAAATAACCCCATTTAGCGGGCGGAATTAATATCGTGTCAGAATCAACGAGCACATTTGCAGCAATCTAAGCAGCAACAGTCGGTCATTTCTGAAAAATAAATAAGAGGAGAGATGCAAAATAGTCTCATCAACTCCGACAGAACCATAATAATTATATGCAACACCTGCTTATCTTTTATACGTGATTAGTGATCAGAATCGTTCCATATTCAGTGTTCAACCTGCGTTCTCTGCATAGGTAATGAGCGCCATCCTGCAAGGCTAATGAGTGAAAATGACACATTTAAAACTATCCTGAGAAGAAGTTTAGAGGAAATGTGATTCTTCATTCTCGGATGACTGTAGCTGAACTTGAACTTGTCTCGCGACGTGAGCAGAGTTTTCTTCTTTTGAAGCATAAAAACTCAAATCTGTAGCTTTGCAGGAACGCAGCGACTAATCATGACAAGCAGCTCGTTTCTGTTTCTGAATCACACCGGAACAATTTGTGATTAATAAATATACTGCAGGATATTCTGAGCCCATAAATCATCACTTATTTTTGTTTTATTCTTCTTCGACCTCTATTACTCATCTTTACAGACGTGTCAGTAACTTTAGTGAACAGCAGTGAATTTCCATGTGATGCTACTTTCTACATTTCAGAGGGAAATATTGTACTTTCTACTCCACTACATTTATTTGACAGCTTTAGTTACTTTTCAGATGAAGATTTGACACAATGGATAATATAACAAGCTTTTAAAATACAACACATTGTTAAAGATGAAACCAGTGGTTTCCAACCTTTTTGTCTTTTGACGTCTTACAAAAAGCAGTGTGTAGTCGGGGTCACATTTCACATGTCTATGAGTTGTTAACAGCTCCACCAAATAGTGATTTTTCCCTCTAAACTTCTCACATGCTTTCATTTCAATAAATGTTCAAATGATCCAATATTTCAGCAAAAATCAAAGATTAGAGAAAAAGTCCAAAAAACTGAAAACAGATTTGTGTATCAGAACTTTGTTTTTTCTTCTTTCCTCTCCCATTAATCATCTCACCACCCCTCAGATTTATCTGCTGACCCTTTGGAGGGGCCCGACCCCTAGGTTGGGAACCACTGGACTAAACTAGCTAACTGTATATAAAGTAGTGTAAACTAGCTCCACCTCCAGCAGCTACAACAGTAACATGCTGCTCTAACACTGATGCTTCACTATTAATAATCTAATGATGTCATATATAATAATATATCAGTCAGAGGGACCAAACCACTACTTTTACTGCAATACTTTAACTACATCAAGCTCATAATACTTATGTACTTTTACTGCAATACTTTAACTACATCAAGCTCATAATACTTATGTACTTTTACTGCAATACTTTAACTACATCAAGCTCATAATACTTATGTACTTTTACTGCAATACTTTAACTACATCAAGCTCATAATACTTATGTACTTTTACTGCAATACTTTAACTACATCAAGCTCATAATACTTATGTACTTTTACTGCAATACTTTAACTACATCAAGCTCATAATACTTATGTACTTTTACTGCAGTAGGATTTTTCATACTTGTAATGGAGTATTTTGGTACTTTTACTGCAGTAAAGTATCTGAATTCTTCTTCTACTAGTGAAGAGTTTGTTACTTTCAGCTCCATTTCTTAAAAAGTTTAAATTGAGTTTTTTCCCCATTAAGAATTTATTATTCTTTACGATTAGTTTTGCATATTAATCTGGAAGCTATTTGCATCCATCCTCACTAAGAAATAATAAACCAATAAAGAAAAAGCAGCGGCTACATGAATCAGCTCCGATGCAAATCACACACCCTCCAAACAAAAACAATCACTTCCATTCCAATTATGAGCAGAAATAATTTAGTGCATGTGTTCGTCCCTGGAGACAGACATTATTACCTTCATCATTTTAATCATGTATTACTCAGCCTCAGCTGCACGCTGTGTTACACTGACTGCTTTGAAACTAATGTTTGATAGTCAGTGTATTATTAGTGTATCTAAAATAGAGAAGCTAAATCACACACTATTCTAATAAAGTGTCAAACTGGGATGTTAATGGTTTTGTCACAATAGAAGTTACTGTTTATTAATTGGTGCATTTCTCAGTTTGTGTTTTCTCAGACACCTATTAGGCAGACAGAAAAATATAATCTGATGCAAACTAATATTAAAGTGACAGTCAGTCAGTTTTCCTCCGACATCTAAGAGAATTAATTTCAACGGTTTTAACGTCTCAGTTTCTCAAAAAAAAAAACCTTCTTGTTTTAACGAGAAGGTTTCACATTATAACAAGATGTGACTGTTGTCATTCTAATGAGGAAAAACAACACATTTATTTCTTATTTAACACAGATTTTATAAATCATCAACACAAACGATCGTTGACAACAAGATTCATTATTTGTCATTTAGAAAGTGAAATCCTTAAAAGAGTAAAACGCTGAGAAATGAAATGTGCAGGTAAGGTACGAAAAGACAAATTCAAATAATAATTACAATAGTAATTATTAGTAAAAACAACAGACGGAGACAAAAAGAAACATAGATCTATACACGCATATATATATATATATACTGGTGTGAACCTCTAAAGCATAGGTGTCAAACTCTGGCCCGCGGGCCAAATTTGGCCATTTGGCCCGCCTCTTTGCCCGTTTTTGATTGGCTGGGAGTTAGGCAGAGTCACGCACTGCCAAGATGGCGACGGCCGGAGCGGCTCACTTTGAGCTTCAAAACCACTCTTCAGAAACCAACGAGTGACGTCACGGTAACTACGTCCATATTTTTATACAGTCTATGGACAGGACCCATAAACACCCTCATTGTACCCATACCCATATTGTACTTGCATGTATGTGCACATATGTTCATACACACAAGACTGAATACATAAGATACAACCAGTGGGTCTGCTGGTTGACCAGTGATCTCCTCAGGTTTACTGGGACAGAAGAACAGCTCAGTTTTCATTTGTAAATTCGCCGTCATGTCTTCCATCATATAAACTTGTCTTTCCTTGAATTGCTTGATTGCTTGCGGCTGTTTTTTTATAACCAGCAAAGAGTTCTTAACGTAAATACTTTGTTACCACAAGAGTGGTCAACTGGTACTTCTCCCAGTATGAAGTAGGTACATCAATGTTTAAAATAGATTTGATAATGTGATGCCTCTCTGGTGAACGTAGAGGCCACTCGGGTTCTTAAATATCTTCTCTTGTTGGGGCTGTTAGTGGTTTTATGATGATTAAAGCACATCTCCTCCCAATCTTTAAGTACAACGATGCTCCATCACGTTAAAACCATTGTTGCGTTATAATGAGACTAAATACTGGTCCATAACCCATGAAAGGTGGATGCTGATTTGAATGAACTGATCAAGTTTTACCTTGTTTTAGGGCTTAAACTGAAAATTTGTTTTTTTATGTGACTTTAAGGGACTTTTTTTGGCCTGCAGTTACTTCCTGGGGTCTCAGCTGGTTGCCTGGCAACAGCTCAGAAATATAACAAATAACTTCAGATAAAACCACAACTTCAAGTTTTTAAACTTTGGTTTATGTGCTGATTAAATAAATGAGTTATAACTTATTAATCGGCGAGTTTCAGAGCTGCTGGCAGGTTTAGTTACCTTCAGACAGAGCCAGGCTAGCTGTTTCCAACCGTTTCCAGTCTTTATGCTAAGCTAAGCTAACTGAGTGCCGACTGTAGCTGCATGTTTACAGTCGTGACAGTGATATCAATCCTCTTAACTTCCTCTCGGCAAGAAAGTAAACGAGCCTATTTCCCAGAATGTTGAACTACTCTTTTAAAGTTGAGTCTGTGATACAACACAAGCTCAAAAACACAATTAGATTTGAGAAAATATGCCGTAATATTCTACTCCACACCTGTTTTTATCACCCGCAGTTGACTGAAATTTAAAAAACAAAACTTTCAACAAACTTTCAGTCCAAACAATCACTCTTAAATGAAAGAACCACTCTTTTCTAAAAAAAATCAATCTCCCCGTAAGCTCATCTTGTCTGCAGGTGGATGCAGCGGCGTAAAGTATTCTATTCACAGCGTGAAGTATCTTTTTTTCTTGCTGTCAGGTATCTGAGAGAGGCTACGACACCGCTGTCACAGACTCATCTGAATAAATGATTCATGGCGTCGAGGTGAAAAAGCCGCAGAGGCAACGCTCATCACTCAACACGGAAACTGATGCAATGTTGCAAGGATCAAATCAAGAGTTTGAACCTGGAGGGCGGAGAGAGAGAGAGAGAGAGAGAAAGAAGAGTGATGGGTGGAAGTTTAAAGCTTGTGTACATGTTGGATGGGGTGAGAGAGAAATGCTTCAGTAATGAGAGAGAAACCTGTGCAACACATTTAATAATCCATCCATCCGAGGATACATTGTTTTCCTCTGTTGAGAGCAAAGTGCACTCCTGTCTAAACGGTTGAAATGTCATTAATATTATTAAAAAATTGCTGTAAAGATTCATCATCAGTAACATACAAACAGGAGAAAAGAAACAAAACCAGATGAGACTGATAAAAACGCTCCTGCAGGGGGTTTTCTTTTTTTTAAGGAGAATGCTTCAAAGTTTCTCCAAGTTTCTTCAAGTTCATTTCGGAGGATGTGAAGGTGGAGCTTTTGGGATTTGGGCCACTCGAACAGAAAAACTCCTCTCATGCAATCTACAGCCGTCTCCACTAGGGATGTGCAGCGAGCCCAGTATTTGTATTTGTATCTGTATTTGTTGAGGCAGCAAAATTATTTGTATTTGTATTCGAATAAAAGTGGAAAGAGGCTTAAAAATCCTGTTTTTACGCTTTTAATTTTAGAAAATTAAAGTGTTACAATAAGTGTTCATGAAGCGTGTGTCAGTAGTTCAGCTTTATCTCTGGCGAACACCCCCAACTCTGAGAGTGATGTCCAAATTAGGAAATGTGCGTCATGTAGCAGGTGGATGTGACTCCCCTCACTGAGACCTGCTGATAGACGTCACAGCGGAGCAGAGGAGAGACACTGAGATAGTGATGTAACCGACCTGCTCGCTGGTATTTAACATGATTTATTTTTCTTCCTGAAAACAAATAATTTTTTGAAATATTTGTATGAAACAAATATTCGTAAAAACCTCCACTATTTGTGCTTTGCCGTTTAATGTATTTGTATTCAGGCACACCCCTCGTCGGGAAGTTTTTTCTCACAAAAATGTGCAGAATTGACGAGACTATCCTCCCAAAAAACAAATGTTATTTGTTTAAGTTCATCTTTAGCAGACGTTGTCATTTTGTCTTTTGTTCGTTGGGAGCAAAGAAGGAAGTCAGGTGACGTTGTTACAGAGCGACAGTCTGTGTAAGCAGGAGATTGAGGTCAGAAGCTGCTGTTTGTTTCCTCATCAGCAGTCTACTCTGCACCTTTCAAATGGATTGGATGGACTCTTGTAACTGTTTTTATTTATTCTACGTTGATTGTGTTGTTATGTTGTTTCTGTCTGCTGATTGTGTGCTTGTCTTATGAATGTTTCTTCTTCTCTGCTCTCTCTTGATGGCACCAGAACAGGAAACCACACTTGTGAATTTTCCCGTCGGACAGGCTTCAATAGAAGCAATTATTGTGCCACCCTGTGTTGTATAATGACAATAAAACTGAACCCTGAACCGTGAAACGGAGCGAATGTTCGTATAACGGAAATGTAAAGTGACCGCAGCTAAAGTCTAATGTGGAGAGGGGGATGAAAGAAGGGAAGAGAAGATCAGAGTTTCTGTGTCGGAGGAGATTTGTGTTCTCTGTTTGAGAGCAAAACAAACAGATTCATCACTCCACTGCCGCAGGTACGCATCCTCCCATCTGTCTGTCTCTTTAATTGTCTTTCTTTCTCTTTCTCGCACATAAACACAGTGTCCCTCCTCCCCCCTCCCGTCTCCTGCATCCACACCTCTCTTACAAATGTCCTGAATGCATCAGTATGCAGGACGCCAGACGACGGCCGGCCGTATGTCAAGTGCACTTGAGCAGATTTGTGGTTTATTCAGTTTTGTAGTTGTTGATTTGTTTGTTTGTGTGTGTGTGTGTGTGTTGTGGGGAAGTACACAAACAGTCTCCTGTTTGTTTATTTGTGTAGACAGATATCATATTGAATGTCTCAAGGGGCTTCACAGGCCTGCAACAGTAACAGAAGGAAAAACTCCTAAAACCTAATTATAAATAAAACGGAGGAAACGTTGAGAAATTCAAAGCGATTCTTCAGGACGAACAGTCACCAAACACTTTATTAGGAACAGCTGCACAGTCTACTGCAATCCAACACAACAGCTCTGCCATAAATTCTACTTTATGAAGCTTCTACATTTTCAGTTTTTGTTCACATTGTCAGAAAGGTGATAATTCTCCTTTATGTTTATTATCGAGGTCGTAGTGGGTGTTGGTGTACTGGAGTGAATTATATTAAAAAGTGTTCCTAATATTTTATCCACCCCATTAACAAACATGATGGGGGCAAAATATAATAATATAATATAATATGATGCATTACATGTTGCTCCAGACTCAGATTTTTTTACGGATGACTTCCTGTTTGGGGTGAGGGAGCCAATCATCATGTCACAATTACATTTTAAGAAGTTATGAGACTTTCTGTCTTTGACTTCATCTCAGCAGCTGTGTAGTGAAGCCAGTTAGCTGATGTCAGGAGGTTTTAATGATGGCTGAAGTGAATCCAGCTTGTGTTTACTGCAGCTAACAAATCACATTTGTTTGAATGAGCAGGAAAAATAAAGTCATGACATCACTTCCTGTCAAGCTTCTGTTGGATCTTCCAAACTGTTTCCTGCCTGCTTGTTAAACCAACAGACTGTAAAACATATGGACGTAGCCACCGTGACGTTACCCGCTGGTCTCTGAAGAGCGGTTCTGAAGCTAAAAGTGGGCGTCTCCAGACGTCGCCATCTTGGCAGTGCCTGAGTCCGCCTCACTCCCCATGGATGTATAAAGAGAACTGGATACAGCATCGGAGGCCCTGTTCATTCCTATGAAAGTTGCTCAGTGGCGCATGAAGCCAAAAAAGTTCGACTTCCACATATAAAGTTACTCGGATCTTCCCGGATCATTGGGCCCATAGAGCAAGCGCACTAGTGGCTTTTGCCGGCTACCTCCAGTTTAGCCCTCCAGCTAACTTGAATGGGGATAAAACAATTCAATCGTGCGGCTCTTTTAGGCTTTCATAATGTGATCAGACCGAATGAATCAAATTCAGATAGTCAGACGAGTCATTTCGTGGGGGTTGTGATGCTCAAAAAAATGTATGTGCTGATTTACGGACGTCTCTTTCACAATGTAAGTCTATGGAAAAAAATCTTTTTGGGCCCAACAGCGTCATGTGACGTTGTAATTACACGGTTTGGCCCCTATGTGAAATTGGCTTCACAGCCCGGCGCTGTTCCTGGTGGCTTGTCACTCCCAGCTGATCCAGAGGTGGTTGAATGAAGCCTGGTTGCTCAAACAAGCCACCTAGCGGCTAGCAACCTGTCACTCAAAGCAGCCACTTCCTTTATTACACATAATTTTAAACCTTAATAAGTCGTATAAACCCCCGTCCAGTTGTCATGAAAGAGGACATTAACTATAGAGACCAAAACTGTTGTTTGTACCAGGCTGTAAACATGTTTATTTCTGCTGTAAAGTCGGGCATTTTAACATGGGGGTCTATGGGGATTGACTCGCTTTTAGAGCCTCAAGTGGCCATCTCAAATCCACACTTCTACAAAACACTTCTGTCCTCTCTGTCCTGCTGTTATTACAGACACGCCATGACTTTTCACCCACAAACATCTACTAAGGCTTCTGGGAAACGATGTTTGTTAAAGGCCACTAAAAATGTAAACATTGAATAAAAGATACCAGATGGTTTTTCAGAAAACTGCTGTCCTTATCTAAGTACATGAAACAAGACACATGACGTACTAGCTTCAGTTATTAGCGTTCTGGTTTCATCTGAACTCTCTACAAAGAACACAGACTGCAGAAAGAGCAACAAACCAACCATTAGATGTAGTGATCTCACATTTTACTACACATACATCAAAGGATACTGTTTGTAGCTTCACTTACTTTAATTGATTTGAAGCAATAAACACATTCTCTAAATCATTTATAACATCTTGTGTTGCCAATAAGATGCAACAATCCACAAGTGTATTAAACGAACAAATTAATAAGCAATCCGAGTCCTGTTTTCACCCCGTTCAGCTATTGTAAACAAACTCAAGTCTTGCAGAACCCCTCATTCCCTCCACCTTCAGCAATATTTGCAAACATCCAGGACGGCAGATTTAGTGGAAAGCACCGATGTAATAACCGAGCAGAGTGCAAATCAGGGATTAACTGTCTGGCTCAGACTTATGTTGTACATTCAGCCTGAAACCTGGGACAAAAATCATTTCTGTCATTTTAATAAGTCAGACTAATTTTTTACAGAAAGAAAGGCAGAAAGGGGCATATTTAAAGGAAAATAAACACACACTGAAAGACAGTTAAGCCCTGTTAATTAAACTGAATTAAGAAGGAAAATGACAATGTTTTAACTATGGATGCATGAATAGTTTACAAAGAAAATATCACATTCTTCAGATGCACATGAATGACAGAATCTGCAGTATGTAGGAGGGATGTCCATCTGCTAAATTAGACCTGTAACATGGTTGTAACTAAATGTTTACAATGTGAGAAAAGATCAGGATGTTCTCTGCAAAGTAAAACAGCAAGAAGAAGAAAACGTGTCCTCTTTCCTTCAGTCGGCGTCATCGACTAAACCTCTTGAGAATCTTCAACACTGTTCTGCACTTTAAGTAAAATAAGAACACTGGTTCATATATTTTCAGAAGCACCACTGGGAGATGTTTTTTTTTTCTTCTAGCAGCAGCTGCTAAATAGAGCCTGTGTACCATTTTTCCAAAAGTTAATATTGTCTGATAACTGCTCAGTCATGCACCGCACCGCACAGCAAAGACAAGAATATTAGTTTCTATTGACAGGCGGCCGACAGGATCTGAGAATAATACATCGTACGGGCTTGTAAAATGTTAACATTTTCAGAAAGTACACTTCAGTCTGTCACTTTCTCCGACATCCAAACTCTCACTCACACACACACACACGTTTATACTTCTATATTTGTGAGGACACTTACTGACATGATGCATTTCTTAGTGTCTGTAACTGTACGTGATTTACTGCGAGATAGCTTCAGAATGATCAGGGCTGCAACCAAATCATCCCTGTTATAATTTCTTAGAGTTCATGGTGACTCTTCAAATGTCTTGGATTATCTGAACAACAGTCCAAACTCCTGATATATTCAGTTTACTGTCTTCAAATCCTCACATTCGAGAAACTTCAACAGCACATTTTTTTTTGCGTTTTTGCTCAACAAGCTCTAAGGTCAGGTGCCCCAACGTACACTGGAACCATTTTTGCTTTGGTGTCATCATTCATCCACAGTCCAAAGTCTCTCTGCATTCAGTTTAGAGCTGCAACTAACCATTATTTTCATTATCGATTAATCTGTCAGTTATTGTCTCGATTGAACGATTACATGTTTGGTGACGTCCTCCTTCACTGTCACAGAGGACTTAAAGAAACCAGAAAATATTCACATTTGAGAGGCTGGAAGCATCTAATCAGTTAATTGTTGCAGCTGCACAACATCGTACACAAGTAGTGCTTTACTGAGTGATAGAAGGGTTAAAAGCAGCATGCATGAACACAACACATACACACATAAAACTAACTGAAAGCTAAATTAAATAAAAATGTTTATTTTGAAAAGCAGACAGTTGTTGTTGCAAAGCTCAGTTCAGCAGGTTGGATGTCCTGAGTTTTAGGTGCATAGAAGCATAAAAGAGTCTGTTTGGTACCAAATTCCCTCTTTGTGTTTCTGTGTTGAGCTGCAGTGGAGGGATTATTTATGAAAATGAGTTTAATTTTGGAAGATAACCAAGTTTGTGTAACTCAGAATGCTGAAATTTCATATTATCTTCAGATGAGCTTTAGAGCATCACTTTAGGAAAGGATTGTGTAAAGGCCAGTATGGACAAGAGGAATGATGTTTCTTTGTACATTTGGGCAGCTGACTATTGTTTTAAGATGTGAGCCTTTATCCTTTAACCTGAACCAAACATCAACCCCAAAAAATCTAAACTTCAACAGTCCTTTGAAGAAGCTCTCAAGGTCTAAAACCTCAGTTGGTCCTCATAAAGATAGAAGTTAAGAGCATATAGACACACAAATCTTTAATAATCCACTGCTGCCACCAAGTGTTCCATAGTGGGCGTCATTATACAAACACTACTGTTTCCCTTCTTATCTGTATTTACATTCACAGTCTCGTCAATGTTCCCACAAAGACTCTTTAAAACCTCTTGCAGCTTATTTCTGTGTGTTCAATTCACAGAAACTCACAAACAGTTTCTCATACAGTAGAATACACAATAATACAGTGACAATAAAACTTCTGCAGACAGTAATACAATGCAACACCGTATGCAGTATTTTGAATAGTATTGCCACGTAAGTGCACTTCTAGCTCAATAAATATGACTGCATCAGTAAAAACATGAGTGCAGTTTATTATTGTACTTTCTTTGACACACTTCTTCCCTAAAATAACAATAAAAAAGACAACATGCACAGTGCAAGTGTAGATGTATAGTGATGTTTGAGTAGTGTTATGACCAGAAAATTAACAAAACATGTCAGAATAAATGACATCATGACAGCTCTCTCATTGGTTACTGTTTAAAGGGGACATATTATGCTTTTCCTTATTTTCAGTCATATATATAAATGTTACAATGTCGGATGTTTATGTTAAAAGTGGCCCACATGTCAAATAATGAGGTAAATGTATATAGCAGTGATCCCTGTGAGCAGAAAGCAGCTGCTCTGATCTGAACGTTTGGTTTTTTCAACGTTTTTTTCTACTTTCAGGCCGAGTCGACGTCGGCTGGTGACGGATTTCATGCTAGTTCAACTGGTTTTTAGCACCACTAACAAAGCTCTGCTAATTCAATGAGGAACACATTTAATTTCCTGTAAATCCTTCACAATAAAAGTCTCCTGTTATTTAGTCATTTAAAAGCTTTTAATATGAAGCAGTAAAGCAGGAAATGTTGGGTTTTCATTAGCGGTAACTTAACTCTGATATGGCCGCCCCCTCAGCAGCTACCGGAAGACTGGCCAATGAGAACAGAGTGGGCTCATGGGGAGGCGGGCCTTAAAGAGACAGAAGCTAAGACTGCCTATAAGAGACAGAAGCTGAACTGCATAAGGGACCAGCTTAAGATAAATAAGGAGTTTTTAACTGTGAATCATGCAAAGCTGCTCTAGTGCAGTAAAACGTAGAGCTAGAATGAGCATAATAGGTCCCCTTTAAGCATAAAAAAGTTGCCAACTTTGGCTGTTCACTGTCACTGTTACATTGCGTTTTTATTTAATTTATTTATTCATAACATTAATGAACATTTCTCTAAATATGCCAGTGTTAGCCTGCTGGCTAATTTTCAACTGCAGTCCTTTGGCGAGATGTTTAGTCAGATGTTTTGTACATAATACCTTTACTTGTTCTTCTCTGCAGCTCGTCTAAGTGGCTCCAAAGCAGCTAATATCATATTTTTTTTACAGGTCTTCATCATTACTCCTTCAAATACTGAACTGTGGTCTTCAAGTCTTCCATAAAGTGAGCTTCATGTGCAGTTTATGTCAGGGAGAGAAGGTTGATATCATAGCATCCATCCACCTGTAGCAAAATATAGAAAAGTCTATTTTTTATTTTATATTTAAGGCCTGTACAGTTATTTTCAGTTATTTTGGCTGATTCGACCTCATTTCAGTCCCATACAGGCGTGTTCACACCATGCTTTTATTCTTGAGGTGCTGCACCTGTTGCAAATAACATTTTAACCAATGAAAACCTAGCTTTTAACCCTTTTAAACATGTGGAATATATCAAACCATCAGCATCCGCTCTGCCCAAGACAAGACCAGAATAAATGACATATCTTTTGGTTGGTCCAGGGTTGGACAGGAGCTTTAGGATCAATATGTAGATATAAAATCAAAATGACATTTAAAAAACACTTGGCCAATAAGATAGGGCAGCCTGTATGTGACCTGAGAGGCAAAACGCAGGGCAATAAAAGTCTACAAAGAACCTGGCCGCACCCCGGTAGAAATTACGACCCCGAAGAGCCAGAAATCAAACAAGTAAAAAACAAGAATTACACTGTATTGACTCAGCTATCGAAGCTGCTGTAAATCAACTGAATGAAATAAAGGGTCTTAAATCAGAACACTTTATATCAAAGTAATGTCTGCAGAAGAAGGATGCTTTTTTTTCTCTTCTTCACAGCTTTTAGAAAAAAAAAAATTCTGATACTTGGGAGAAAAAGGTCTGAAGAAGCAGCAAATGTAATTATACAGCTTGTGTGGTGATGAAAGTGTAAATGTGGATATTTCTCAGTTAGTGATAAATGACCTGATACTTTGATTGACACAATAAACACAAACTTAATTGAGTTGAAGTTGCTAATGCAGCTGCTTTCAGTGTGAGGCCAACAGAAGCAGTCGTGATCTTTGCGTTTCGAGACTCACGTCAAATCGTCCGATGGAGGCCGTGGTCTGGTTGGTCTGCATCACCTCGGTCAGAGCCCACATCTGCTGGATGCTGGAGGAAACAGTCTGAGGGTCTGGAAGACCCTGAGAGACACACACACACACACACACACAGGAAGAACAACAGATGTCAAGTAGAGGAAGACAGGATGTACTACAGTCCTTTAACAACACACTTACACAAACACAATGTGTACCTCCAGATCAGGGTGTTGGTCAATCAGGGTCAGATCAGACAGCCAATCGGAAACCTCCTTCTCTGGGTCCTACAAAGAGGAGCAGCAAATGTCATTTCATTTCTTCACTTCAATTAAATGCTGGAATAATTTTATTAGCTTGATTTTAGTGTCAATCAAGCTCAGATTATGGGAAACAATAAAATATGTTACCACAGTTATGCAGATGACACACAAATTTACATAACAAGCACTGAGTAAGTGCATTGAACAAATCAATGACTGGATGAGCCAGAATTTTCTTCAGTTAAACTAAGACAAAGTGAACTAATTGTTTTTGGAGCCAAGGAAGAACAATTAAAAGTCAGCACTCAGCTTCAGTCAATAATGTTTAAAACTACAAACCAAGCCAGAAATCTTGGCGTCGTCATGGACTCAGACCTGAATTTCAACATCCACATTAAGACAATTACAAAGTCAGCCTACTGTCACCTGAAGAATATATCAAGAATTAAACGACTTATGTCTCAGCAGGATTTGGAAAAACTTGTCCTGCATTTATCTTCAGTAGACTCGACTACTGTAACACCGTCTTCACAGGTCTCCCTAAAACATCCATCAGACAGCTGCAGCTGATCCAGACGCTGCTGCTCGAGTCCTCACTAAGACCAAGAAAGTGGATCATATCAGTCCAGTTCTCAGATCTTTACACTGGCTTCCTGTCTGTCAGAGAACTGATTTTATGATATTGCTGTTGGTTTATAAAGCACTGAATGGTTTCTGATCTGCTGCTACATTATGAACCATCCAGACCTCTCAGGTGGTCTGGTTCAGGTCTGCTTTCTGTCCCCAGAGTCAAAATTAAACGTGGAGAAGCAGTGTTCAGTTTTTTATGCTCCACATATCTGAACAAACTCCCAGAAAACTGTAGATCTGCTGCAACTTTCAGTTCTTTTAAATCACAAGCTGTTTGCTGCCTTTCATTATCTAAATCATTCATTTCACTTTTATTCTCTTGTTTTATCTGTCTTATTCCCTTTTTAGCTTCTTTTTATTTCCAAATTTCACACTTTTTAATTGCTTTTATATGTCTTTTTACTTGTGTTGCTTTTATATTCTGTTTTGATGCCTTTTATGCTCTATGTAAAGCACTTTGAATTGCCTTGTTGTTGAAATGTGCTGTACAAATGAACTTGCCTTGCCTTGCCTAGTATCTTAATGTCGTTACTTTGGCACCATCTAGTGGTAGCATCGAGAATAACAGTGTAGTAAACCAGTATGCACTGTTACATCCTCCTGACCAGGTCAAACCCAGAGACACACAGTTAATGAGCTGCACTGATTTTCACCTTGATTGTCTCATTTTTTGACCAAGATAAACTTGTGGCATCTGAATAGTTTGAAACATGCTATAATCACATCTAAATGTACAAATAATAACTTGAAGGTTTATTATTTATTGAGGATTTGTGGATCTTCTTTTGGTGCTGAACATTCAAATTGTGTTTTTATTTACTAAAGAACAACACGGAGGGTTTGTGCACTGCTGATAATTGCCTGTTTGGTCTCTTGTTAAAAAATAATGATGTATAATAATCACGTAATAACGTGGAAACGTACACAAATATCTGCACGGACGAACCGCTGCAGCAGGAAACTGAGTATCTGAGGAGAGCAGGTGTAAAATCTGCAGCTCTGGTTTATCGGACGTACAGAGAGGCAGAGAGAGAGAAACTATGACACAATGCATATTAAAAGATTATAAGATGGTTATTTTACACATGACTAACCTTCTGTCTCCTGCAGCTGCCTCCTGATTATTTTTCTTCTCTTTAAATGTTTCACAGCAGCTTCACTCAGATGCAATATGAATGCAGCAGACAGTAATACTTATATATATAATCTGGTCAACAGAGGTTAAAGTCTTTACTGGAAATCTCTCATTTATCTCTGATCTCTGTTGAGTCTGACAACATCAGACTGTTTATTTGCTCACATACATCATTCTTCTTGCAGGATGAACACACATCTAAACATTCATTTCTCAGCAGCTGAAAACACTTTAGTTTTGTGCTCCATTACTTTCCAGACATTAGATCTGATTTTGTGATGCTCATTTACATCTGTAGTCTTAGTATATATCCCGTTATATTTAAAAACGGCGCCCCAGACAGGTATGCTTCTATTTTGAAGGTGGTGAACTGAAACCACCTCGATAACATCGATAAATTGCGTTATTTTCACTCAGGTGGGAAGAAAATGTCTCGATAGCACCAGAGTTTACTGTCTCATTAGGTTTGATGCTCCTGTTGACTGATGCATTAGCAGCCGACTGGTAAACAAATGTTTTCCACTTGATGTGAAGAACCTTTGACTGAGTTGGCAAAAATAAAATAAAGTGTAATTACTCTGCAAATCAAAGTCTATGCATCATAAAGCTTCCTGAATAACTAGCTCCACTCTCAGCGGCATTTAGACCTCATTAAGTACATTATTCTACCTTTACTATCTCATTGAGTTTCTGATTAATGTTTGGTTTACTTTAAGGAATCAAACTAACCGGCTCCATGTGAGGGTATATTTTAATGTCTTCCAGGCTGAAGGTCAACCAGGCGGAGGACGGCTGTCTCAGGATCAGTCTCACGGACGTCACATGATCCGGCTCCCCCTGCATCTATTCATTAACAATAAATGATGACATAATTAATGCCAGAACCTTCAGAATTTGATGGATGTGGGAATAAAACGAGCAAAACATGTAGAAAAACAAGAGAAATAAATCAAATTGAAATGGAAATCCTGAATCCTTTTTCCAATTCCTGAAAGGAAACACTGCAGTAAAAAAACCCACCTTGAACACCCTTTAAGGCTAAATATGACAAACAATAACCCATAAACTGCGAGTAAACATCATTTACAACATCACGATTTACCCTTTAAACTGTCAGGCTCGGAGAACCGTCTGAAGTGAACAAAAGTTAAATCACCGTTCACCATCTGGCTCCATTTGCATAAAGAATAAACAAGAAATAAATAGAAGAAGTGAAAAATAACTCTGTTTGTATTGTCGCCATATATCAACATTACATCCTGTATAGTGTCTTTCATGGCTCGACTCCAAGACGAGCTGAGGAGGGGAAATAAACGGCTCCTGCTGTGTGTGTTGGTGTTATGCTTGATGGGAAATGTGTTGGTTTACACATCTGATATGAAGTTCAGCTGCAGTGACACAGAATAGCGGCCTGTAATTTAATATAAAAGGAAGGTTTATGTGAATAGAAGTATGATGTGGGGTTATCCAGGGTCGCTCCTGCATGAGCTCAAACACAACTGAAGGCCACAAAAACAAGAACAAGCTGTCGTCATCTTCAGATTTTGTTGCTATTAGCGTGTTTTCTTCACATAGTTAAGTGGGCAATGGACATATGAACTGTATATACTCTGCTTTAAATAATAACTTGTCTCTGAAATGGGTCTTAAACAAAAAAACAAAGTAAATTAGCTGGTTAAAAAATCTTAAAATTGCAGCTTCTCCTCCATTATTTAAAAATAAGTTTTCCTGCTGGACACCAGATGTCTCCTCCTTCACTGAAGAGTCTATTCTCAGTGTTTGTGCTCTGGAGGCTTCAGGTTTATTTATTTAAGCTGCATACTGGACTATCGATTGATTGGCTTCTCGTTCATCCAGCTGAGATTTAAGACGAGCTCAGAGAAACTTTCCTCCTTCGGTGGATGTGAAAACAAACTTACTGCACACAAACATCATTCTGCACAGAGAAGAAGAAGAACAACAACATCCAGCTGAAGGAACAAGAAGAGAAATGTGGAAGAAGTTCAAATTAACAACCTTACAGTCAGGAGTTCACTATGGCAACATCAACACAGGAAGTGTTTTAGACGCGTTTGTCACTCCGTCTCTCTGAACAGATTTAATATCAATTAAATAAATTAGGGATGCACGATATTGGATTTTTTACCGATATCCGATATGCTGATATTTCCAACTCATTGTGGTTGATTGCCGATACCGATATATGCACATATTATGACTATTATGCATGCAAGCATAGATTGTACTCAGTACGATCAATAAAGACAATATATGAAGGAAGAACTTAGGAAGACTGGAGTTCAGGAGCTCAGCATTAAAACTTTAATGAACCTGCCAAGTGGGAGCAGCAGTAGAGTTTTCATTGAGTTTATTAGACAGACAGGATTAATGTGCAGGATTTAATCTCTGGTCCACACTCCGGAGCAGAAGGTGGCGGTAATGCACCTAATACGCTGGTTGCCAACCGCCGTTATAAACCAAAAAGAGGAAGATTTTTTTCCAAACAGAGTGGTACATCCTGTCAGCCGAGGTGTTTCCTATCTGTGTAGCTGAACACAGCAGCTCCTCCGCGGACTGTTTCACCCTGACGGTCCCGGTGTTGTTTGGAATAACAAACCGGGGCTCGGTGCTCCGGTTGGATCCACATGGAGAGCCGAGGCTAACGTTAGCTGAGAGGCTAGCTGAGCGTTAGCCGCAGCATGACTGGAGGGAAGCACAGCCAGCTAGCCTCTGCTAGCCTCCCAGCTAACGTAAGCCCCGGCTCTTCACGTGGATCCAACCTGCCGAAATATCGCCGATGCCGATATTTCATTTTAGAGCTTTTATCGGCCGATATCGATGACGTGCCGATAATATCGTGCATCTCTAAAATAAATGTATTAGTCCACCCTGCGACCCCCCCCCCCTACCTGTGTCCTGTGGATGGAGTAGTAGTCCTGGGAGCCCCCCTCAGTGTGGGGGTTGTCCATCAGAGGCAGGTCTCTCAGAGCCGTGCACCACTTAGCGGGGGTCTCCTGCCCGGGACTCCTCTTCAACAGACGTACAGTCACGTAGGCTGTGTAGTAGTTCTTAAAGGTGATTTCATCGATCTGAAAGACAGACAGTGAACATGGATTATAAAGAGAATAACAGTCCACACGCAGTGTTACTGTTTGGTTATTATCAGGTGACATGAAGATGTGATTGAAGTGGGCGGACGTTTGGAGTCAGAGATGGATAATATCTGATAAAGTTTACAAAAATCTCATCTAATACACATAAACATCTAAACGACATCACTGGAATCAAGATTTAAGGAGAAGTGATGTTAGTTTAAGATTAAGATAATCTTAAACTAACACAAAATAATGTGAATAATTGATTATAACAGATATAAAGTTCATAAATATGACAATAGTGTAACAGAG
The DNA here is from genome assembly GCF_910596095.1 of Thunnus maccoyii. Lineage (NCBI taxonomy): Eukaryota > Metazoa > Chordata > Actinopteri > Scombriformes > Scombridae > Thunnus > Thunnus maccoyii. The sequence goes on along the minus strand of NC_056535.1, from coordinate 35,791,171 downwards.
AATCATCTAAAATGTGGAATTACAGATTCATTGAAGAAGATTTTGTTTGACATCGAACATTAGTTATCAGAGTTATTAGAGGTTAAACTTCATTTGAATCCATTACTTTGTGTATTCCATGATAGATTATCTTCTTTGAGTCATAAATCAGACAAATCTGATCATTATCATCATTACGTGCATCATGAATAAACAAACATCCATAAATCTGTTTGGAAATCATAAAAAAGATGTTTCCTATAACTGCAGAACCTGCCTGAGAATCATCACATGTTAAAGTTTTCATCAGTAATCAGTGATAGTTGTCTCACTGCTAACAGCTGATTCACACGACTTTAATATATAAACAAATCTGTGTTGGAAACCAGTCGACATACAAGCAGAAGACTCAGTCATCAGAGGTGCGGCCACAGTGTCAGACTTTGAAAACCTCTGGAGTAAACTAACCCAAACCAGATGGAGAGATGGACTCTATAAAATCCATAATCTGAAGTTTAAGGAGGCCGGACAATAAAGAATAATATTGAGGCCAGAATGTTTGTGTTCCTCCAAGTGTAGAATAATAATAATAATAATAATAATAATAATGTTTTGCTTGAGCTTTTTAGCTTTAAACCAATTTAAATTAGACATTACAGGGTTGTCAGTATAAATAAGATCTGCTGGATAAAATAAATCTATCCCAATAAATCACATGTGGAGGTAGAGCAGGTCGTCCACTAATCAGAAGGTCGGTGGTTTGATCCCCGGTTTGATCCACATGTTGAAGACACTGAGCCCCGTATTGCTCCTGATGGATGCGCAGCACCCTGCGTGACACCCTGCCGTCGCTGGTGTGTGAGAGTGGGTGTGAACGGGTGAGTGAGCAGCAGAAACAATGTAAAGCTCTGTGAATAAAAGCTCTATATAAACGCAGCCATTTACCGTATAGCATTTAAATCAGGCTCATTAAACCAAATCGGTTCCCCCCGAAAAGAAAAACTCGCCTCCGGTCCAAACTGGGTCTTAACCTATTGTGTTAGAAACAGTGAGTCTGCCAAATCACAGCATTAACATTTCAACCTAAAGAAGAAGCATCCAAACGCCTGATAGAGATAATTCCTTTATGCAGAAAGTGGCTGCAGGCAGACGCCTTTGAAGCTCGACGCTTTGAGCTAATGAGGAATCACTCTGCATCAAAATGATTTTTAATTAGGACTAAATGCTAAAAAAAGTAGGTCAGTGCCCCAAATGTTTGAAGTCTTTCTCCAGACAGGGATACACTTTCAGATTTAACAAATGTTTTGTATGTATGTGTGTATTTTCTGAGAGTGCCACTGGGAGACACCACAAACAGACACGATGAGTACAGTTTAGGTTATAGGAGAAAAAAAAGTGCTTTATTTATTTTAACTGGAAGCTCGAGGCCAAGAAACGATACAAACGTCTTTAGTGACGTTGTGTGTTCATTCACCTCGTGTGATGCACTCGTTAGAAGTTATAATATAATGTGCTTCTACTGTAAGTGATGGAGGACAAAATGCACAGTCGTCCTCGTTCTGTGCAAAAATATATACAAGTTTGGGGTTGACTGATGATTTTTGTTTGCCTGCAAAATGCAGGATTGAAACATCACAGACAGTTTGTTCTCTGATTCATCTTTCTTCTTCTTAAACTCTGTGTTATAGTTTAATCTATCCATATATCCATTATTGTAATGTTGTTTGGGCTTCTACATATCCTTCACACCTCAATCAGTTACTTTTAATTCATTTTTAAGAATGATTTCAGGCTCCACTAGCCGAGAGCCATCTGCACCTTTGTTTAGGAAATTTAAAATGTTCTCAGTTTATTCTGTAAATACTTTTCTAACATGTGTGTTTATGTTCAAATTCATAAATCACAGACAAAACCTTCCAGATACATTTCACAATTTTTTTCTTTTATCATCAGACATTCACTCTTATTCAATGAGGTGATCAAAGGACTTTCATTTACTTTACTGTCACACTTCCAATTATCAATTTTTGATCAGATTTAGAGGTCCTCATCTCTGGAATTCACTAAATACAACTTTGAAGTCGTCGTCTTCTTTAATATCATTTAAAACACATTTAAAAAATATCTTTTATTTAAATAGAATTTTGTGTGACTGGGTTTATATTACACCTCAAATTTATGTTTCTTTTCTTTCTTTTTCTCTTGTTTTTTGCTATAAATGTTTCTCTATTTGATGTTCTATTGTTTTATGACTCAGTTCTATGATTGGTTGAAATGAAGAGGAGGACTCTGCTCTTCCTTCCTCTCCTGCACATTTTAATATATTTTTTTACTGTGTGATATTTTTATTGTATCCTTTGTGCAAATAAAAATAAATAAATAAATAAAATAAATAAAAAATAGGAGAGTTGAGCAAGAATAATAAAAGACCTGCAGCAGCTGTGAGACTTTCATTATTACTCATTAAATACAGATTATATATATATTAAATACACAGCTACCGACTGTCAGTTCCAGATGATTCAGCTTAATAACCAGAGATGATTCCTCATCAACAAACACAAACTGTGTCCTTCTCTTAGCTGTGACGTTAAATTCACCACCAGGAGTCACAACAGTCCTGTAAACTGCAGCAGCTCAAACATGTAGTGAAAATAATCATGTCACACTTTACTGGACTGTTGCAGCTTTCATCTAAGTTACTTTCTGACTAAAAATAACCTTTTTGTGCATATTGTAATAACTCGATTTTCACGATTTAGCCATTGTATACATCAGGGTTATTGGTTGAATCATATGGACGTCCTGCAAACTAGTAGTTCAGAATTCCCTCTTTGTGTTTCTGTTCCTCGTCTGCAGCAAAGAAACGCCGTCACACAGAAAGACTAAAGAAATCCACCCCATCACTTCAGCCTCATATGAACCTCAGATAAAGGAATGATTACACTGAACTATTAGTTTAAGACAAAGTAGACATGAACTCAATAATGAATTTACAGCTACTCATCCAGTATTTTCTTGGAAGATAAAGGAAACGTGTTTGCTCACATTTATATATGAATGTTGTTGTAATAAAAACATGATTCAGAAGATGAAAAGCAAAGATTTAAATAAAGTCACGAGCTGCATATATTCCCTTATTTTAAACCCGTATAAAAACAAAAGTGGCTCCACGAAAATCGAATTATTTTCCATATAAAAGGTTCAGTTTGTCATAAAGCAAAAGACAAACTGAACATTTAGTGATCAACAGAAAATGAAACTTCATCAGCAGATAAGTGATCAAGTGACGAGTGCTTGTATGTTGTTGTTGTTGTTGTTGTTGTTGTTGTTTGGAAATGTTTGTGAAGAGAATCAGACTTCATTATTTTAATATTTGATCACATCATCTCATGTTTTTAAGATCAGTGTTAATCCACACAGGTTACTTACAACAGTTTTAAGGCATAAATTGATTGGTTTCCTTAGAGTTAGTGATCAAATTTAGCAATATGATGAAGATCAGGTGTCACTAGTTTTTTCATAGTTCCGGCTACAGACAAAAAGGTAGAAGATGATAAAACATGAATAGCATTTCTTGATTAAACTGAAAACAGTTTGGTTTCCTCTCTGTGTTTTGCATTAGCTTACGTTGACGGGTTTTCCAAAGGGAAGCGCGACATCGACAACACAGACGCCGGAGTGAGCCGCGTCTGTCTTGGTGTCTCCGATCTGCAGGTAGACCGGAGGTTTGATCGTACAGCTCACAGGTTTGATGTCATCAGTGCTCCCGCTCATCGTCTGGAAACAAGATGAGATAAACCAACATTTCAACTACAGATGCAACAATCAGTCGATTAATCGATCAACAATGGGTGACATCTCTATGCATTCAATTATATTCTACAGTTCATGTGTTTAATGACACAGTGCAGCACTATAAATACTTATGACTGTGGTTAGTCCAACAAAACTCAACAAAAACGTCAAACAACTCTCTAAAATAACTATTCTTGTAGCTGAACAGAGCTTGTTTCTCTTTTCATAGCAGAAAAAACATCATGTAATCTACCATCCTGTCCACTCTGGATTATGGAGATATCCTGTACGCTCACGCTGCTGCAACCACCCTTAAACCTCCTGGATGTTCTCCACCACAGCGCCATTCGATTCATCACAGCGGACAGTTATCACGCTCACCACTGTGAGTTATAGGACGAGGTCAGAGGTCATCACCAGCAGACCTTGCTATCTTGCTTCCACTAACATCTCACTACTATTCTTCATAATGTTTGTGATCGTTTTAAGTCGTGTGTCTGAGTGTTGTACGATGGTTGTTTTGTGACTGTGATATTGTGATCCTGTGTGTGTATGGAAGCTGGTCTTGGCTCATTTTGGGGAAGGTGAGAACATTTTGACCTCAATGTGGGTTGAGGTTTGGTTTCAAATTCATCAGGTCTGTCTTAAAACAACAGTCAAGTGCCCACACTGTATGTCCATCTATCCATCCATCTATCTATTTTTTAAAATATGTCTTCATAGGAGAAGCTACATCTGTTTACAAATACTGTACATTAACTACCTACCTAATGACCTTGTATCTGCTTATACCTTCATTACAGGGTGTTATTCATGTGTATATGTAACTTGTTCTCAGGCTTCTCTTACAGTAGATGTTGATCTCAGTGAGAACAGACTGTAAACCGGTGAGTTAACTCTTCTTCTCTGGTAGCACCATGGACAGCGACACAGACAGCAGGCAGACGGAGTTTCACTGAGCGACATTACTGACGGTTTATATGTTGTAAATATTCACCGTTTAAAGCTTCAAATCAGCTGTTTAACGCGAACTAATACTGTATAAGTGACCGTAACGTTAGCCCGGAAGCTAACAGAGCAGAAACTATCGTTAGCACTACAGCTGACGGCTGAGTCGACGTTATTGGTGAAATAAGAGAAGAAGAAGAAGAAGAAGAAGAAGAAGTCCATGAAGTGACGCTGTGTTGGTTCAGGACTCACCTCACCGAGTCAGACAGCAGTCACACACTTTCAGGGGCAGAGAGGAGAGTAAGAGTGAGAAAGCTTGCAGTGGAAGGTGTTAGCATGCTAATGATACTCTCCGTGTTACTTCCTGACTGTAACCAAGGCGACGGTGAGAGTCTTAAAGGGCCAGTAGCGTCCTCAGCTGCTCCGCACTGCATACATCTGACCAATAGACTGTATAGAAAGATATATAAATATGTATATATGTATGAATATCTATGATCTGACCTGAAACCGGCAGAAGTAAAAGTACCAACACAACAATGTAAAAATACTCCATTACATGTAAAAGTCCTGCATGAAACATCCTACTTAAATAAAAGTACAGACGTATTAGCAGCAAAATGTACTGAAAGTATTAAAGTAAAAGTATTCTCACGACTTCCTGTTTACTTGAATGAGAAAGAAAACACAGATGAGTCTTATGTAGTTTTACAAATACTACACTGCACGTATTGTTGTTTTTATATGACCTTTAATTATTTTTTTTTCAATTGTATTTATTGATGTTGACCATATAAAATGTTTTCATGTTTACTAAATGTAAAATGTTTTGTTTCTTAGGTTTATATTAGGTGCATAGTTTATTGCTGTTTATACAAAGAAATGTCAAAACAAAAAACACTTAAATGGAGTAAAATATATGCAAATTGTTGTTGTAAAAAAATGTGTTTTTCATTTTTGTCGTCGTTAGTGCCCAAAGAAACAAGGAAATTCAGAAATAAAAAATATCATTAAAGATTTATTACTTGTTATTATCAGCCAGCTGCTGCTGCAGGCTTCTGTATATATTCATATGTTATTATAATAAACAGGCAGCAGAGGGCAGTCTTACTCCATGGATTACACATGCACCACACAGCCAGTGAGCAGCTGATGTGTTCAAATTTAAAGGCGTCTCTTCCACTAAGGCTCATCATCTCCACACTCCCAAAACAGCCCATCATATACAGCAGCATGCTGATCCCGACCGTCAAAATGAGATTCAGGTGTGCAGCTCTGCTATCGGTGTGAGACAGCGCACCTGAGGGCTTTATCAGTCTGCCGCAGAAATCAGCTGTTATTTCTCTCTCTGGTCTTGTAATGATATCACTGAAAAAAACTGAAACAAGGTTTCCAGGATGTCTCATATCAGTTCTCAACAAAGAGCAGTACGTGACGTTGCACATGCACTGCTGTGAACTGTATCTGTGGATGAAGTGGGCACTTATGGACTGTTTAATACCCCTGAAGATAATTATTAATCAAAGCAGTATGTTGACAGAGATAAAGATAGACAGACGGATATGGTAACACTTCACTTTAAGTCCTCCTATTTAGCATTAACAAGCAATATATAAGCCTTAAATAAATGGTTTATATCACACTATAATGTAGTATTGAGCAGATATAATGACATTTTTCATTTTTTTATGAAGACAAATTGTATAAACAGTATTTTTATATATATTTCATATGGACATACAGTTGGGTCACCTGACCATTGTTTTGAGACAGACTTGAAAACTTGTAAACCTGAACCAAACCTCCACCTAAAAACCAGAACATAAACTTTAAAGAAGTGACGACCAGCGTAACTGTCCTTTGCAAAGTCTAAAAGTTCAAACCACTGCTGCCACCAAGTTAGATATTAGATATTATAGATTTTCATATATTCAAAGTCTTGTGTGAACCAGAGACTGATGATGATGATGATCCAGGACTCTTTAAAACCTCCTGCAGCTTTTCATCATGTAACTCAACACAAGTCAACCAATTATGAGGACACATTTCTGCCATCATTCACGTTAAAGCTCACAAATACCTTCCAGCTGTAGAATAAACACTTTACAAAACACAACATGTTATAAATAGTTTATTACTCACTATAATGTAGCTATTAGCGGATAAAAAGGACGTTTTAAGTGTTTGTCAATGTACAGTATTTGTCAACAAATATGATATTTTATATAATTACCACCGTGTTTTATTATATTGTCATTCATCATCAGCCTCCACTTATGGGTGTCCACAGGAGGAGTTATAGTTATTGACTAATATATTAATAAACACTTCTATCTGCTGACAACTATATTAAAGTGAGTTATAAACTACGGCTGCGACTAACGATTATTTATTTATATTACTGATTAATCTGGCGATTACTTTCTCCATTAATTTCTTAGTCTATTAAATGTCATAAAAAAAGTGAAAAATGTCCGTAATAAGACCAACGGTGACGTATTCAAAACCCAAATATATTCAGTTTCCTGTCATGTATGACGCAGAAACACTAAAACCTTTAACTGATGATAAAAATAGTTGCAGATGATTTTTCTTTTTTTTTTGCAGCTCTATTACAAACCATTTATCAACTGTTTATATGCTGATTAATGATGCTAAAGAAGTGTTATCAGCACAGAGTGAAAAGTTGTTGCACACACTCATCGTTCTCCCATCGTCTTTATTTTCTTTATCATTATTCATTTTCTAATCTCATAATTTTTCTCTATTCCTCAGATGCCTCCTGTCTTGTTCACTACTTCAGATCACTTTGATTTAATTCAATTCCATTTCAATGTACTTTTGGTGCAAAAATACAAAAGAAACAGCAAAACACCAAAATATCAGAAAACCAAGCAGTTAATGTGACGTTTGGTTCAACAAAATAATGTTAAAATAATTGTTAATCAGCCTTTTATTCCATTTTATTTTGAGTAAATGTTTTTGAAATTATTATATTATATTATATTATTATCCTACCGCACCTGTCAGTCAATTTCTCATATCACTCCTGCTTTCTCCCCCCCCCCCTCCCTCGAGATACAGTACAATGCAATACATTCATCCATTCTGTTTATTGTATTTGAAGCGGAGGGGGGGGGGGGGGGGGGGGGGAGTAGGGCTTTCCAAAACCCCCAGATCAGTCAGTGTAGGAAGCTGGCACTGTGGCTCCCTTTGCAAAAAAACAATCCCCTCTGTCCCAGATGGTCTGCGCAGGCAAGCGTGTAGCTGCAGGGGCTTAGAGGAGGGCGAGAGAGGTAGGGAGGGGGAACGAGAGAGAGAGAGAGAGAGAGAAAACTCCTACCCCATCCAAGTAGCAATGTCCAGTGGGTTTTTATCTCTGAGACCCACACCCCTGGCATTCACTCTGTCTGCCTGGCTGTCTGTAACTCTGTTTTCGCTGCCTCCTTCCCTCCCTTCCCTTCTTTCCTTTCTTTATTCCTCTCTCTGTCAGTCCGTGTGTCTGTCTGCCAGTTGTCAGTGCCATCTGCCTGGTTTCTACACGATAAGAACTTGTTTTTTTAAGCCAGACAAACCGGGGACAGACACATGACGATTTTGCAATATTCTCCTGCACTCTCTCTTCTCTTCTCTGTCGTTTTGAACCCCCCCTGCTGAGTAAAGCGCCTCTGAGATCGAGGAGGGAGAGAAAATTCATTCGGCCCGGTTGATGATATGTTTCTTACATAAGAGCACCACTGAGGTGTCGCTCTTATGTAAGAAACATGCAATTGACAAAGCCCCCGCTGCGTTACCCTCTGAACAGCACAGGATAACCTTGAGAGAATGAAAGATGGAGGGAAGGAGAGAATATTTGTCATGGTGAAATTAGAGGAAGACTCTTTTTAAAGGTGCCAAAATGTGAAAAACAATTTCAAATAATTGCAAATTAAAGCCTGAAGCCATCCATGGATCCAATTAGAATGGATAAAGCTCAAAATGTCAGTAGTCTGAAGATTTGTGGGCTGGTAGAGAAAGAAAAAAAAAAAACTCAATTCCAGAGTTTACAGTGGTTTATTTTAAAGTAGTTTAGGTGATAAAAAGTTTCAAGTGGAAGCAGTATATCTGAGTGAGAGAACAAAAACATGCAAAGGCACACGAAGCAGTGAAGCAACAATCTTCAAATTTCTACCAGTAAGATAAAAATATACAAAATGAAATGAAAAAGAAGCTTTCGGAGAGCTTTCACTGATTTTACTCCACGAAAAACACTAAAACTCAAATGAACAAATAATAAGAGGATTAAACAATATATGAACTGAAAACTAGATGTGGCTCTAATGAGTACAGTAAGTGATGAATGAATAAACTACACCAACAATCTCTTTCGTAAATATTCTTGCAAACAAAATATACATTTAAAACCTTTTGTATTATTAAAAACATATTTAAAGTAATTGAAATAGGTGACACATATTTATATTCTGGGGCTCTACTGGAATATCTTTGCATGATTTCAAGTTAAAAACTCCTTATTTATCTTCTACTGGTCCTTTATGCAGCCCCTCAGTTCAGCCTCTTTCTGAAACAGGTCGTTTTAGCTCCTCTTTCTTTAAGGCCCCGCCTCCTGATGAGCCCACTCTGTTCTGATTGGTCAGCTTCAGGAAGCTTGTCAGGAAGATTTGACTTCTTTTTCTCCTTCTTTACTCCAAATGTCAACTTCTTAAATGCATCCGTACATGTTGGAGCTGAAATATGAGAGTGGACAACACATGGAAACACCTTAGCAACCACCTTAGCAACCACCTTAGCAACTAAGGCTACAGATTGGATGCACGTGTTTTGTGCGTTTGATGTCATCACGAGGTGGAAGTAGAGGTAACTTTGCAAACGAAGCGATGGTCGTGTCTCGATGGTAACCCTAGATTTGTGAAACTCTCACAAGAATGCGTGAAAGTTTCACAAATCTAGGGTTACCATCTAGACACGACCCAAAGCGTTTAGAGCAGGTTGTTGAAGCCCTGACCTTTGACTTGCAGGCAGCATTTCTACATACGTTCACCTCCATTTTTAACATCCGACATCAGAACAGGATATAAATAACAGAAAATCACAAAAAGCTGAATCTGTCTCCTTTTCAAGATTCTCCTGGACCTTGATAGTCAACTGCAGATCACATGACACAAACATTTACATTTCTAAATCCATAATATACGTATAACTTCATCATATACAATGTACAATCTGTAAGGATACAACAATATCACCCAACAGGAAAAAATCAGTTGGTGTATGACTTTCTGACAAATCTAAGGGATTAACATTTATTCATTTATACCTCATAGAATAAACAGAACATACAAAACATGTTTTTCCTCATTTGGTTTCTCATTTGTGTATTTTGTCGACTTTACTAAATATTTAAACCCAGTTTGTATCACAAAGAAGAGTTCAACACTTTCCTTCTGTACATGTTTGGTTTTAATACATTCAGAAGGAAAGCAAAGTATTTACATTTGCAATTATTATTATTATTATGATTATTATTACACATAGAGCAGTGGGACTGTAAACAGTGAGTAAGTAAAGCTAATCCCAACATAACAGCAGTTAACAGGGACAGAAGAGATTTCGCTCTCACTCTGTTTGGAGTGGATAACAGCGAGGCCACACAAAGACCATCTCTGACCCCCTGATACAACAATACAACACAGCTTTCAATTTTATACTCACAGATAAAACATAATCATGACAAAAATGTTGCACTTTCGGTAAACTGAATTGCCTTCCATCCATTTCAAGATGCGGGTCAGGTGGGTTAAGGGCGACGGGGCAGTTACAAAAGCCTGATATCAGTTGTTCAACCTTGGCCCCCCTTCACACACACACACACACACACACACACATATATATATATATATATATATATACAGCATACACACACAGTAGGCCATGAAGAAGCACAGTAAAGATTAAGTGAAGCAAAGAGGATTAGATTAGATAAGGTGTATCTTTTTGTCCCAGGGTGAAAAATTGTTTTGGACACAAACTGATTCCTGCATTATAGAAAATGCATGTGCAAGAAAAAGAAAGTACAAAACCATTAGACATATCCATGCATTTTTTTTTTTAATGCTATAAAGACTCTGGTGTTTAAATGTTGCACCTTGCTCTCCTCACAGAAACACATCTTGGCATTTACATTAAACCTCAAATACTGAGGTGTTGCAACAGTCTGCATGCTTGTACAGTCGCAGATAGAAGACGACGTGGTGGTTCTGCCACTCTGAGCGCAGCCCTTCATATAAAAAAGACCTGCGTCATGTTTTATGGAGTCTCTTGATACCCATGTCAGTTATCATTCTTAGACCATCTGAAGACAAAGTAAATCTTGAAAAAGCTGGAGCTCTGTTCTGCTGTGGTTGAGGGGATGTCACTGGGTTGGAGTGTTTTAGTTTGGGTGTACATATTGGGCAAGATGGCCGCCAGAGGACGCCGGTGGCTTTCGAGTTCTCTATCTATTTGGTGAATATAATTTAATGAGCTGTGCTTGATGATAGGGATGTGCATAAGACCCATTATTTGCATTTGTATCTGTATTTGTTGAGGCAGCAAAATTATTTGTATTTGTATTCAAATAAAAGTGGAAAGAGGCTTAAAAATCCTGTTTTTGTTTTTATTATGCTTTTAATTTTAGAAAATTAAAGTGTTACAATAAGTGTTCATGAAGCGTGTGTCAGTAGTTCAGCTTTATCTCTGGGGAACACCCCCAACTCTGGGAGTGATGTCCAAATCAGGAAATGTGCGTCATGTAGCAGGTGGATGTGACTCCCCTCACTGAGACCTGCTGATAGACGTCACAGCGGAGCAGAGGAGAGACACTGAGATAGTGATGTAACCGACCTGCACTCTGGTATTTGACATGTTTTTTTTCTTTCTTACAGAAAACAAATAATTTTTAAAATATTTGTATGAAACAAATATTCGTAAAAACCCACTATTTGTGCTTTGCCGAATAACGTATTTGTATTCGGGCACACTCCTACTTGACGAGTAAAATGAGCAAAGTAATACATCTAAGTGTAGAGATCAAAAAAGTTTAATGACGGGGCAGTTACGAAACTGAAAGATTATCAAGCAGGAGTTGAGGAAGCTCAACAGTAAAATAAACGGGATGAAAGTGGCGTTCTAGAGACAATTAAACTCCAAGGTGGACAGTCTACGTGACTGACTGGAAAAGATATTCACTGAAAACAGAGACAGTCTGAAAACTGAACTCTTACTTGGATCTGGAGAACAAACAGAAGCTAAGATTGATCAGGTGAAAGATAAAGCAAACACTTGTTTTGACCCTGACGTATCTGTAGTCATCTCCGGCATACATTATGAGGAACAGGAAAACGTCCTGGGTTTGGGACTACAATGGGAGCGTCCCTGCGGAGTGGTGGCAGCTGAAAGACTGAGAGAAAGGAGGAGGAAGGCCTGGTGTGATAAAGGTGAAATTTGGCTCTGTACAGGATGAGGTGGATGTGCTACGTAAGAAACAAAGGCTGAAGAGTAAAGAGAAGATCTTGAGAAGAGAAACTAAGAGATGATCTTTTGATGATGAGACACAGCAGCATCTCTTACTAGATTGTTACAGAGCTCAGGAAGTGTAATGTATTGGGAAATGTATTGTATTATTGATGATAAACTGCCATCTAAACATACTGAACTGATACAATTAATTATTTGTGTTGTATGTTCAAAATTGTGGAAAACCAGATGTGCCGTGATAATACAGCAGTACTGTGGTTTAACAGATACTTACTGACAAATCTCAGCAGCTCCTCTGGAACATACTGGACTTATGAACAAACAGCACTTTATATAAGATTACTGGACCTTTTTGCACTTTATTGATGTTTTTGCACTTTGGCACTGGTTGCACTTTATTGTTAATGTAAATTATTGTTATTCTTGTGAAGTTTAATTATGTAAAATTCAATAAAAAATAAAGAGAAGACTATGAAAGTTTACATTTGATCAGCCAAGACTCAAAGCAAAAGACTGAATTGAGCCTCAGAACTCTATTGGATGAAACATCCTCCAGGCGACAGTTTTACATTACAGCGAAGGAGAAAGTGAGAAGACGTTCAACAGGTGTGGATGACAACCGAGACGGAGGACTGACAACTGAAGATCATCTGTCCAGCTCGTAAGTCATGAACAATTTATTCTTGTGCACTGGGATATAAATGGATGGATGGATATGAACTATGAAGTTAGGCTCCTGATACTACTGAGCTTCAACCCCGTCACATTTAACTGGACTAAATATGATATAGATGGATATACTTGGTTTGGTTATAATAGAAAAACTCACATTAAAGCCCCTGTTGGTCGGGGGGGGGGTAGAGTACTAGCGATGTGCAGAGAGCCCAGTATTTGTATTTGTATCTGTATTTGTTGAGGCAGCAAAATTATTTGTATTTGTATTCGAATAAAAGTGGAAAGAGGCTTAAAAATCCTGTTTTTGTTTTGTGTTCATGAAGCGTGTGTCAGTAGTTCAGCTTTATCTCTGGGGAACACCCCCAACTCTGGGATTGATGTCCAAATCAGGAAATGTGCGTCATGTAGCAGGTGGATGTGAGTCCCCTCACTGAGACCTGCTGATAGACGTCACAGCGGAGCAGAGGAGAGACACTGAGATAGTGATGTAACCGACCTGCACTCTGGTATTTGACATGGTTTATTTTTCTTCCTGAAAACAAATAATTTTTGAAATATTTGTATGAAACAAATATTCATAAAAAAAACCCCCACTATTTGTGCTTTGCCGAATAATGTATTTGTATTCGGGCACAGCCCTAGTGAGTACTTTGATAAAAAATGAAATTTTTAAGTCATTTATACTTGAAGCATTTGGTGTCAGAGTGTTGCTTTTTTAATTTCTCCTGCTATCATCCCTCTGGATCAGTATGGGCTGACTGACTCCTCTGGGTTGTTTAATCACTTATCGGTTCAGATTTATAATTTGTTAGAAGCTGCTGCTGTTTATATTTGTGGAGACCTGAATAGATCAGCTGGAAGACTGTTATTAGTGATACTGATATGGATGATCCACCCACAGTCAGCCTGGAATGGACGGATATCTGGGAATGATAAGTGTACCTCAGTATCTGCAGAAGGGAAAGCAGTTGTGGATTATATAATTACTCCTCATGATAGTTTAAATACTTGAGTATTGAGTTGAACATCCACAGTCCTAATGAGTTAATTGAGAGCAGGAGCATCAGTTGTCTCAACCTGCCAGATGATCGGTGTAGATTACCTGATCCCTCAACAGGTGGAGGCTCTGCTACTGATTATAATGTTTCAGATAATGTTCAGAATATTAGAAATGTGTCTCCTCACCCTCTTCTCCTCCACTGAGAGCCAGATTGTGCTTATTGAACTCTTGGATAAGCTCACAGCATCAAAAAGAAACTGATAAATGGTGAATTTTGTAAATATATTTGTAATGTGACTGAAGTTTGTAGAAGTTCATACTCCACCAGGAAAGTTGGATTTTCAAGGAAACATAAACTTTACTGGAATGGACAGCTGAAAGTCATGTGGGAGGAAATGAGGATGACTGATGGTAAGAATATGAGGAAGCAACAGTTAATAATGAATCTGAGGCTAAACAACAGAATTTTGACTGAAAAAAGCAGGCTTGCAAAAGAGAATATGAGAGGGTCCAAACATTAAAGCATCTGCAAACCAGTAAACCCCAGTTGTTTTGGAATATGATAAATAATTTGGGCCCAGAAAGAGTTAAATCCATCCCAGTGGAACTGCTGGTGGAAAATGGATCCTCTGTCTTTGTTCTGAAAAAAAATGGGAAACAGTTTTGGTTCTTTATTTTCTGGGAGTAACTGCAATCAATCCTTCAATCAGCACTTAAATACCAGTACCACTGGAGAGGAAGTTAAAAGGGAAACTGGTGGACTTAATCTGAAAAAAAGCAACTTGTATTGATAATTTTCTCAAATAAACCAGTGAAACTACCCTGTTTATTCCCATTTTCAGGTAATATTTTCTCCATTTTCTTGAGTATAACTTTGTTCCCTCATTTTAGCATAAATCTATAATAAAACCGACCCCTAAATCCCAAAATAATGATCCTAGAGTTCCTTTGATTTTTAAGGGGACAAGTTTAAACTCTATTCTGGTCTTCTTGATGCGTGACTGTATTGTTATTTGGAAACATTTGGTCTGTTGGTAGGAAATGATCTCAAAAACAGCTACAGTCGAAATTCTTTCATCATTTTAATCTCTCAAGTCATCTGGATTCCGGTTATTGCAGCTGCTAGAAGTTATTACTACATCTGTACAGTCAAAATAAAGTCAGTGATTCTTTCATGTTAACCTCACAGATGTTTGCAAGTATCGTCCAATTTGTTGGCGATAAATGTGCAACAAGCGCTGAGTAAGTAAAATAAAAAGTAGTATATCTATCACAAGAAAGAATCATTTTAATTTCATATTGAGGCTTTTAGTGATTAAACTTTGGCATTAAATCTGTCACAACAGAAAGAAAACAAACCAAAACTTGTTTCCATGTTTATTTTATGACCATTGCTGTCAAAATTATTCCTGCAAAAACAAGAATGTGACAGTTTTTGTGCAGCTTTTTTTTTTTTTTTTTGATGAGGTTTCTGTGACTGAGCTGAATCTGCACACAAAGCAGGAAGCAGAAACCTGAGAGAAACGAGTGATTCAAGTTCCAAAGAAACTCTGAGGATAGCGGACGAGTCCCTGTTTCATTGTAAAGATCAGTGAGCTCTGGCCTGCAGATTGAAAAAATGCTGTGATTGTCTTAACCTCAGTGAGTCAACCTTGTCAGAGCCATCTCCTCTGCTATCGATCTGTGGCTTCAGAGCATCGCCTCTGGATACAGTGGGCTCATTACAGGGACACTTCAGGGGTTTTTTTTTTCTATAAGATATTTTTTGTCATTTCTACAACAACACCGATATTGTGTCTCATGTTTCAAGACCGTAGTCCCCCCCGAGTTAAAGGAGAGGCAAAGATACCACAAGAGGTGTAGAAGAGTCAAAACTCGTCCTCCTTCTGGGAGTCATAACTCAGTCAAATCTGAACACAGACATGAAACATGTATTGATATCATTCAGTGTCACTTAACGCTTCCCAAGGATATCATTATCTCAGCTGTCCGTCGCCAATAAAACCTCCTTAAATCCTCTTAGAAATCAGAGGAAAAAGAAGCTGCAGAAGTTGCCATTTTTCAAAGATCCCCTCCAAACATGTTTTCAGACGTATACAAATCCTCTACTCGGAATAATAAATTGTGTCTGACATGTTTTTCCACACAAAATGTTCAGTTATCATGTTAAGAATCCTTAAGATGACATATTCTCCTTCTACATTCTCATTAAAAACCCGAAAAACTATGAATATTTAAATATGTTTCACTTCAAAATACCAGAAACATCCAACAGACATTTGCTGTTCTGTTGAAGCTGCAGGTTTACAGGCAAGAAAGACTGTGTATATTTACTGATACTTCATAACTATAACCACTGAAAATATGCTACTTTCCAGGAAGTCAAAGTAATCAGATTTTAATCAGATTTAAAGATCCCCTCCAGACATGTTTTAAGATGAATATAAAATACTCAACTTTAATAAGAATTTGTGTCTGATATGGTTTTCTCACAATTTTTTTTTTTTATCTCATTAAAATCCTTAAAACATCTCCTCCGTCTCCCTCATTAAAAATCAATGTCGTTTAACTGAAGTTTACTCAGGTTTCCCTGCTGGACGCCAGATGTTTCCTCCTTCGCTGTAAAGTATATTCTCAGTGTTTGTGTCATGGATGTATTATAAGAGCTGGATACCGGACTAAAAATGGCGCCCATTCAGCCCTGTAGGAACTGCTCGCCTGGCGCATACGCCAAAAAAAAGTTTCTAGCTTCCGTGTTGTGCGCCCCACTGAATATGTGCAGTAGTGTTTCCCCCGCTGGCCCCGCCCACGAGCTCCCGCTCGGCCCATAGACTTTACATTGTGATGATGTCACAGATTTTTAAATCGCTTTTCTCGGCTCGAGGAAAGTTTTACAAACATAAAACCTCCATGGATCAAAAGTTCATAATAGAAAGAGTCATAATTGACGTTGTTTGCAGTTCAAGGCGTCCTGTCAACAGTTTTACAGGCGTCTGTTTTACAATGGTGGTCTATGGGGGAAAATCCTTTTTTGGCCGCAGGGGGATTTTTCGCTGCAATACCGTGAGTGGCCACTGGGAAAAATTGGCTGCAAGGCTGAGCAGCGCCGCCCTTTCCAGCTCTTATTATACATCCATGGTTTGTGCACTGGTTCAGGTCTGGTTAGGTTTAGGCACAAAAACCACTTGGTTAGGATTAGGGAAAGATCAGAGTTTGGGAAAAGCTGATTTTTTTGCCAGAAAAACAGCTGCAAATGTCCTGACGTCTCGCTAAAAACACCCGCTTTTGTCAGTTGAAACGGGAAGTGGACATTGATTACGGTTTCGAGGTGAGGTGGTCTCGAACCGTGTTCTCTGCCAACAAACTTATTAACCATCCACCTGCCCCTCCTCCTCCTATAAAGGAAAGATCAACTCATATAGATCACATGTGAACTACGTCACTTTAGAAATGTTGAGACGATACGTATTTCACGTGTTGAAACGTAGATATTCAACGTTTCTGTGGTTTGCAGAGACGTACGGGGCCAACGTTTTATTCTGGCGACCAGGCTGGACATTACAGCAGCACATCTGATGAGCTTTTATAGGCTCTTGCTCTCCTGGTGGTTTTATCTTTTTTTTTCTGTTGTCATATTGGTTCCCAAACAGGCTGATATGTTGCTGTATGAATGTTTCCATTTTCACACAAAAGTCAAATTTCACACTGAGCTGTAAAAAGAAAAGACGAGCAGAGACGTCGCTCGCTTTAAACAACAGGAGAAGCAGCACGTTCGCTGAAAAAACAGTCGGTCATTACAGGTGTAATTATTACTGGGGTGGGGGTGAAACTTTACCCACGATGTTAAAATCACAACACTGCAGACAGAAATCAGGTCTGAATGAGGCTTAACTCACAAAAGCAGAAATTAAATTTATTTTCCTGAAAACTGAACACATTGGTGCTATTAAACTGGTGTTTAGTAAAACCGGGAGATAATCAGTGACAGAATGTGTCTGTAGGGAAAAGAAATAAAAAGAAATAAGAACAGTCCTCATGTCTACACTCTGTGTTCGGCTTGTTTCCAGACCTGTGAACTGTCCGACATCACAGGGATGTTTTGGGGGTGAAACTCCTTTGAAGATGTTCCTCTTTTTTCATCACCCTTCTCTCTCTGACTCACTTCCTTGTCTTATAATCTTCTTTTCAGTCATAAAATCAGATTTATTTTTCTTATGTACAATTTAACCATATGAACATTTTAAACAACATACTGTGAAAATATCCCAAAATTTAAAAAAGCCTCTCCACCACCACCTCCTCCTCCTCCTCCTTGTAGTAATTTACTTCCCCATCAGCATTTTTTAACACCTTGATGATTTGCAAGCAGCTCTCTGCAGCACTGCAGAGCTAAGACTGCTATGATTTAAGGTTTTATTGATTGTCATGAAATGAAGAGCACTCTGAGGAAGAAAGGTACTTAATGATGCCAAAGTGGGGATCTCTGGCATACAGTCATTGTCTAGATTACATCCAGTCAGTGATGTATTGGTAAAAAGAAGGTTTCTTAATTAATTAACTCCATGAAAAGAGAAAAAAAAATGTTAATTTGTTTTCTTTGTTTTTAGAAACACTTAAATTATATCCGTCACTTAAGATCCAGTCTTTCAATGATGGGATTCTAATCTACTATACAAGAGCAGTGCTGGTAAAAAATTAACAAATTAACCTTTTATACTGATTATTTTCCAAGTTTGATACGTAAATAGTCTAAATGTAGAAGTCAGACTAGAATAGACAACAAATTGTTAGTTGCAGCCCTTTCAGAATCCTCAAAGAAAATATTCCATCTGCTGCACAATAAAAAAAGATTTTTAACCCTTTTCCCGAGTTGCGACGGGCTGCCATCTTTGTTATGATTCAGAGACAAAGGTACCTCTGAATGTAATACATGAGAGACACAAACTGGGGCTAAGCTTTATGAAGCCTTACAGTTTAATATTTTGGAAAGATAATTACGCATACTGGATACCCGCACAAAAAATACACAATGCCTTAATACTAGGGATGTGCAGAGAGCCCAGTATTTGTATTTGTATCTGTATTTGTTGAGGCAGCAAAATTATTTGTATTCAAATAAAAGTGGAAAGAGGCTTAAAAATCCTGTTTTGGTTTTATTACGCTTTTAATTTTAGAAAATTAAAATGTTACAATAAGTGTTCATGAAGCGTGTGTCAATAGCTCAGCTTTATCTCTGGGAGTGATGTCCAAATTAGGAAATGTGCGTCATGTAGCAGGTGGATGTGACTCCCCTCACTGAGACCTGCTGATAGACGTCACAGCGGAGCAGAGGAGAGACACTGAGATAGTGATGTAACCGACCTGCACTCTGGTATTTGACATGGTTTATTTTTCTTCCTGAAAACAAATAATTTTTGAAATATTTGTATGAAACAAATATTCGTAAAAAAAACCCTCACTATTTGTGCTTTGCCGAATAATGTATTTGTTTTCGGGCACACCCCTAGTTTATACCCTGAAACTCTAAAAATTGACATATTTAGAGATTTAAACCTCCGTAACTCTTGAACTTCACTGCAGTATTCATGAGTTAGTTCACTTTTCACATTAAAAAGATGAATATCAGTTCAAGTTGATCCCTCCCCTCTCACCCCGACTTCACATCCCAGTTTAATAGACACATTGCATTTATATAATGACACCTACTGAATAAGATACAATGTCAACAATGTTTTATTGTTTTTCCATTTGGCAAATGGATTTCCTTTTTGTTGTTTTTCCAGGTACGTCTTGGTCTATTTTTTTGACAACTGCTTCCTCTTAATCATATGATGAGGAATGCATTGCATTGCTTTTGGAGGGAGAACAGAGAGCGAAGGACGAGAGAAACAGTGAAAGATTGAGGTGGGAAAGAAAGATGGCATCAAGAGCGCTGCAGAGAGAGAGAGAGAGAGAGAAAGAGAGAGAGAAAGAGATTGGTGGCATCGTCAAAGAAGAAGAGAAATGATCTCGGGAACTCCGTCTGATTTTTCGCCTGAAGAAGCACACACAAACCCACCAGTGCAAACACCTGCAGATTTTTATTTCCCATGCATTTGTTATCAACCCTGTGTTTTATACACGGGGGCCTATAATGGTGCGGTAAATCACAGCTGACAAGTCGGGAACAGTCGCGGGGGCCCCACCACTCCTTAAAAAGGAGAGACGGATGATGGAGGAAGAAGGAGTTGAGTTATTAAAAGCTGCGACGTCAGAGTTGAATAAGAGATTGAGAAATACTGTTCCTGTAAGTGTCTGGAAATGACCGTGTGTGTGTGTGATGTGAATGTGTTACATGGATTAATACAGTGATGCACAGCTGTTTGTTTTCATTTGTGACGTTTCCTTTTCCTTTATTAAGTTAAACTGAAAGCTCGGCAGGAGGGATGTCCGTCTGTTCTTCTACAGATTTCTACAGACATTGTCGCTGTACGTGTGGATGAAATAGAAATAAATAGAGATGTAGGAGAATAGTGGCGGTGCACATATTATATATTGTCACAACTGCTTCTCCCTGATCTCTCCTCACTCTTTTCTACAGTAATTCCTTTTTTTTTTTAGCTGTAATCTCCCTTTACTGTATACCCAATCCCAAAAAAAGCTCATTGTCTGAGGTGTAAAAGTTGTTGTGGGGATAATAGGGATGTGCAGAGAGCCCAGTATTTGTATTTGTATCTGTATTTGTTGAGACAGCAAAATTATTTGTATTCGAATAAAAGTGGACAGAGGCTTAAAAATCCTGTTTTTGTTTTTATTACGCTTTTAATTTTAGAAAATTAAAGTGTTACAATAAGTGTTCATGAAGCGTGTATCAGGAGCTCAGCTTTATCTCTGGGGAACACTCCCAACTCCGGGACTGATGTCCAAATTAGGAAATGTGCGTCATGTAGCAGGTGGATGTGACTCCCCTCACTGAGACCTGCTGATAGACGTCACAGCGGAGCAGAGGAGAGACACTGAGATAGTGATGTAACCAACCTGCACGCTGGTATTTGACTTGTTTTATTTTTCTTCCTGAAAACAAATAATTTTTGAAATATTTGTATGAAACAAATATTCGTAAAAAAAACAAAACACTATTTGTGCTTTGTGGAATAATGTATTTGTATTCGGGCACACCCCTAGTGGATATAAAGCAAATGTAAACAGACTTAGTGAATAAATGATGAAACATGTGACTTACAGAAATAGGATGATTTCTTAAAACTAGGTCACCTATGTAGTAAAAACGTGCCCAATGACTACAGAATACTCAGAAAAAGGCTACAACAACCAGAATGCATTGCTCTCAGTCCAATCCACTACTGATGGTGTGTTTATGGAACGCAGCAGAGCGGCTGGTTAGTAGTGATCAGCGTTATATCTCTTTACTGAGGCTTATTTTCATTTTCCAAATGTCTTTTGTCATCGAGTCCTGTTGTATCGTCCCGGTGTGCAAATATCTGGAGTCAGTTATGTGGATCATTGCAAACTTACAAACAGCTGCACACAAGCCTGAATGCTGCCGGGACCTGATGGTGCTGAAGCTGGATGCAGCTGCATAAAGTTACAGGTAACACACAGTCCAGTATAATATTCTGTAAGAAAACAAAGTCAGCTTTAGCAAAGCGCCGAGATGTTTGATGCAACGCAGAGTTTTCAATTCTGTCTCACGTCTTCCTGACGATCCTCAGCAGACACCGGTCGACTTTTACAGCTGAATGACAATGAACATTTCAATACAGGGAAGACGGGAACATTTCACATCATACCAACATAGCTACTAGAACCACAGGAATCAACATGAAAATCAGTGAAGTCAACCTTTAAACGTCACTCAGGTTTCCACTGAAGAGCTGAAAACATCAGATCTGTGCGAAATGTCATATTTCCATCATGTTTTCCATCGTTTGAGCTTTGACTGTCGCTCTTTTAATGACATCATCTTGTTGTGTCTTCTTCTTCTGCGACGGTTTAACGGCACCGACTGGAGAATTAGCGCCACCTGCTGTTTATCTGCTAATATTCACACATCAGCAGTGGATGGAAACAAACATTCACCACATTTTCTTTTGCAGATTTTTCAGAAAAGTTCAGTTAAAATCTGACTTGTGTATTTAGGGATTTTTAATGGGAAATGATGTTTGTTAAAGACTGCAAAGAGGAATATCAAACAGATGATCATAAGATGGAACAAACAAGTTAATGAAGTTTTCTTCTGGAATAACCTAGAAACTCTGCTGTTACTTCTCAGTCACACAAACACATATTCTCAACCTTGACTTCCATTTTCAACTCCACACAGTAAATGACTCTCTGTACCCTCCTGTCCACTTTATTGATTTGGCATTCATTAAGAAGTCAAATTCATTCAAGCATGCCAAAACAAGGGGTTGGAGGTGAACAGCTGAAAAAATAAAAAAAAAAGAAGATAAAAAAATAACTTATTTTATTGACTGTAACCTCCACGATCAAGAGGAGGTAAAGTGTGTTTTATTTCATCTGTTTCTCAGATTTTAGTCTTTTCCTCCCTCAGTTTGTCCGTCCAGCAGCGCCGCCCCTCCCTCGCGCCTCCATCCATCACCTCTGTTGTTGTTCTCCTGCTCTCTTTCCCTCCGTGTTTCCCTCGCGTCGTCTAAAAAAAAAAAAGGCAAATGAATTCACCTCTTACCTTGTGTGTGTAAATGTGGACACATCCAAAGGTCACTGATTACATCAGTGTCTGGTGAGATCTGGGCCCCTGTCTGTCCTTTATGTGTGTGTGTGTGTGTGTGTGTGTGTAGATTTGCTCTGTGTTATGCTAAATGTCCATATTTGGCTCATTTGAATGTGTTTTTAATTATCTGCCCTCAACAGGCTATCGAGAGAGAGAGAGAGAGACTAATTCAGGTTGTATAAGGGACATGTATTAATGTTTGACTGCCTGGCAAAATTCAAATTAATTCCAGAGGACTCAATTTGGTTCATTTCTCTCCCTTTTGACGCCTCAGGCACAATCTAGCTGCACTGTTGAAAACTTTTAGATTTCAGCTCCCGCTGTCAGAAACTCTCAGTGATCCTGAGGACGACGTCACTGTTTAATTCTTAATACGCCGCAGCGGCCTAAAGAGCTCCGGAGTCTCTCTAGTTGAACAGATAACACACACACACAGAGTCCCTTCATGCTCCTCATGCTCTTCTTTTGTACCTTCACCCAGAACAAAACCATATTTCTAAACCGATCATCATCTTTTACATCAATATTAACCCTTTAAACCTGCAGACTCACTTCTAACAAAAAACTTTTATTAATGCCAGCCACCTTTTTTAAATGCTAACACATATATTTTATCTGTGTTTATATTATTATTAATATTGTTGTTTTCATTGGTTTTAGCTTATATCATTTTGGGCTATTTTTGTAATTTTATTTGCCTTGTTGCAGTCCTGAACTGTTTTAATCTTAGTTCAACTTTTTTTTTTTTGAAAGTACTGTATGAATTAAGATTATAGTTATTATGTGTTATTATTATTACTGTAATCCTTTCATCATATCATAATTTTAACCCTAAACCGAGGCCATTAACTTAAAAAAAACCCGATAGTGCCTTAAAAAAACAGGACAGAACAAATATGAGGCCAATTGTATAAAAATCAATATCTAATCTTATTATTAATTTATTACTTTTTATTTATTTATATAATGGGCAGCACAGTGATTTGTGCTCTGACAGTTTGTAGTGTTTTTGGTGACCAGCACATGGTGCCCAGCTGGGAGGAACAAACAGGTTTTACTGGGTTTGTTGAGAAGTCACTCTGCTGCCAATTTGGTGATTTTGTGAACAAGGACAAACTAAATATTTAACGGTGAGAAGAAGTGAATTCAACTTAACGTATGATAAGTTATCATTTCTTCTGTCAGGATGAACTTCATGAAGGTCTGATGAGCCCTGTGGCGTCAGATTTGTGATGCTGTGTGTTCACGTTGCTCCAAAACCATCCAGACAACAATATGACTCGTTGGAGAAGCTTCTTTCCATTTGTTGAGCTTCACTCCTGTTCTTAAATCTTTACAGTGGCTTCATAGTTACTTTTAGAAAAGATTCTAAAACCTTGGATCAAAGTCAAAATACATTTCTGATCTCTGATCTTGAAGATTATAAACGCAGCAGGTCTGTTAGATGTTTAGGAAGCGCTCGACAGGTAGAACCTCGAGTCAGAAACAAACTTCCTGATGATCTTTAATGTGCAGCGTTCAAATCTAAATTTAGCCCTAACCCTAACGCCCTAACCCTAACCTTAACCCTAATGCCCTAACCCTAACACCCTAACCCTAACCCTAACACCCTAACCCTAACCTTAACCCTAACCCTAACGCCCTAACCCCAACCCTAACCCTAACCCTAACCCTAACCCTAGCCCTAACCCTAACGCCCTAACCCTAGCCCTAACCCTAACGCCCTGACACCCTAACCCTAACGCCCTGACACCCTAACCTTAACGCCCTAACCCTAACACCCTAACCCTAACCCTAACACCCTAACCCTAACCTTAACCCTAACCCTAACGCCCTAACCCCAACCCTAACCCTAACCCTAACCCTAACCCTAGCCCTAACCCTAACGCCCTAACCCTAGCCCTAACCCTAACGCCCTGACACCCTAACCCTAACGCCCTGACACCCTAACCTTAACGCCCTAACCCTAACGCCCTAACCCTAACGCCCTGACACCCTAACGCCCTGACACCCTAACACCCTGACACCCTAACCCTAGCCCTAACCCTAACGCCCTGACACCCTAACCCTAACGCCCTGACACCCTAACCTTAACGCCCTAACCCTAACGCCCTGACACCCTAACCCTAGCCCTAACCCTAACTCCCTAACGCCCTAACCCTAACTCTGACTCTGCTGTTCTCCTGCTTTCAACTGAACAGTTTCTCTGCACTTTGTTGCAACTTAAGACTGTATTATAACTCCATACTTGCATCTTATTTCATAAATTTCATTATTCTTTTGCACTTTGCGCTGCTGCACACATATGAACCAAAAGCCCACCAGTGTGCACTGGTTGTTGCATTTGCATGATTAAAATATGGCCCCACAGAGTTTTTGCTTTTTTTTGTGTTATGAATTTTCTGCCAGTGTGAAAATATCTTCTGAGCATCAACAGAGTCCAGCAGCTGGAGGGTTGGATGAGGAATATTTTGAATCTATCAGTCTATTTATATCTATATATATATATGGAAATATTGAGTGAGCAGCCGGAGGTAGTGAGAGTTTGTCTCGGGGACCTTTACCATGTTTGAATGACAGCTTTCAAACATGCACACATGAGCTCATACTTGACACAGTGTCACAGTGTTTCTGTCATGTGACGCCTGTCTGTTTGCGTTTCTGTCTTTTTTATTTCTGTCTTCATTCTTCCATCTGTTCTCGTTTTCATTCCCTTGGGTCATCTTTCATTTCCAGTCCAACACTTATATCTTTCCTGCAGCCTTTTCTGTCTTTTCACTCTGTCTTTTGGTTCTCTTGTCTCCCTTCATGTCCCTCCTTCTCTCTCTCTCTCTCTCTCTCCTGTCTTCCTCACCAGTCTCTCTCTCTGTTTTTGAGTGACATGTTGGTATGAGGAGATGTTCCCAGCTGGTAGGCAGTCAACCCTGACAATGTGACTGTCCTCTACTGAGAGAAAGAAATTGTGAGGGAGAAAGATGGGGGGTGACAAAAAGTGAAAAAGCAAGCAGAGGGAGAGGAGAAAGGACGAAAAGATATACAAAGATACACAGAACAGAGACGTCACCATCAACCATCATCATCGCTGTGATTGCCGTGGTTACAGTTAATAAACAAGCTCTTTCTGAAATGTGTCGAACTTTTACCTTCCTGTTTTTACTCAGCACACCTTTAACTTTATAATATAATATAATAAAACAGTGTAAGGCAGTGGTAAACAAATATAAGGGTCTATAAAAGCCAATTTCTTCTTCTGCAGTGATGTCATTGTGTGTGTGTGTGTGTTTAGTCATACAAGCACTTTATAGATGTATAATCTGTATCATACAATTTGTTTCATGTTATATCAAGAGTTTCATGTTGTAATGACATACTTCTTGTTATTACTAGATACTGAATTATTCTGTTTTAACAATAAACTTTTCTTTTAATAACAACATGTCACTTTATCTTGTTATATCACAAAACATTCTCGTTATTTCACAAAATGCACGTTTGTCATTTAAACTTGTCTTGTTATAACTTGATTCGTTGGTAAGTTGTTAAAACAAGACAGAGATCCAGTCAGTGACTAAAGAGATGATATCTTGAATGATATGTTCATAGATATATTTAGATATTGTCATGTATCTGTGCTGAAGCTGTTCTGGTGGTTTGTGGTGGTCCAACACCTTACTGACACACTTGATGCCACCAATCTGTATATTCTAATCACAGTCTGTATATAAAGCTGGATGTAGCGAAGTGTGACATCACCTGCTTGTTTCATCGGAGCCGGTTTGAAGCCCAGAGTTGCAGCTTATGATCATTTAGACTCAGGACCTTCCAAATAAGGAGTGCGAGATGTTGCCTTTCACACTCTGGAGACGCACTGCTACCTCGGACCCAAGCTAACGCTATCTTACTGGGAACACTGAGCGCTGCGCACTTGGGCTAATGTTAGCTACTTTAGCTAAACTGTGCTAACAGGGCGGGTATCATAATCAAGTAACATTAAACTTAGTGAAATATTGTAAGTTCAAGTCAGTTTTATTTATATGGCACCAAATTATATCTCAGGGCACTTTCTACATAGAGCAGGTCAAGACCGTACTCTTTAATTTACAGACCCAACATTCCTCCATGAGCAGCAGCAGAAAAAACTCCCCTTTAACAGGTAGAAACCTCAAGCAGAACCGGACTCTAGGTGGACGCCATCTGCCCCGACATGTTGGGTTGAGAAAGAAAGAAGGAGGGAGACATGGAGAAGCATAATAACAACAATAATAACAATAATAATAATATAATAATTTTTGGTATTCTATGTCGCCCGCTCATTGCAACAATAGTCCGACTCAGTGTGAATCGTGGAGTCGGGGGAGCAGCAGGTGAGTCAACTGTCAATCAACGCCCACACACAGCAGACATCAAAGCTACTATAAGTCGTCAAATCTTATTAACGGAGCAATAATTTCCAAAATAACCACCAGCACACTTATCAGGGGCACTTTAAGGTACTTTAGACTCAGGACGTCGGAGCTGCTGATTGTTTCTAATTATGATATTAAATCAACTCACTTTATCGTGCAGGTTGATATGATAATCAAACAAGGTTTAAGGTTATACTATGTTTTCTACTTTCATTATTGCAGATTTAAATCATTTTATTGACATTTTTTTTGTTTTTACTTTCATTAAATTCATTAAATGATGAAGTGGATTTATACACAGCTGACTTGTTAGAGGAAACATATGCTTCCTTATTAATAAAAAGGTTTCAGGGGGAAAAATGTCTCACTGTTCACCTTGTTATATCTCTGAAAGTCACCTACTTTGTGTGTGTGAGTGCGCTGCATATACTGTAGTCCAGGGAAGCAATTCAGTCAGACTGTCTGTTTGCATTTTTCACCTTGTAGAACACACACACACACACACTCACACACACACACACACACACACACACACACACACTCACACACACACACACAGAAATACACACAGACACATTTTCAGCCTCTCACACAACGAGCTGCTGAAGTTTACAGCGGTGGAAGGTGCAGATCACCGTCCTCATTTTACTGCAGTGTATAAACTGATGTTATTGCCGTGGCGACGGAGCTTTTGTACTTATTAACTTTTTTTTTTTTTTTTTAACCCTTTTTAAGCTAATGCAAGATGGTGAGGGATGTTTACATTTTTTACTGCTGTGAGACCTGGAGGAGGGAGTCTCTGCCGGGGGGTAAAGAGAGTTCAGCACGGATGGACCGCCATCTGTGATTGGCGGCCCAGGAGCAGCGAACAAACAGGTGCTCCGGCGGCAGTGGTGGCGTGCACCTAAACAATGCCCATGTGATTAAAAGAGAGCAACACAGAACTGGTATCTGCAGCCCCGTCTACAAATTTAAAACCAGAGAATGAACTGATAGCAACTATAAACGGGACATATTCAGTTTTTAGTGATTTACATCCTGTTATGATGTCTGAAGTTAAACATGGTCAAAGTTAAGATTAGACAAAGCTCAGGTCCATAAACAGCTGCTTGCTCTGTAATCTTTGTCGTAAGGTTGTTGCTAAGGTGTTTCAATGTGTTGGAAACGCGCCCGCAAGGAGGCAAGGGATCATTTCATTGGTCAACACGACACCTGGCGTTCTGTTGGTTGGGGGTTACTGCACAAACTATCAGAGAGCAGAGCAGAAATATAAGAGCAGATTTTTGATGAGCAGCCTGAGTGTGAGGAGAAGAGCTGAAGCTGAAGCAGGAAGTCTGTGCAACCAACAATATATCTGAGTGCAAGCAGACAGTTTGAGCAGAAGCAAAGGAAATATAAATGCAAGCAGGAGCTATTCAAGAAAGAGAGAGAAAGAATTACAAAATCTGAACATGAAATCAATAAATGATGCTCTCGCTGTTGAATAAAGATAGGAAGAAAGCCCCATATCAGTGATGCATTTGATTAAATTGAAGGTTTTCTATTCCCTGAGTTATGTGAGTGACGGACACGGAAAACGTTTAACCCGCATTTTCAGTCGTCTTTCTCACGTGCGTTTGACAAAAAAAGAGTTTCTTAATCAGTACGACACACAGGCCACGTAACAGCTCATCTTCCACAGCGTGTAACTGTGACCGACGTGGCGTATTTTTCCTTGTTAGTGGAGTAGAAAGTACAATATTTCCCTCTGAAACGTAGTGGAGTGGAAGTATAAAGTAGCATCACATGGAAATACTCAAGTTAAGTACAAGTACCTCAACTACTGTACTTAAGTATAGTACTTGAGTAAATGTACTCAGTTACTTTCCACCACTGGAGAGAGAGAAAAGGCAGCATGGAGAAGAAAGTCTAAAGAAATAGATGGACAAACAATGATCGATGAGAGTGAAAGTGAACGAGGATAAGAACAAAAAGGACATAAAAAGAAACAGAGGGGGGTAAAGAAAACTGTGCGTAGGGAGACTGGAGGTACGCAACGGAGGAGAGAAAGACAAGAAAGAAAAAAAGAGGAGCAAGAAAGAAAGATGGATGGATGAAGGGAGAGACAGACCTTGGGGGGGGGGGGGGGGGGGGGGAAGAAAATACTGCAGCATTATCACCCGATTTTCCACCCGCATGCAGTCAAACCTCCAGTTTTAATTTGTTTTTCCACAGAATTCTCCGAAGAGACGACCAGAAGAGTTGGGAGGATTAAAATCATGCAAGCATATCAATTGGCTTCCATGATGTTAATGACGAGGGACAGAAAAAAAAAAAAAGCTTAGAGAGCTCTAATGTAGCGTCACTATTTTACAGTAATGACATGAACTCAAAAAAAAAAAAAAAAAACAAGCCCGGTGGATGTAATGGATGTGGTTTGATGGGGACTAATGGAAACTTGCTGAAACTTGAGGAAATGAGCACAGTAAAGGCTATCGCTCCAAAACATTTTTTTTTTTTGCAGATCACCAGATGTGAGTCTTGTTGATGTGCCGCACATCAGTAGACATCAAGGGGATAAAGTTTCACGGGAAACTTGAAAGCACATATCAAATTACGAGCAGCTTCTTTTGATCTAGTTTACTGATGCGCGGGATGTTCTGCAGCGATTCCATGTGTGTCGTACTAAAAGGTGAACGTCTGCTCGGTGCAACACCTGAGTTGCATAATGTAGAAACGTGCTCCTGACTGTCAGGTGTGTCATCCATGTCTGTGTTTAACAAGCAGGTCCTTTCTATCAATAATGTAACCGAGAAGGCGTCCGCTTGCTTCTTTACCCATTCAGCACTGATCACAGACCTGCACCTGCAATACGCTGACACTGCACTCACACTTTAGCCCTGCAACATCTCACTCAATAATTTACAGCTTCACCTCCAATCTGAATGAGACTGGGCCAAAAAGGGAAGCTTAACCCCGCCGGCTTCGAATGGCCCACTCAGCAGTTCAGATGTATTAACAATCACAGGGAACGTCTCGCGGCTGCAGGGAATCCAAATTTGATTTCTGGGAGGAGGAAGACATTTCTGTTTTCCTCTTTTTCTTCAATCTCATGTCTACTGCTGCTTCTTCTAACTGTATGAACAGGATGCAACACACTGACATACATCATTTAATGGTCATTACTTGATGCTTCAGGAGTGAATTGCAGAATCAGCAGCTCTGGCAGCTGTCTTTGACCAGCAGTACTGCTGAGAGTTGCTGTATCACACTGGACTTTATGCTCCATGTTCATGTTTTACACTAATGTATTTGGACGTGAACTAGTTGAACCAGCTACACATACTGTATATTTATATCTGCAGATGTAGTGAACGTTATGTCCCTGCAGAACTGTTACCAGCTGTTTACTGTAAGACACTTCTGGATCTACTTTAAATATCCCCTCAAGACATTTTAATTTGTGTCAGATGTAGTTTTTCCCACAACAAAAGTTCAATCACCTTGTTGGAATCCTTAAATCATCATCTCCTCCTCCCTCATACTTTTTCATTTTGGAGGTTTTCCACACTCAAGACGTCTCCTCTTTCACTGTAAAGTCTATTCTCAGTGTTTGTTTCCACATCACACTTTCACACGATTGGCTCCAAACTAGTTGTGATGTCATAAACCCTGCAGGTGCGTCCAGCTGAACTGAGATTCAAGGTGAACTCAGAGAAACTTTCATCAGTCTGCAGAGAGAACAAACATCCAGCTGAAGGAACAGTTTGATCTTCCACTGACACAAAACTGAACCAGAAAGTTTGGTGCAGGAGCGACCTGGCGACCTTTAGGCGTTTAAGGCGTTTACCTTAAACCAGAACATCCTCTTTGTTGCGTTACATCCTCCGTCACTCTACAGAGCAGCTGTCTAATAAAGGCAGAAAATTCAACAAAGAATAACCAGAAAAATAATAAAAAATGTCACATTTGCAAAAACATGTGAATCCGACACTTTTATAGAAAGCTTCAATAAACAACATATGTGATATAAATGTTTTTATTATGTACATAACTCTCTTTTATGTTACGTTGCAGATTTCACTGAGAATCAACACCCCAGTCCACTGCAGTCCCTGTCACTGCTACCTCCAGTGTCTTTCCAACATGTCAGCAACACGTCTATTTATAGTTTCACTTCATCAGGTATCAAACTCGGGTCCCCTGGTTGTTTCTTTGTCTATAAGGTCGATCACTGAAGCTTCCTGCACACCACAGAGGAATATTAGTGACAAAAAGACTCTAAAACTGTGTAACATTAGTTTGTTCAGGACACAAATACATTTAAATAGAACATGAATGTCCACTGCTGTGAATTTGACGACTCGGTCTTCATCAGACTCTGGGAAATGTCAGAAAGGCATCGATGCCAGTAAGAAAAAGCATATTTCACATTGTGCAGGATGTTTGCACAGACAGTAATGTGCTGCAGTTACATTCTCGGGGCTTCGGATGAGATAGTAAGAATGATGGACAGCTGAGGTTATGCGGGGCACGCAACCGTACAACACTTCCTGTGTAGCCTCCTCGTTAGTCGACTGAAAACGTCCGTCGTTAAGATGCAAACGACACCGATGAGGACCGTTGTCACTCGATGTGGCTCAAACCGCCGTTCATTTGAATCTGGATGTGACTCCTGCAGATCCAGTGAGGATAAATCTCTGTCTCCTCCGGGAGTGTGTGTGTGTGTGTGTGTGTGTGTGTCTTGGGGACCTTTTCCAGTATAAACACCAACCTTGTTGGGACCAGTAGCCCTCATAAGGGCCGAATGAGGCAAAACGTCATTACCGAGGTCCTGGTTGAGACTAGGGGTACGGTGTGAACTGAGGTTAGGTTAAGGTTTGGGTCATGCTGTCCACAGCGAATAGAAGTCAATGCAATGTCCTAACAAGGATGGCTTTGCAAACTTGTGTGTGTGTGTGTGTGTGTGTGTGTGTGAGAGAGAGAGGAAGAGGGTGAGACAAGGCACTTGAGGGAGACAGAAGGCCCTTCATTAGCCATCTAATTATTGTGGAGATGTGTGACAGAGAAAGAAAAGGAGAAGGGAGAAAGATAAAAAGATCTTTCAGTGCACTGAAACATGTTACTCTACTGTGTGTCTGTGTAAATAATCTCACCATCCAGGAACCTTCGTGATAAACTGTTATATTTGTACATCAAGGACATTGCTGTACAGTATCTGTTATTAAATATACAACTATTCTTTGCACTGGTGGAAAGTAACTAAGTACATTTCTACTCCACTACATTTATTTGACAGCTTTAGTTACTTTTCAGATGAAGATTTGACACAATGGATAATATAACAAGCTTTTAAAATACAACACATTGTTAAAGATGAAACCAGTGGTTTCCAACCTTTTTGGCTTTTGACGTCTTACAAAAAGCAGTGTGTAGTCGGGGTCACATTTCACATGTCTATGAGTTGTTAACAGCTCCACCAAATAGTGATTTTTCCCTCTAAACTTCTCACATGCTTTCATTTCAATAAATGTTCAAATGATCCAATATTTCAGCAAAAATCAAAGATTAGAGAAAAAGTCCAAAAACTGAAAAGAGAAACTTTGAAGAAACTTTGTTTTTTGGATGGTTGGATGTGAAAAGGGCTGGATGAAGATGAATATAAATCTGAAGTTTTAGTGTATAAACTGCTCATATACTTAAACCTGCAATAACTGTTTTCAGCAGAAATGTGACAGAGTGACATCAGTGGTGGAAGAAGAAAAAATCTGACTTAAACCTGCATTAACACTAGTTTCCATCAGAAACAAGTAGTGAACACAACACATCATCAGCTTTTAAGTTGATATGTTGAACTTGTTGGCAAACAGTTGCTTATTTCCACATCCAGCAGTTACGGAGCAACATTATCATTCATTGATAATATCGATAATTACTTGTGGGGTTCCTCAGGGTTCTATTCTGGTTACGTTTATTGTTTCAGTCTGGTTAAAACATGCTTGATATTATGTTTTTTGTCCAGTTATTTTCAGAAAAATAGTCTCAACTTCTGTCATATTATCAGCTTATAGAGTAGTTGTGGCTAACATGTTAGCAAACAGTTGCTTATTTCCACATCCAGCAGTCACGGCGCAACATTATCATTCATGTGGAGTCGTGTTTCTGTCCAATATTCACTCTCTTTTAGCTCCATTTTTGGTCTCCACCAACTCCTGAGGGAAATATCTGACTCTTTAGCTGCTAAATGCTCCACTATGTTCACCAGCTAGTCTACAGCTAACTGTGTCTGTTTGCCGTTTGGTGCTGAGCAGGTAGTGTACAGCGGCTTTTTATAGCTTTTTCTCTCTGAAAACGACGCTGTGAGACGCTGAGAGTGAACCAGAACAGTAAAAGTTGCAGCCGGACAGATAAACAATGAGCTGAAACTCACTATAAAGCTCCGTAAAGCCGAGAGGAGCTGCAGAGTCTCTGATAATTCTCTGTAGGTTCATCACTACGAGCCACAACCAACACATTACACACTGACACTGTAAAAAAAATATCAAATATAGCCGGTTTAAAAGAAGCATATTTATCTTTAGTGCTTTTCATTTTTACTCAGAAAAACATCTTTCACTGAGAGACCAAGGAATCACTGAATCAGCCGTGAAACTTTGCTTTAACTTGATGTTTCTGGCTGTAATTAATATTTCCAAACTGTTTTTAAGCCGTCTTTGGTTTGATCAAAGTTTACTGTGAACTCGTGACGCTGCATCCATGTTTTTACTTTGTTTTAATTGACCAACATGAAGCCAGTTATCATCAAACTAGAGGAAGAGTAACAGTGCTATGAAATGATCTTATCTTTGTGGTGATGAGTGGAGGCCAAAACTACTTCAAACCTTTAACTATGGATGCACATAAAATTTAGTTTCAGCAATAAAAGTAATACCAACTTACAAATAAAAAGATTAAGAAGCTTGTTTGAGGTTTAATTAATAAATAGACTCTCAGCCAGTCACACTCTACACACGGAAATTATATTTTTGTCTGGAAGTTGCAAAACGTCGCGATGTGATAACCAGGATTGATGAGGCTCAGTAATCTGATGTCTAGATACATAAAAATAATAAATGACTTATAAGCGACCAGTGTGTAGAGGTGTGTGTGTGGTTATTCTGTAGCAGCCTGGTGTCGCTTTCAGGTGATTTAATGAAGGTAAAACAGTTTACAGACAAATCAGAGGCTGCAGATTTATCACAAACAGTGCTGCCCAATCAAAGCAAAATCAGCCCAATTTTATTTATAATAGAAAGTCTTTTGGATAATGTTACATCAAATACTGAAAGTTTTCACCCACATGAACTGATAATACAAGTGTTGTATCATAAAACTATTACAGAATAATAATCGGAATAAAAACTGTTTCAACTTTTACTGTTGCTAGTTGTAATAAACTGACATTTGGTTTTTGACAGTTATCAGTTATTGTGTGTCGAGTTAAACGCACAATATGTAATTTCAGCCGCTAGGCGTCTCAATCAAAACAATAACAAAAGACGGAGTGTGATGACGGTGTGAAGTAGCAAGGGATCATGGGAGTTGTTGTCTTCGTTGTTAAATAACCAGCTTCACCGGGATAGGATTACTCCAGTGTTCATCATTCAGGATGTTTTTACCCGCAGAGGTCTCCTCCTCTCCAAAAACAAACGTACACGCAGATTAAAATCATTAAAATACTAATTAAAGCTGTTTCACCTAAAAAATCAGTGTTTCTCCGACGATGTTCGGCGACCACCGGACTTCCTGGAGGGGCTGTTAGCCGAGCTGCTGCTAACGTTTGTCCAGTTTATTTCTCTGATAACTTAAGATCCAGACGTCCAATGACTAAAATCCTTCTTCCGGCTAAAAGATATAGTTAAAAACCACCTAAATTTATCATGAAAATGTGGCTTAAAACTGAATAAAAGTCCATTTATAACAGTTTGTGTGGAACAACCACAACACCGATGTATTATCTTGTATGTGTGTAAGTTATTCTTTGGTAGACGCCATTGTAGCGGACAAACACAGCGCCGCCGTGTGCATCTGGTGCGTGTTTACTCTTTGGTAGAGGAGGTATGACGCCATCGACAGGCGACCAAATGAAACGGTCCGTTACTTTGATTAAATGACAGATTTCTCTGGGTTTGAACACTGTTGGAAACATTTGGGATAATGTAAGGACACAACTCAACAACATATATAACATAGGTCTAGTTGTTTTTACACATTTTAATGTGGAATAATTACATATTATAGCTTTAA
This sequence comes from Thunnus maccoyii, assembly GCF_910596095.1. Lineage (NCBI taxonomy): Eukaryota > Metazoa > Chordata > Actinopteri > Scombriformes > Scombridae > Thunnus > Thunnus maccoyii. The sequence continues at coordinate 35,755,851 of NC_056535.1, read as the reverse complement.
GCCGACTGAACTCTGTACTGTGTGAATATCAGTCTTCTAGGATGAGAGAAGGGGCTGATTTTTTGGATTTTATAGTCTAACTTTTTGTCAGTGGAAACCATCCAAATGGTAGCAAAAGTTGGCCAAATTTCCACAACCTGCCCAAAACTATATTTTACCCGCCTGCTAAATTAAAAAAAAAAAACATTGAATCTGGCAACACTGATTACACATCCTGTATCTGTCCTGCTGCCTTCAGACGCTGCAGGGGTTTAATGAACTGGAAGACAAACTTTTCTTACAGAATAAATCAGCAAACAGTGGAAGACTCAAACATACAAGTTTATAGATAAATACACAACATTCCTGCTTTAATCACATCACCACAAACGTTACATTTTTCATTCTGAATTAAATGCATCTACTGAATGAAGAGTGTTTAATTAAAATGGTTTATTTCCACTTCCACTTCCTCATATTTGTTTCAAGTAAGATGCAAATCCAAGAGCTGTTGACGTGGTTCTCAGACAACTCCTCTTCTCCTCATCCTCTTCTCTTGACCTCTACTTTTGACCTTTTTTCTCCCTTCCTCCTCCATCCTTCTCATCTTCCTCATCCCCCTTCCCTCTCCTCATCTTCCATCCTTTCTTACTCTTTTCTGTGACTCCCTCCTCCTCTCTCCTCCCCATCCCACCTGCTCTTTATCTCCTCATGTCTTCCTTGCCTTTTCTCAATTGAACGACCTTCTCTCCTCCCTCCCTCTCTCCCAGCATCCCTCTTTATTTGCAGAGAGAGAGAGAGAGAGAGAGAAAGATGGTATCATGCCGGGATCACTGCAATCCAATTCTGATACCCCCCCACCCCTCCCCATCAGCTGTGGAGATGAACGAGAGGGCCTGAAAGACAAACAGTGTGAACGAGACGTGGAGACGAGAAGTCTTCAGAGGGAGAGATAATCTCTACTCCTTGTACTGTATGTCCTCTTCAGTCAATAAGCTCTCTCTCCCCCTCTTTTTCTCTTCTTTTTGCAGCCAACCACCTCTCTCTCACCACTCTTCTCTTTTTTTCTCTCCTCTCTGTCTGTCTTTACCCAGTTTTTGGTATTCCAGGCACGCTGCATTCAGCAGGTGGAGCAATAGCTTTGCTGCTGCCACCTCTCGCCCCTTCTCTCCCAGACAGCCATCGATTTCCTATTGATGTGCCAGCAACAGAGGAGTGAGAAGGGGGGAGGAGGGAGGAGGTGGGAGTTAGATGTGAGGGAGTGCAGGTGGGAGGAGGAGGTGGGGTGGGGGGAGGTGGGGGGGGGGGCACTGAAGTTACATCAACAAACATACATTTGAAACAAAATGTTGGACTTCAATCCTCATGAAGACTTTATTCTTCTTATTTCAAAATGTGACGGGCTTTGATCTTCTGTTATTGAAGAGGTGTAATTATACACACATTAGGAGTGTGCCTGAATACAAAAACATTACTCAGCAAAGCACAAATAGTGGGGTTTTTTTTTTTACTAATATTTGTTTCATACAAATATTTCAAAATTATTTGTTTTCAGGAAGAAAAATAAATCTATCACTATCTCAGTGTCTCTCCTCTGCTCCGCTGTGACGTCTATCAGCAGGTCTCAGTGAGGGGAGTCACATCCACCTGCTACATGACGCACATTTCCTAATTTGGACATCACTTCCAGAGTTGGGGGTGTTCCCCAGAGATAAAGCTGAACTACTGACACACGCTTCATGAACACTTATTGTAACTTCAATTTTGTAAAATTAAAAGCGTAATAAAAACAAAAACAGGATTTTTAAGCCTCTTTCCACTTTTATTCGAATACAAATACAAATAATTTTGCTGCCTCAACAAATACAAATACAAATACAAATACTGGGCTTTCTGCACATCCCTAACACACACACGATGTACAGTAGGTGCAAGCTATTTAAAAGGCAGCATCAATGAAAACAGCCACAAAACGTATTCAAATAAACAATGTTTTGATCCATCAGTCTTCATCAAAATGTTTAAAAATGCTCACAATATATAATATAATATAATATAATATAATATAATATAATATAATATAATATAATATAATATAATATAATATAATATAATATAATATAATATAATATAATATAATATAATACAAGAAGACAGAGTCAACAGGCTTAGAAGAAGGTCCAGAGATTAACACCTTGAAGCAAGAGAGAATCATATCATCATATAAACAACACATCTAAAAATGCAGTTGTAAGCCAACATTTTTATTTTATTGTTACACATAAATAAACATATGTGTGTTGTCAGGAGTTGGTATTTTCATTGTATCACTGTCTGTGCTTGGATTCAATAAGGTTTTATTTTGATGTGGATGTACTTTAAGCACAACACTGTGTTATCTCTTGAGATCCCTTCAACATATCCTGCAGGATAACAGACTTTTTCGCTGTAAAGAACTTTCATGCTCCTGTGGATGTCATCCAGTTCATAAAACTCAGCTTCAGGGTTCTGGAGTTTGTCGTGGACACAGGTGGATGTACAACATGTAAAAGGAAAATCATCATTTTCTTCAAACCTTTGGCTGACTGAATGTGTTCGGTGCATAAATCAAATGCAGGAATTATAATTAGGAATATGTATAAAGTTAAGGACAGATGTTGCACCTGCCGCTCAGGTTCTGCATGATGTGGTATGTGGGAATGGTTTGATGCCACTCTAAAAATAAACATTACATAAATACACAGTCATGTTCTCACTTATGCAACTACATTGTAGAGGTTGACAAATGAAGCAACAGACACAGTAATGTTTATTTGCATGTACGTACAGAGAGATTACACAACAAAAAGAGAGTAATTCAAAGCGAAAAAGATCAAATGCGTGCAAACCTATTAACATATCTGAAAGGCTTTTAAATCACATCATAAGTATTTAAAGCAGGTTTTGCACAGATTTCTCCCGACTGACTTCACATAAAAAACAAGCAGCAACATTTAGGAATCTGATAATGAAACTATAATAAAAGCCCTCAGAGAAGAAGCAGAAAACATTGAACTTACAGCACAAAGCACAAAAAAACTACTTACAGAACTCTTCTTTCTTTGCTCTTGGCGCCACACTGAGTCCATAATGAAGTCTGATTGCTGATATTGACTGGCAGGATATAGGGCAGTGTCTGCTCTTTTTCAAGCTGCTGCCTGCTCTTATGTTTTTTTTTTTTTTTTTGGTTCATCTTTGTTTCATTTATTTATATATTTTTTTCTGATTTTGATTAGTTTCTCTGGATTCATCTTTTCTTTGATGTTAATCAAATTTTTTTTAAAAAAAAGTACATTTGGGGAAACACCTCACCAGATATGAAAAATAAATCTGAAGAAATTCAAGGTAAAAGTATCATTTTAAAAAACCCACCTGAACTTTGTAGCTTCACCTTTGACTAAAAACAGTAAATAGTAATCCAGCTCTAACATATTCTGCACATTTCCAGCCTCTATATTTATATTCTGGGGCTCTACTGGAATATCTTTGCATCATTTCCAGTTAAAAACTCCTTATTTATCTTCTACTGGTCCTTTATGCAGCCCCTCAGTTCAGCCTCTGTCTGAAACAGGCCGTTTTAGCTCCTGTCTCTTTAAGGCCCCGCCTCCTGATGAGCCCACTCTGTTCTGATTGGTCAGCTTCAGGAAGCTTCCTCCGGCTCCGGAGGCTACGTGAAACAAACTATAGTAGCAGGATTTCACTTCTTTTTCTCCTTCTTTACTCCAAATGTTGACTTCTCAAATCCATCCGCGGACAACGTCAACAACGCATGGAAACACCTTAGCAACCACCTTAGCAACAAAGGCTGACTGCTGTTTGTGGGCACGTGCGAACAATCTGACGTCATTACGAGGAGGAAACGAAGCGTTCAGGGCAGGTTGAAGCTCTGACTTTGCATTTTTACATTAATTCACCTCAAGTTTTGGAACGTTGACCATGTTTAACATCCGATGTCATTATGACAGGAAATCACCTGGAAACCATTATTTTAAAGTTTCTGGTTATATTACTACAAAATAAGGTTTTAATTGTCACAAAGTCTCTGAAATAGCATAAAGCTTAAATTATACATAGTAACTAAATGTTCTAATGAGAAGTTTTTAAGGCAGACGTCTTTTTGAAATAAAACTCTTAAAAATCAACATTATTTATTGAACAGACATTAGTTTTCTTGTGTTAATGAGATGCACTTATACACAACTCTAAAAAATAAAAATAGTTATGCAGGAGAGTGTAAATGTTAAACCAGTATCTTTTTTTAAAAGTTACTTCTGAAACATATTTTAATCAAAATGACTTTTGTAATCCATATTAAATCACTTTTGCTGTTTTATATTTCTTCTGAAAATGTATTTTGATTAACTTATTCAAAATTGGGTACATATTTCTGCATTTGTGTGGTTTTATGTGTGAAAAAGATATGTTATGTATGTTGAATGTTTCTTATGTTTCTTTTTTCATTTTATCCTTGTAAAACACTGTAACTGTATAATGATTATTATTAAAATTAACATGTCAGAAATTTACAGTGTAAAATACAAAAACTGATCAAATCCAAATCTATCTTTCATTATTTGTTGGGAAAGTTTTGTTTTTTTTAATTTACTGTTTATTGTATTGTGCAGATGAGATGTCTGTTGGCAAAAATCACATTTATGTATCATTTTTAAGAGAAAATTATACAATGATTAATGTTAATGAATATGTTTCAAGAATAATGTATAAACTGTGTATAAACTGTGTTTTTTTCTGAGACACACAAAACTAAACAAACACAAAATCTGACTCATGTTGAGAGAAAAAGTTCATATTTAATGAAATATATCTATATATATATATATATATATATATATATGTACAGTATATACAGTATATAAACAACTATAAGCCATAAACACATGAAAACAGGTTCATTCATGTTGGATAATACAGGTGTTGAGACGCAGTACTCATGGTGAACATCGTGACAATCACAGGAAGGAATGTGTGTGTGTGTGTGTGTGTGTGTGTTGTATTGACTGACAACTTACGCAACATCTCCTGAAGTTTCCTGTCGTTTAGTTTTCCATGTTTGGTTTTAACTCTGAACATGTTTAGCTCCTTTTATTTCATGAAGGCTCCCCTGTTTTCTCACACAGAAGTTTTGTATGAGGTCACACTTGGCTCAGCGTCTGCAAACCTGCTGCTGTCAATCACACACATAGTTGTTTGTGTGTGTGTGTGTGTGTGTGCGCGCATACGTACTGTTTATCTGTTTTCTTTTTTTCAGCATCTTTTATATCACTCATCCTCTCTATTACTGTGTGGCATCTCTAAGGTCTATTACATAATATACATATTTAAATCATAAGACACTGCTGAGTGTTTGTGTGTGTGTGTGTGTGTGTGTGTGTGTGTGTGTTTGTGTGTGTGTGTTTGTTTGAGTGTGAGTGACACCACAGCTGCTGTGGCTTGTCTGAACATGTCAAGGATCTCACACACACACAGTCATGCATCCATCACTTCAGAGGACGTGGGGAATTACCCAAACCTTAACATAACCCTAAAATAACCTTAACTTTAAACCAAGTCTTCACCCTGAAATGAATGATTTACGTTAAGGGAACTTGCTTTATGTTCCCCATAAGGGAGGCGAGTCCCCACAACATGAGGAATACCTGGACCACACACACACACACACACACACACACACACACACACACACACACACACACACCACAGTGCCTTCACACATGCCCATCATGCTCCTTTCTCAGTAATATTACACCAGAAGGGTCAGCAGGGGGAAGCACACACTTCCTCTTTCATCCTTCTGTGTGTGTCTGTGTGTGTGTGTGTGCGTGTGTGTGTGTGTGTGTGTGTGTGTGTGTGTGTGTGTGTGTATTACTCATGGTGGGGAAATAAATCACATGTTATGGGGACAGCAAGTCCCCATAACATAAATCATTAAATTTTAGAGTTAAGACGTAGTTAAAGTTTAAAGGATAATTCTACTGATTTTCTATATTTTTCTTCACGTTTGGATTCAAACCAGCAATGAACTGATCTACTAACCAGTACAGTGTGTGTGTATCTAAAGCCTGATCTCAGACAGAACTGCAGCTGCCATCCAGCAAAGTCGATGTTCTGTATTTTTTATTTGGTGACTGAAAGGGCGCCTACCTCCAATACTCAATACCACACATCACAGGCTGCTGCTATCCATCTACAATGATCTCATCACGCAGATAAATAGAGAGGATTGTAACTTAAAGTAGAAGAAATTTTTAGCAATATGACACAATTAAAGCTACAGTATGTTGGCTCTTAGGGCCCGAGCCCCAAAGGGGCGAAGACCCTATTGTATTTCGTGTGTTTGTTTGTTTCTTTCTTCTTTATTATTCCACCATTTCAACCCTTAATTTGACCCCCTAAACATGCTCAAAAACTCACCAAATTTGCCACGCACATCAGGTCTGGTAAAAAATTTGATAAAATGGAAAAAGTATACCCCAAAGTGCCTAAATGTGCTCGATAGCACCACCTATGTTACTAAAATGGCCGCCACAGTCCGTAGGAATGTCGTAGAGAGATCAAACCAAAACCAACTTATTTGACTCATCAAGACCTACAACCCATATGCAGACACCCCTGACGTAAATCCAACAGGAAGTCCGCAATTAGCCTTTCAAAATAAGACCTTCCCTCAATTTTGGCCTAACCAATACAGTGTGTGTATCTAAAACCTGATATATATTATTGCTCTATGCTGTACACCACTGCACTGTTTTGTAAAATTACTTCAAACAGGAGACCAGTGGGGTCCTAAAACTAATTTTTGCCCCTGTGTGGGTCAATCCAGCATGTTCTAACCTTAAAAGTGCTTTCAGACAGAACTGCAGCTGCAGCATCCAGCAAAGTCGATGTTCTGTATTTTTTATTCGGTGACTGAAAAGGCGCCTACCTCCAATACTCAATACCACACATCACAGGCTGCTGCTATACAATAATCTCATCACACAGATAAATAGAGAAGGTTGTAGCTTACAGTAGAAGAATTTTTTTAGCAATATGACACAATTAAAGCTACAGTATGTAGGTTTTTTTTCTTTCTTCTATAATTTTTAGCTGAAATATGTGTTTGTCAAGTTTTAACCCTTTGAACTCTGCAATAGAAATGGTCCGCCAGTGCAGACACTGGTATTTTTGCTTATTGTGATGTCATTTTTTGGAGTATCTTCAAATGCTTCATATTCCTAGAATCTGTACAAGCTAAGCTAAAAGGTTATGTGAGTCAATAAACCATAATAACTGATATATAGGTATTGAAATTGTGTCATATATTTAAAAAATACAAAAATCGGACATGTTTTCTCATCAAAGTTCTGATACACAAATCTGTTTTCAGTTTTTGGACTTTTTCTCTAATCGTTGATTTTTGCTGAAATATTGGATCATTTGAACATTTATTGAAATGAAAGCATGTGAGAAGTTTAGAGGGAAAAATCACTATTTGGTGGAGCTGTTAACAACTCATAGACATGTGAAATGTGACCCCGACTACACACTGCTTTTTGTAAGACGTCAAAAGCCAAAAAGGTTGGAAACCACTGGTTTCATCTTTAACAATGTGTTGTATTTTAAAAGCTTGTTGTATTATCCATTGTGTCAAATCTTCATCTGAAAAGTAACTAAAGCTGTCAAATAAATGTAGTGGAGTAGAAAGTACAATATTTCCCTCTGAAATGTAGTGGAGTGGAAGTATAAAGTAGCATCACATGGAAATACTCAAGTCAAGTACAAGTACCTCAAAACTGTACTTAAGTACAGTACTTGAGTAAATGTACTTAGTTATTTTCCACCACTGTGTACAAGTATGGTTGTATGGAGTTCTGGTCCTGTTGGACTGGTTGAATTAATTCGATATAAACTGAAGTGATCCATCTCTAATATGTCCTCATATGGTCTTACTTATTTTCAGCTTGGTTTCAACTGTAACTAATAGTGAGCCAATGAGAGCATGGATGTAGGTGCCCTTAAAAAGTAAAGCTATTTAACACTGACTCCCAGCTGTTTGACTTTGAAATTAACCATGCATCACTGCCTCTAAAATAAATAAGGGAGTAAAAGTTGAAACACACAAGTCTCACAGTTTCCAGATTGAGTTCATTCGAGCGTCTCAGGTGAACGCACGAGTCCGACGTCCACTGTGAGCTGAAGGACGGACGTTTGACCCGTTAAATGAAACACGGCTGCTCTGTCAGCCAAAAAACTCACATACACAGTGTTTGTGCTGTACATTATGTTAGCGTTTACCATGATGTACAGCAGCATTACCAAGAAAAACTTTTCCGAAGGCCAAACATAATATAGTTTATTTATAAATACATTTTTGGATACAGTGTCAGGAAACTCATCAACGATTTTAAGGCTTATTTTTAGCCACGCTAGCAGCTCGGCTCTATGGACGGCAATGACAGTCTGTTGGTTGGTAGATCATTTTGGTCCAAACTGAAATATCTCAATAATTATAAGATGAATTGCCATGAAATTTTGTACAGACATTCATGTTCTCCAGAAGATAAATCCTACCAATGTTGATGATCTTCTGACTTTTTCTCTGGTGTCATCAACAGGTCAAAGTTTTCACTTATCCTGTGAAATATCTCAACATCCATTGGATGGATTGGTACAAAATTTTGTGCAGATATCAATGGTGTCCAGTTGATATAAAGTATATAAGATATAAGGTGACCCTGACTAAAAGACTTTTTGATGTACTCGCTCTCCTGCAAGGCTCTTGGAAGTGATCGACATTATTTTTTTCCAGCGTTTAGCATTTTTTAGATGGTCTTTTTGAGCTCCTCATCATCATCTGTGACAGTGGTAATCGACAGCTCGACAGATTCAGTCCCAGGTTCATTTCTACAGTAAAGACGTCAGAAGACACTTTTCACTCGTTTTCAATCGTCATGAATTTATTTCCTCCATTTGCAGAAAAACACTTTACATGAACCCTCAGAAACTCCTGCAGGTTGAACTGAGCTGAAACACTTTTAGTGCTGACTGACTCTAACAGACTCACTGTAAACACACTGGAAGAAACTCGCTAGCCTAGCAACTAGGGCTGTGCCCGAATACAAATACATTATTCAGCAAAGCACAAATAGTGAGTTTTTTTTTTTTTTTTTTTTTACTAATATTTGTTTCATACAAATATTATATTTGTTTTCAGGAAGAAAAATAAACCAAGTCAAATACCAGCGTGCAGATCGGTTACATCACTATCTCAGTGTCTCTCCTCTGCTCCGCTGTGACGTCTATCAGCAGGTCTCAGTGAGGGGAGTCACATCCACCTGCTACATGACGCACATTTCCTAATTTGGACATCACTCCCAGAGTTGGGGGTGTTCCTGAAAGATAAAGCTGAACTACTGACACACGCTTCATGAACACTTATTGTAACACTTTAATTTTCTAAAATTAAAAGCGTAATAAAAACAAAAACAGGATTTTTAAGCCTCTGTCCACTTTTATTCGAATACAAATACAAATAAATTTGCTGCCTCAACAAATACAGATACAAATACAAATACTGGGTTCTCTGCACATCCCTACTAGCAACATTAATGCTACAAACAACCCAGAATGCAACGCTCTCTGTAGGAGCTAGTGTTACAGCAGTGCTCTCCCCATTCAAAAAGAATCTCTGATGTTGTGAACACATAATTGTCTTATATTTGGACCAATACAGTACTTTGGTGACCCATGTTGGACAAGTTACTTGAAAACTGTAATCACATACACACATTACATATTACTCATTTTAAAAATAATCACTGGATGTTGAGCAAAACTCTGAGGAGTGGCTGAGATCGTCACTGAAATGAGAATAGTTGGTCCACCTTAACAGTCAGTCCACCTTAAGTGAGCCTGGTCAGGTTGCCAGTTGCCAGTGTGCAGTGTCGGGTGCACAACAACCAGCAGTAGATTTAGGGAAGGTTTTACCTGTTTGATGGTAGTTTCTGCCCAAAAAATCATGGTTCCATTGAAAGTTAAATTTTTTCAGTGATAATTTTGGGGACATTAAGCTTCCTCTAGCCTCTACATAGTGCCTCCTATACAGGAGTCCAAATAAACATTGAAACATGTTTTACTTGCTGTAATCATTCCTCTTGTTCATACTGACCATTAGAAGATCCCTTCATAATGCACTTACAATGGAAGTGATGGAGGACAAAATCCACAGTCCTCCTCCGTGCAAAAAATGTATTTAAAAGTTTATCTGAAGCTAATATGAAGCTTCAGCGTCCAAATGAGTCAAATCAAGTAGATATCTTTCAACGTTACAGTCTTTTTAGTGCCAAAGTCCCTCTTTTTGTTACTATACTTCCACCTGCAGCTCAACAGGGAAACACTGTCTGAGGAAACACAAAGAGGGAATTTGATGCTAAAAAGACTGTAAATGTGTCAGATATCCACTTGATATGACTAACTCAGACTGCTGAAGCTGAATAGAAGCTTCACACACACTTTTAAATGACTGTGTGGACACACTGTGGATTTTATCCTCCATCACTTCCATTGAAAGCACATTTGAAGGATCTTTTAATATCCAGTATGAACAGGAGGAATGATTACAGCGAGGAAAACCTCTTTCACTGTTCATATGGACACCTGACTGCTGGTTTAACACACACTGGATAAATTGTGGACCTGTCCTTTAAGCGCCACCATGAGGTTGATATTCGTAGTTTTGAGTGAAATATCTCAACAACTATTGGATGGATTGCTGTGAAATTTTGGTTCAGACATTAGCTAACCCCCTAGGATGAATTGTAATACCGTTGGTGGACCGGCAAGCTGTCCGGCTGCAACTTTACTGCTCTGGTTCACTCTCAGCACTCTCATAGCGTCGTTTTCAGAGAGAAAAAGCTGTAAATAAGCCGCTGTACACTACCTGCTCAACACCAAACAGACACAGTTAGCTGTAGACTAGCTGGTGAACATAGTGGAGCATTTAGCAGCTGAAGAGCCAGATATTTCCCTAAGGAGTTGGTAGAGAGCAAAAACAGAGCTAAAAGAGAGTGAATATTGGACTTACATTCACCAGGTGGACAGAAACACGACTCCACATGAATGATAATGTTGCTCCGTGACTGCTGGATGTGGAAATAAGCAACTGTTTGCTAACAAGTTCAACATATCAACTTAAAAGCTGATGATGTGTCAGTGTGGAGTTCAGTACTCGTTTCTGATGGAAACTGGTGGACAAAAACATCAGTTAATGCAGGTTTAAATTAAAAGGCTCATTACTTCTTCCACTACTGTCTGCATGCAAATCACAGAAATTAAGCAGATAATCTTAAAATCTGAGTCGAGATAAGACAACAATTGTATTTCTTTAAGAGTAACTAGAAATAAAATTACCTCTCACACCTGCAGTTTTAACTTTTCAGTCAAAGCACCTAATAGGTAAACAAGTAGAAGTTCAGTGTTTTTCATAAGTTTAGCAAAGTCATTTGGTCTGCAAAAAAAACCTCCAAAATATAAAAGATGTCAGGAAGCAGAAGTATAAATGAGGAGCCATAAACACCTTGCAATTCATGAACCAGTTAGTCATTATTAAACTGGTGTTGGTATTTGTTATAGTCAACATACTCCAGGTGCACAGGATCTAGGCTAACAGGTGTTATTATGAAACACACTTTACATAAATATAAAATAAGTTACACAAACATGTTTCCAAAAGGTTGCAATCTGCAGCCAAGAGCCAATACCTACCAGAAAATGAAAAACATATTATTTTATTCATCGTTTCTAGTCTTCCTGACTCATCTCTGTATAGAAAGCACTGAAAAGAAGCTGATGCTGACCTTCTTGTCTGACTCAAGCAAATGTTTATTTCCAAAAATATGTCATTAAGAATAACTTAAATAAAAATCAGTTTGTTTCTGTTAATACATCTGCAGATTTAAGCATAAAAGAAGTGAAGAAAGTAGACATTTAGTGGATTTTATTTGAAGTGCTTTTGCCAGGAAATCTTAAACTAAAGGTTATAATCTACAAAACTGAAACTTTCCAACTAAATATGTTCCAGATTCGACAGACAGCTCTTATCAGCTGTTATCACAAAGCCACAAACTTCTGCTCCATGAAATAAATGTGACTTTCAAAAATCATGTTTCATCAAGGGGCCGAGCTACCACCTCGCTAATCTCAGTTAGCTTGGTGCTAGCGTTGCAGCATTTCTAATTACAGTGACAGAAATCAGGAGTTTGGTGATTGAACGTAACTGCTGCTGATTTAACGAACGGCTCCACACAAACAGCACTTTCACATCCAGACGGTGGAGGTCGGACAGAAGCTACTTTTTCCACTAAGAACCAAATTCACATTTGTGTTTTACGACTGACGACCTTCCACATTCACACAGACGACCTTTATCTGTCCACCGTCATTAACACACAAACATCTCTGCTTTTACTGGCAGTGGAAATGTCTTCACTTCCTCTCCGACACCACAGGAATGAGAGAGAGGCAGAAACTTTTAAAACAAGCATATCTTGGCCATCACAAATATTACGCAGCCCCCTAAATTGCAGCATTGAAAAGTTGTGTGTGTGTGTTTGTGTAAGGAGGGAGGAAAGAGATTTAACAAGCACTCTGTTTGCAGCATACTGACACCATTAGCTGGTAGTGATTTATGGTGGAGTTCTGGTGAAAAGCAACCCTGAAACACTATAATTTCAGGAACTGTTGGAAATATTTGACAGGGATTCTTAGTATGTGGCCTCCATGAAGGAAAGGAGAACAGCTTTCCTCTTCAAATACGGTGGGAGTCAAATGAACTCTTTCTCTCTCTGTGCTCGGTTCTTGCTTTCCTGGAGGCTTCATGGCCCGCTGTGGCCATTATTATGGAGGTAATATTGCTAAAATGTAATGTTCTTTCTTTGCTTTGACCCTGAAGTTGTGTCATTTGATGCTGTTTCCAAAGTCCTTCCCAATTTTGCACTTCAGATGTGTGATTTATGTTTGATTGCAGCTCTTTAGAATGTTTTAATTGTTGTTTTGCTTTTAAGCTAAATGGGTCAAGCAGCAGCTCCCACATCGAGGCAGAAGAACCTTAAAGCGCCACCGACGGCCACTAGCTGCTCCAACTGACTTCCATTCAAAAAGCCTCAACTTCTCCTTAGAAATACTGAGTCAATCATCGTTTTGAACAAGTCATTATGGTCTCAATCTCTAAATTCAGACCTTCTAAAAGTGTGCTGCTGTGTCATTTTGCTTTATTAATAAGATTTGAAGACTTATATTAGCTTTGATGTCTGCCCTGTTAGCACGGTTTAGCTAAAGTAGCTAACGTTAAAGTGTGCAGTGGTCGGTGTTCCCAGTAGAAGCTAGCGTTAGCTTGGATCCAAGGTAGTGGGGCGTGTTGTCAGAGTATGAAAGGCAACACCCTGCACTGCTTATCTGGAGGGTCCTGGCCATGGATGTATTATAAGAGCTGGATACAGGGCTAAAAATGGCGCCCATTCAGTTCTATAGGAATTGCTCGCCTGGCGCATACGCCAAAAAAAGTTTCTAGCTTCCGGGTTTGCTGCCGCGTTGTGCGCCCCACTGAATATGCGCAGTAGTGTTTCCCCCGCTGGCCCCGCCCACGAGCTCCTGCTCGGCCCATAGACTTTACATTGTGATGACGTCACAGATTTTCGAATCGCTTTTCTTGGCTCGAGGAAAGTTTGACGAACATAAAACCTCCATGAATCAAAAGTTCATAATTGACATTGTTTGCAGTTCAAGGTGTCCTGTCAACGGTTTTACAGGAGTCTCTTTTACAATGGTGGTCTATGGGGGAAAATCCTTTTTGGGCCGCAGGGGGATTTTTTGCTACAATACCGCGAGTGACCACTGGGAAAAATTGGCTGCAAGTCAGAGCGGCGGCGCCCTATCCAGCTCTTATTATACATCCATGATTCAGCCTGGCTCCAAACAGAAAACATGGTGCCAACCAGAAGCTGCAACTCTGGGCTTCACACTGGCTCCAATGAAACCAACGGATGATGTCACACCTGGATGATGACCTCACTATACAGGCTGTGATATAGGTAACGAGCTTTAATGAGTCACTGGATAAAGAACTACAATTAGTACAAGTACAATGTTGAGATACTTGTATGTGAGTATTTCCATTTCTGTTACTTTGTACATTTCAGAGTAAAATGTTAGACTTTTTATTGCACTACATTCACTTGATAACTTTAGTTACTTGGCTTGGATTAATAATACTAAATTATTGATCCCCGGGAGGGAATTCACAAGCTACTCAGCAATATATAAAGTAATTAAATGTAGGCCCACCTTTACCAGCTAATTATAATCCAATAAAATAATAATCATTATTCTGAAATGGACCGTTGTGCATTGGGAGAACTTGTGGCTTTTGACAGTTTAAGTATATGTTGATGCTACACTGTATTATTGCTGCTTAAAAGATCCAAATACTTCTTCCAACACTGTTCAGGAGGCATTATATTTCGTCTCAAACGTATTTGCAGTTGCACATAAACATCATTTCTAGGAGATGCAGTTGGTTGCAGTGCTTGACCCCAATCTGACCTGTGTAGTTTACCTACACACAGTAACTTCAGATCCAGTGAAGCTGATGTAACCAAACATCTGTTGACACATGTTCACATCTAATCCATAACAACACGGGACACTTACAGTATTTACCCTGCGTGTAGAATAATGAATAGTTAAACTCTGTGAAACGATGTCACAGCTGTTATTTATGGAGGAGCAAGTATACACTGAAATTCATCTTGTGTGTGACCTAAAAATTCCTGAGGAATAGGTGTATGTGTTTGAGTGCACGTGTCTTCATAGCCGTGTCATTTTGATGGGTGGCCTTGAGAGAAACTGTGTTAGTTCGTGTGTGCAGCTACACCTGCGAACCCGCTCCACCTCCTCCTCCTCCTCCTCCTCCTTTCACCCTGACTGCTTGTATAAATATAGACCACTGACATTATAAACCGAACGTTTCATTGTGCTGCTTTCTTCCGTGCTACTATCCCAAACCAGATGTTGAGCTTTTATGGGATTGGGCAAGCATCAAAGCCCTTTATGACTTCAAGAGTGTTGTAAAATATTTCCAGGAGGTAAGTATAAAAGAAAAAAATAAGCTCCTGTGACAGGTTGTGCTGGTTATGCGAGGGTACGGAAGATCTGAAAAGAGAAGTGTGTTTCTTTTCTCAAACAACAATTATTCAACTGTATGTGCCTGAACACCTGTAAATAAATAACCACCTGTACAGCAGGTGGTTATTTGTGAAACCCAGTTATAATGCAGTGTTTCCAACAGGTTGAGAATTTACTTTTGGTGGTGGGTGATGCTGCATGTGACCCATATGCACGCAGAGAGTCATGCAGTTCAGACACACATGCAGGCTATCAGTAGACGCTACAATCTACAGATGTTCACTAAACGCCTCACATGCAGGCTATCAGTAGACGCTACAATCTACAGATGTCCACTAAACGCCTCACATGCAGGCTATCAGTAGACGCTACAATCTACAGATGTCCACTAAACGCCTCACATGCAGGCTATCAGTAGACGCTACAATCTACAGATGTCCACTAAACGCCTCACATGCAGGCTATCGGTAGACGCTACATTCTACAGATGTCCACTAAATTTCTGCTGTAAAGTTGGGCATTTTAACATGGGGGTCTATGGGGATTGACTGGTTTTGGAGCCTCAAGTGGTCATTCAAGGAACTGCAGTTTTAGGCACTTCCGCATTGACTTCATTTTTCAGCGCCGGAGGTTGTCGCTTGGTCAATCCCCATTTCCCAGTTTATGACAACTCTACAGGGGGTTTATATAACTCACCCATTTAAATTTTATTAAGGCTTAAAGTTAATTATGGGCGTGGTTGCTTTGAGTGACAGGTGGGTGACATCACAGGCAAGTTGCTATCATGGCGACAACGTTGGTTAGTTAGTTAGCCATCACTATGTCAGTGTGTTTTCCGTTCATGAAAGTTAATTGTAACATTGTGGTTGCCTAAAAAAGTCTCAGTGTTTTTTTCCAGTAAGTACATTCTGTTTTAATGGTTTTAAGCCTGTTTTTCACTAGAGAAAAATGAACATTAGCATTAGCATTATCACAGTTAACCATAGATTGTAAATGCACCGTGCTAACCAAGCTAGCAGGTAGCGTTAGGGTCAGCTCTCGTGCAAATATGGTCACTTTTGGCTCCAAAAATCCAAGAGGAAGGAGGTCAAAATGCAAACTTGAGGAGTCCACAAACCAACGGGTGACATCATGGTAGCTACGTCCATTATTTTTTACAGTCTGATTCTGACCCAGCTGGCTGCAAAACAGCTTGTGGGGAAAACAACAACTGAACTGAGAGGAGCCAACAGTGCTGACTCCTTCCTCCACAAGCTGAGGGTGTATCATATGCTCCCTCTGCTGAGAAACTGTTGGGCTTCCAGCCATCATCAACCAAAGAAAGAGCTGCCAGGGCAGAAGACGAAGAGAGAGCCGGTGCTGCCACCCACCAACTGCAGCAGCTGCCACCTTATAGCTCTGTGTTAAAGTTTTTATACCCGACCCAAAGCAATTCCTGCATTTTCTAAATACTGGCAATAAAATGTGTCTGAGTTCTGGGGAATATTTTCTTACATAGACATACTGTACATCCTGTATTAACTATTCAAGAATTTAAACCAATGTTGTGCATGAAGTGTTATGGAAGTTTCTTACTGCTTTTTATAACCCATATCTGAAATCTCCATTTCCATGTCTTGTTACTTCTACGTCTCTACATTTCAGGGAAATCTGCTTTTTACTGCATTTATTTGATAGATAGAGTTTCTAGTTACTTTGCAGGTTAAAATTTTACATAAAAAACATTATAAGCTCATAAAATCCAACAAATTGTTCAGGATTAAACCAGCGGTTTGCAGCCTTTTTGTCTTGTGACCTCTTGCTAAAAAGGTTGGGCCCTGTTGTCACGTTTCAGATGTCTATCAGTGGTTAGCAGTTCAGCCAAAGAGATATAATCTATTATTTATTATATAATACCAATATTATATTAAGTAATAAGCTGCATCATTGTACTTATACATTAGTTTCAGAATTCTTGAAAGATTTCACCATAGAAACAGCGACAGCAACACAAAGGGAGCTAATTGAGCTAGCGGTAAGCTAGTTGGCTAATGTAAGATCTTCATTTTAATATGATTTCTGAGGTGGATGTGGTCGTGTCAGGTCACATGACCTCCTCCAACAGGTGCACGTGTATTCCCAACTTTTAGAAATGTGTAGCAGGCTGTGTGAACCAATCAGGACCACAACGTTTTCCTTGTATTTACTATACAGACAGTGGGAGGGATCGCTGGTTCTGGAAGCGTTTTTCCTCATTCTGTCTTCTCATTTCAAATGTCCTTTAAATGATCTCCTCAATGTCACTGAACATAGAAACTCAGGACTCTCCTGGATAATGTAACGATACTACAAGTTTATATTCTGACCTGATTTAGTCGTTCGGCTGAGAATACTACAATACCCATGAGCCTCGGAGCTATCGTTATGGAGAAGAAGCCAATCAGAGGTGCAAATCAGACCTTAATGAATCCAAAACGCTTCGTTGCTGAAGATTTTAAGCTCTGTGATTGGCTGTTTCTTAAATGCACATTAGGAGTTGAAGTTAACATCTATTTATGTCCACAGTCTTGTAGCTGTTGTTCATCTTTTGTTCTGATGATTCAACCAGGAGAGTTTCATGTTGATCCGAGTTGTAGAAGACCTTAAACTGTAACGTTTTCTATGGGAAAGATTAATGTGATTTTTACTTCCAGGACAAAGGAAGCACAAATAATAAATATAAATATGTCCTCCCACTTTGCAACTCTATAACCAGCAATAACAACAGGAAGTTAAGAGGTGAAACAGGAAGTGGAACAAGCGAAAAAAAGCTCCACGCTGCATAAGGTCAATACTACCGTGTAAAGTTTCAATAAATGCCTCTGTGGATGGTGAAGCATCTGTACTTAATTTAAGGAAATAGGAGAATTTTTCATATTTCAGCCCCATTTTGTGATTTCTACTGATAAGAAGTCACACATCCTCCCTGATGCAGCTTTAAAATACGGCAAATGTTAAAATTAAAATGATGAAAGGAATATATCTGACAAACTCTTCCCCACAATCGTTTGAAAAACACACTTTCACCAGCGGAAAATTACACACTTAGTGCCTGCCCACTTCAATCTAACCTTATATAAGCTCATAAGCTTTTGATTGCTTTCATTTGCATTTATTACATGATGACACTGCAGCTCGGAGGCACTGCCGCCACATTGAAACGGAGGAATATCGAATGCTGCGCTTATCAAGAAAGCTTTAGCTGTTTTTCCGGCTTTTTTTTGTGCGAAACCACATAAATATTTCCCCCCCTAAAGAACAGGCATCATAAACAAGAATGAGAGCACTGACCTACAGTCATGTTATACCCTGCATCTCTGAGATAATGACAAATGCAATCCAGGACAGGAGAGACTCATTACTGTTATTTCAGGCCCGGGCTTAAAGAGAGGAAATCTCTTCTTTGGTGGTACATTCACACATGAGTAACGTGGCAGCTGTGGTCACACAGCCAGGTCGTTTATTTCACACAGATGAACGCTCCTCGCCTCATCTCAGCGCTAAATTGTGTGGGTTGATCCGCTTAACGGTCTGACGGAAGCGGGGATATTGGTATTAATTGCACGCCAAGGCTGCTACCCCCCCCCCCCCCCCACACACACACACACACCACCACACACTCATTCTGTAATTCTCTCATTCAAATATTCTTTATTATTGTCTTTAATTTTCTTTCTATACTCAGAAATCTTCTCTATGCAAGATAAAGTATAAAAGATTTATTTTTATAATCTGTTATTTTCTCCGTCCTCTTTCTGTTTTTTCCTCTACACCTTTACAAACAGGTGTCTCTGTTGTTGACTTTGTTCAGTGAGATGAAGGTTGACTCTCATCTCATTGTTTTCTGAGAAAGCGCTGCGTGGATTAACGGTCATTACAACCTTTCTGCAGCAATTATAATTACACATATTTACAGTTTTTGTTTCTTTCAGTCAGAATAATCATTCTTTGCATGCAGAAAATAAGTAAATAAAAATGCTCAATTCGAATGTGGTGCAAAGCCTGAAACATTTGTATTTAATACATTTAAAGTACAAGTTCAACGTTTTGGGAAATACACATATTCGCTCTCTTACCGAGATGTAGATGAGAAAATCGGTTCAGCTCTCATATTTCCTGCTAAATGAAGCTCCAGCCAACAGATGGTTAGCTTAGCTTAGCATAAAGACTGAAAACAGGTGGAAACAGCTAGCATGGCTCTGTCCAAAGTTAACAAAATCCACTATCAATTTTAAAACTCGCTAATTAACACTTTGACTTGTTTCCTGGAGACTTCAGGATGTCACTGCTCCTGGCAAAGAAATAGTCGGGCAACATAACTTTCCGTAACACCACAACTTCTTGTTTTTGCAGTTTGGTCTTTGACCAGATTAAACAAGCCAGATATAGTGTGTTAATTAGCTTTAGAGGTGCTGGTTGGTGGACTTGTTTCCAGTGTTTGTGCTAAGCTAAGCTAACTGACTGCTGGTGCAGCATCACTGTGGATTTTGGCCTCCATCACTTCCATTGAAAGCACATTTGAAGGATCTTTTAATATCCAGTATGAACAGGAGGAATGATTACAGTGAGGAAAACCTCTTTCACTTTTGAGACACACTTGAAAAATTGAATCATTTAAGTCTCAGCAAGAAAGCAAATTTTCTCAAATGTTGCCTTTTGAAACACCAGTAGCTTGATTAGCATAAGGGTTACACAAAAAGCATTAAAAAGTGGTGGTGCATTGCTGCACTGTGGTACAAAATTGCTGCTCACTTGGTTACTTTATTTCCTGTTTGAGCTTGCTAAATGTAGAGCTAATTTTAGGGCTTTGCTTTTGAACACAGACAGAGCAAAGTGCCAAGGCTCATTAAACAACACAATTACACTTCTGTCTCAGTACAATGCCGCTACCTGATGTCTGATTTGGTTCAGGTAAATTACAGTAGGGTGGAGAGGATGCAGGCAGTACCAATCTGTTAGATGAGTACACTTACCATGCAAGGACACACACACACACACACAGAGATGCATAGTCACACACATATGCTGTTAACACTCCAACACACACACACACTCCTTCCTCCTTCTCATTACCGTCCTCGCGCCGCTCTCTAAATATCACACTCGCAGGAAAAATACATTACAACAGAAGACAAGTCAATTTCAATCCACGATTATCGCAGCAAGGTGTGGACTATAATTGTATTGTATGTACATTGAGAGCACTCTTCACCAGCAATGCTATTACACTTTAGGTAATACTGTGCAGCAGAAAATAATTTCTCCCCCGAGGACAGTAAAGAGATATAAAACACGTAGAGGAATGTCTTTCTGGATTGCATCTGTTGTAGAGTCTGAGTCTGTGTTTTAATTCCTACTCCAGTCAGAGGAGGAAGCGACTACATTTTTATCAGTTTGCAGAGTCTCAGAGTTTTATTATTGTATACACACATTATCCAAAAGTCCAGTCGGCTGCTGTTGCAAAGATGCTGCAGATTTCCTCCTCCTACCTGGTGTAAGTTGGTTTGTTTTGGAGGAACAAACAGAAACACACAAGCTGATAAAAGCTGTCTGACCAAACATCTCTAAGAGACTAAAGCTGGTCTCACCAGACAGCGACTCAGCAAAATCCATTCATGCGCCTTCACAATGAAGTAGAGGTGATGTAGAGACTAGGGATGTGCAGAGAGCCCAGTATTTGTATTTGTTGAGGCAGCAAAATTATTTGTATTTGTATTCAAATAAAAGTGGAAATTAAAGTGTTACAATAAGTGTTCCTGAAGCGTGTGTCAGTAGTTCAGCTTTATCTCTGGGGAACACTCCCAACTCTGGGAGTGATGTCCAAATTAGGAAATGTGCGTCATGTAGCAGGTGGATGTGACTCCCCTCACTGAGACCTGCTGATAGACGTCACAGCGGAGCAGAGGAGAGACACTGAGATAGTGATGTAACCGACCTGCACGCTGGTATTTGACATGGTTTATTTTTCTTCCTGAAAACAAATCATTTTTGAAATATTTGTATGAAACAAATATTTGTAAAAACCCCACTATTTGTGCTTTGCTGAATAATGTATTTGTATTCAGGCACACTCCTGGTAGAGACTCCCGACAAGGTGGTGAACGACTGTCAGGAAACAGCTAGCATGCTAGCAAGCTCTCAGAGCTTATTTGTTTTCTCTGTTTACCTCCCATTATGTTCTCAAGACTGTAAATCATTTAATTCAATAAAGAGTTACTGAAGACGGAAATAAAAGCTCTCAGTCAGCAAGTCTGTTAGCCAACAGTAGTTGTTGAGAGTTTATTCAAATCATGTATTTGCATCATGGACTCCAGTCTGTCTCATGATTATCTGTAAACTATGTTTCCTTTATGAAATAGTTTTTACTCCAACAGACAAAGTTAAATGTAAGTGGACGGTGCAACTATATTGTTGACTGTATGCAGTCTAATTGTAACATGCAAACATTTCTGATTATGTGAACAATTCTGTGCTTTAGTATAGTTTAAACTTTCATAGTTTTATGTTTAATTCTCACCTCTG